>NC_089618.1:1580726-1896871 GCF_039881205.1 Euwallacea similis | reverse complement strand
TAGTCGACGTCTATTGCGTCAACGCCAGCTGCGTCCTATCGCCGTGGCCGTTTCAAAATAACCTCTGGACACTCTTTTTCCACGATTTCGGGATCGGGTTAGCCGTGGCCTAGACAAAACATGTTCACCGTTTCGCCATTGTTCGATCTTCGTCGAGTAACTATTCTAATATCGTAAAAACTGATACCTTATAGTATTTTAATCATCTCGTTTTGTGTACGCACATGGAGTCTTTGGAAATTTTAACTTCACGTTTTTGAGTTATGTCAAACATGGATCTGTCAAACACTCATCTGTCAAACTACTAGAGACACCTCGTGACAACTATACAAAAAGTATAATATCCATGGAAATGTCGAAGTAAAGACAAAATATTAGTCAGTTTCTTAGTTTCACGGAAATTATTTTCCAGGTCAAGTTGTCAGCACATTGGTCTAATGAACCTAAACTGAAAAACTAAACTAAATTTTGGTGGATAATCAGTGTGTCCAAGAAAAGGATGTCAAGAATACGAATCTCGTAAAGGACAATAGATACAAACTTGGTTAGTGCGAGAAAAGTTCGCATTCAAGGGAGGACTTCCACCATGCAAACATATCTACATTTTTTTATTTTTGTTCCCGAGCTATGACAAGAAATAGATGAAAACTAAAACTACTTTTCCATAGCAGTTTTTTATGAGCTTCAACATGATAGTCATGGTTTCGTTCTCTGACATTTAATTTGTCAAGAATGATCAGCAACTTTTGTTTCTTAATACGGACCTGGAAAGCTTTTTGTCGATTTTAAGACAACTTTTTATTAGAAATTCATTTATGCATCTCATTTAGTGATTTACACAACGTTTTGGTGGTCATTGGTGGCTGAGTTTTTTATAATTATCCTTTATTTTAAAATCATAAGTGAGTTTAATATAGTTAAATGACATTTCATGGAGAATTCTTCCAAATAAAGATGTTTTCTTAAATTCTTACTAGTACATTCTTCATCAAGTAAATTTCTGCTGGTTTTGGGGAGTACTTATTATACTGTTTTGTTTGCTAATCTTCCTATATTCCAATATCTCTTGTAATGTTTTAGATATAAGTTTTTACGCCTATTTACGCTTTTTACAAAGTGCCTTAAAATCAACCTGCATTTTAAAGGCTCCAGTGCATCAATTGGTGAAGTATTTCACTACCAAATTCCATTTATAGTCAGTGATGTTGAAGCACTGATTATGGAATCAACGGAGGCATGATAGTATGGAAATTGAATGTTAAAAAAACTGAAAAAATTTCTGAAAATAGTTCCATTTCTCACAATATACTTCCCAGACAATTCTAAATTTTTGTCCAAAAATTTGTGACAAAATCTCTTCTCTCCTTGACGAAAATGATCGATACTAATGTGGATCTGTTTACTCGAAGTACGCCACTTCACCAGAGTTTTAAAATTGAAAGATCAATTGATATTTTTTCGGAATCGACTTGGGGTGATTCCATGGACCCCGAAGGCAGATGTAGAATTTTTGTTTGTTGTGTTTAGAGATAACTACGCTTTTATGGATTTGATAATTCTGGATTTACTTTTGGCCCATTCAGTGAGGCGTAAAAATCACAATAGAATTTCCATATAGTATATTCTTGAATATGTGAAGAGGATTATTACAAAGGAATCACATCAAAAAGTAGTTCGTCATGTATTTCGTAGAATCCTCAAGCTAAGTAACATTTACGTCAATCCCTGTAAGTGGTGTGCTTGTCCAATTTGGGAATTCAGGTCTGTTATTTTTCAGGTGTGCTTTCAAAAATCAATTAAACCTTCTCATTTCACGTCTTTTCTCCAGTCCTGTTCATCTACCAGTGGTACCATATAAACCATTCCATCTGAACCTTGAATCAGTTATACGGCGCATTTAGCAATTATTAGCAATCTACGTGAATTTATCGGTGGTAACCTTTGATGCAGTCGGATAGTTTTTGTCCGATTACCCATACTTTTACTGAGCAATTGCCTTCAAATGGAAGTAATAAAGCAGTCATCTAGACGCAAAATAATGGAAAGTGCAGATTGTGATGGCCTTGTTCTATTCATTCGAGAAACGAGATCTATTCTCGTCTAGACGGCGCGATTGCTTAATATGGGCAAGTGAAAACTTGATATTCATCGCAGATGATTGAAGAGACATCGACCAAATTATGTAACTGTGCTTGGTTACTGAAGACTTCTACAAGTATCATTCTTGGTTTGGGTGGTGGACCCAAAAATGACCATTATTATTCTCCAGGGTGTATTCTCGCCCATCAGAAGATGGTCACGAAATTTCGTCGCCGCCCGAAAACCGGACAACCGCGATGCATTTATATCGGCTTATTTGCCAAATGTTATGACCCTTTGTTTGCCAGCAAGCAGTTCAACGTCCATCAGAGTCTAATTTACATACCGAATGTTTAAAATTTCAAAGTGAAATCGAGCAAATTCACTTGCCTGGTTGCGCCTCCCCTCTGAAAGTCGCGCCCCCTCGGGGGCGACCTTCAGGTGACCTCAGCCCGCGCTATCACACAAAAACAAAACGGGAATTTTATTTTGTCTGGTGCGCCCGACCGAATCTCGAGACTGCATTTGCAGACCGGGCTTGCAATATGCAAATGTCTTCCCTTCGTCGTCGACGAAAAACGAAGAAAGGAAGACCCCAAAGTGCAGGTACACGTAAAAATCCGGCCTCCGTACGTGTAAGGGGGCCCCTCGTGCATTCGGAATGATGCACTTGTCGCTTTCGGCGGGCCGGGTTCTCGAAACGTGTGTCGCCAAAAGGCGAGGCAAAAGGGCCCCGAATTTACCTTGCAAATTAGTTTTACGGCTGACATGGCCGGATTTTATGACCAGGTTTTATCCCCCCTGGCCCCTTCACAAGTCACATCAGTTCGGGCTTTTGAAGATGGAATTTTAATTTGGACGAGGTGTCTACATGTTTGGAGAGAGGTTTTTTACTTATCCGATCTTCATTAGTCCTAGAAATTACGTCCCTGACCTGGAAATCATGAAGGATCACATCGGAAATCGTGATGGACCACATTGGGAATCATAATGGACCCCATTGAAAATCTTGAAGGATCACATCCACAAAGGTGCTATCGGCATATGCTCATTTTGGTTTCGCAAGGTGCACAGGGTACCAAAGGTGTTAATACACCAATTTCTACAATATCTGCGCCTGTATTAAGCTGGAATTTGTCTATTTAATACATGAGGAACTGCTCTTGGTCCAACCTACAGTCCAATGAAATAAAATGAACATCAACGGAACATATAGCATCGTCAAGACGTTCTTATTCGAAAACATATTGTTTTGTATTGGCTCTATCCATATTGTAGTTCCTATGTTACCAATTCTAGTCTTATTTTGTGTTTGTCTTCAACAAACAGATTTTTTCTTAGGACTTTTCTATTTTTTTTTTTGGTATTTAGTTTTTTCTTGAAAAGTTTGCCGATAGTATGGAGTCCCTTTGGTGTTGCAGCCGTCGGTGTGATCGTAGGCGATTACCCCGCCTCGCCGCCCCTCACCACCCGCCGATTGCCGCCTTCGTGGGCCGTCGCGGCGTTGGCAGCGGCAGCGGCGGCAGGCGCCGTGCTCGGCCTGGCCTCGTGTCTGCTGCTGCGCCCCCCGTGCCGCGGGCGGCAGGACGTCGCCGCTCCTCCAACCGCCCCTACTGTGTCCGCTGCCGCCGCTACCGCAGTCACTCCCGTAAGTTTTGGTGTTTGTGTGCCGCCGCCTTTACTAGTATGCATGGCGCTTTTTATTTCACCTTTGTCACAATTACTCGAAAATCTGAAGCTAATTTGATTTCGTGTAAATGTGAATGATTCACTGTCTGGCACGTTTTTGTTGGGGCTCGCCAGGGGCGTACTTGAACATTTTTCCGACAATCGTGACTGACACAAGGCGTCCTCTAATCTAATTTTTGAAGCGTCATCCCAGCCTGCCTGTGCGAACACTGAGTAATGCCACTTGATAATTAGTTCTAGATCATATGTTTTGTTAGAGAAATTACGTTGTCTGAAATTCCGATTTTTGGAATTAAATCTGAATTAGATCATAGTAATTACAAACGTATTTGGTTGATTAGGCAGACGTGTTTGCAAATAAGCTTTTTTCAAAATTAGGTAAATGTTTGCTCCATTATCATCAGAACTCACATTTAAAATGCGTTATTGTTCGATCGTAGAGGGCATTACCTGGACTCAACTAAATTCGCATTGTTCTTCGAAGAAAACAACAACTTCGGACTTTTTAGCGCGGGCCTGACAGACGAAAACAATTAATTTTGGTAAATATTAACGTGTCAGTTACCCCCTTTATGCATACATAGATATTTTTATGATGTGCATGGGCTTTGTTGCCGTTTTAATTATCGTGTCACGTTATAATTAAAACGAAAAATACGTGCGGAAATTCGGAATCGAAAAACGACCCCGCGCCTCATTGTTCGGAATTAATTTGCTCCTGGCGAGCAACAGATGGGGCAGTGGTTGGACGTTTCCACTGCACTCATTATTTATCTATATTAATAGCGGAAGCCATTTTCAATCCGGTGGATTCGAACCCTAAAGATCCCTGTAGGTGTTAATAATAATCACTTGATCTGTGTAATGTTAGAAACATAAATGAATATTGTCACTGTGAAATTTTGAAATAAATATATTAAAAACTATCGGAGCTATACGTGAAACTCGAAAAAAATAAATGAATTTTTTTATTATATATAATGAATTATATGTATATGTATATGTTGTCATGACTAACGGTCCATCAGACTAACGGTAAAATGCTAATAAAAATTGATAAGTGACAAAGGACATTTTTCAACTATAATACACTGTCCATTTGAAGACCGTAATTATCAAAAAATCACAATGGTATTTACCTGATAGGTGCCATAATTGCCCGCTATCTGTAGATTATTGCCAGGCAGGTATCAATCAAATGTATCAATGTCAAGGGGAAATGAAATTTTTATAGCAGTTTTTAAACATGTCTGGACCCAGCAATAATAAAATAAACAAAATTTCAAGAGAAAGTGAAACCAAAAGTACTAGAAATTATATAAACGGTACGTATAGTGCCAATTTCCTTTATTCGGGAAATTTTCCAATAAATAACATTGCTGCCTCAAAATAACCAGATAATTTTGAATTCAAATGTGTTTGCTGCACTTCTCAAACTGCATTTCCTCATTTTGATATTTTGTTTTCGTACAACGTACTAAAATTAACTCATGCAGCTTTTAGAAAACATGCTGTCACGCAAAAATTACCGATAATTTTAATGCATTATTACCCCCAATATTTTCTGAAAATTTTAAATTATTTAAAATATTTTATTCTAAAATCTGTAGAAGTCCTGCTAGAAAAAGAAACCTGACATTGCATACAACAATTTTGGAAAAAATCATCTTCCGAACACATAGGATAGACATGCAGGACGTACAAATCGGTCAATTCCAGAGGTTAGAAAGTGGGTGGACACCAAGCATTGTGGAGAGGATCGCGCGTAAGGAAGACGAAGGCAATCATTCCTGCCTGGAAATTCCTGATCGCAATATTTTTTATATATTATTTATATGTTATGTATATACATACATTATTCAGATAATAGGCCAGTCTCAGATCTAAATGCAGGTAGCAAAGGCCAAACGCAGACAAGGGATTAGGAACGAAAACATTGAACACGAGTGAATAAGTAGGAAACGAAACTGTGGACATGTAATCAAGGCAAGAATAGAAATAGGAAGGAATCGAGCGATAAGATTTGATCGGTAATTCTGGATGGACAAAAACCCCACAGTACACGGGCATACAAGATCTTTTTGAACCAAGCTTTTGAAGGGACAATGAATACAAGGGATGTATTCAGGCCATCTCCATCAAAGGATCACGAGTTCAACATTCTCTTTTTCCTTGCAAAACGATAAACCCGTCCTGAGTCGCCTTCTTTTTTCCTCGACCGAAATTGAGTCTTCGCCTTCATTTTATAAGTACCGGGTCCGGTCCGCGGTAATTACATATTGTCGGGGTACGCGGCGGTACCCGTCACCACCGCTGACCGCTTTCGCCAGAACACGCATCCTCCATATAAGTCTGATAATTATTATCAGACACAATCGACCGATATCACCACTACAGACAGACAGACAGACAGACAGAAACGTAACCGCCAGGTTTATGCCGTCGGCCTTACAAAATGTCGATGCGCGGCAGACGGTAGCTAACCTGTAATGAGGTCGATTAGTCTCCTATCCGGGGGCTTATTCCTCGGTTAAGAAGGCCCCTCATCACTGACAATCCTAAATTGTATTGTCACAGAGTTCTAGAATCAGCAGATCTTACTCGATCTAATCTCAGATAGTTTAAAAAACTGTGCAGGAAGTCGAAGGGTAATTTGGATTGAGTTCAAGAATAACGCCCCTTGATATCGTGTTGGTTTTTTTCTGCGGTCGCCGCTGACCATTGCGTTTAATCGTCGGACCCAGACAACCTTGCTAGGTCGTCTTAACACTTGGACTTAAAATACAATTGATTCCAAACTTTCGCTCTGAAAAGAATCCAAAAACATCAACATTTATAAATTCCCAGAGTTAGTTTATGCTTTGGAAACACAATGTTTGTAGTTTACGTTTGCTATGGAACCACGTTCGGGAATTGGCTGTCTCAGCTAACACCAAACATCGCACATAAATTCCTAAAGGTCACACCAAACCAGCATCGACCACGAAGTATTTGGGCCGTGTTGGTGACGCACTATCGGCCGGCCATAACTCAAGTTCGGCATTTGGTCAGTCGGCTTATCGCCGACACCATCTACGATTTTTCGAAAGCTTCAGGTTTGTCTCCTGCAAATTTATGAGGCCCGGTTTGTATGCGCATGTATGGAGGAACCGAGGGTTCTTACTTGCAGGAGAGTCTTTTGCCAGCAGTGAAAATTTTAGCTTTAGAGAACCCAAATAGCAATTGAAGTTCCTGTTGAGATATTGCGACTAACAATAGTTACGTATAGGTTCCTGTAACTAGTGACGTCTAAGAACGGTTTTATTACCACTTTGTTACTAAAATGGGGAATGATTTTCGAGCATCCGCTATATGTCGACTACCACTTTGGAACCATACCAATTACGCTTCCGTTATCGTCCTGGGTGTAAATATGTATTAGCTTAATAGTAATTATTGCTAATTGTAGTTTTTTCATTGCGGCTTATAGAGATATGACTATCCTTGTGATTCTCAAGTAACTTTTCAAGTGCAATATGTCTGTGAAGATGAAATTTCAAGGCAACGCTTCAGCTTTCTAGAAACATCATCAGGTTCCTCATAACACCTGCAGTGGGTTTTTCTAATTTTTTGATAGGGGGCGAAATAGTTATTTTCGCAACACGTGTAGAAAGTGGCACTTTTTTGCAAGACACTGCCGTTATGTGAGCGATTCAAAGCGGAGGGACACTTATTTTAAGTAATACGTCCTTACAACGGTGTAGTCGGATGGGTAACAAGTTGAAGACAATGGAACTCTCTATCTTCAAAAGAAAAACATCATCGTTTCGATTATGGTTTAGTCGTCTTCAAGGCTATCTTCATGAAGAGAAGTAGTCAAATTTAAGACACACAGATTCGGAAACAGATAAGATGCGTTTCAGAGACATATTCAGCTATCAGAAGTGCAAGCATTTCAATTGCCCGAGCGGATCACTACTTGCTCCCCCTAAGCCCCAATATTTCAAAAGCCTCTTGTAAAATAAGATAAGGAGTTTATTGTCGTTCCACTGTAAAACTTATTACACTATAGAATGACTACAACATCTACATGTCTATGAAATTAATTAGGGTAATAGAAATTAGGAATTCTCCAATTTTAGAGAAGATTGCCTACGTTTAATTTTACGGTTAACAGTGATTTTATGAGTAACGAAAATTTGAGAAAGAAATGGTACCGACTGATTCGATTTGGAATTGACATAGGAACGGAGTGGAGAAATCCAGAATACTGAATTCCAGAAGTACCCAAATGGAATAGCAAAACTAATCACCATGACGGACAACTTTGCATTCCACTACGATCTCTTTGGAAAACTGACAAATTTCGAAACTAGGCCAAAAGGTTATCGTCGCCCGCATTAATGAGCCAATTTTAAACATTATCGGAGGCGCGTAATCATCACACGGAAGATGATCGCCACACATGTCGTAATAGAATTCTATTTTAATGTTGATTCCGACATATACGAGGCGTGCGCAAAAACCTCTTTGTCTTGAATTCTCAACATTAAGCGATATTCGGAATTTGAAAGGTTATCACTCGGGGCCATTGGAGCATTTTGTATACGGATGGGAACTAGCGTGCTGGCATTAGTAAAAAATGATGCAACAGGGTTGCCTAATTATTATATAGTCAGTTCCCCTATTGAGAGTCATGTCGTCTAATATTGATCGGAAAAAAGCCGATATTAGGGATGAATGGGTCATATGAGCGAGAAGAGGGTGTCTGGATTTATGGCCGCCAGGGCCGGGCTCTCCACTCTTTACATCCTGTTTAATTTTCCTTGCAGTTGTTCGAGTCCGATTCTGTAGAGGGCGGACTGCGCCTCCATTCAAGGGTGCGGTATTGCGGCAGTGGTTAATGAGGGTTTTCCTACAACTGCCTTGATCGACGAGGGGTGCAAGAGAGGGTTCAGTAGACAAAATTGTGTTGTCATGGGGTTTTTCTGCAGCGGTAAACTGATGGAGGTCAGAACTATTTACCTTCTCACTAAGCAAAAATAGACAATATTTACCTTATAATAATTTGCAACCGTAAACAAATACAAGGCGCCTGATGGCGACATTTGGCTGACGGCTAATCGTTAATGAACTCATTTTCGACTGTGCTTAGTCACACTTCGTTCCCGAATGCTATTCAAATTGACCATGATTAATTCAAAAGCGACGATTACTGTTTGAAAAGTAGATGGTAATTAAAGCCTTTTTCGGGTCTTAATTTACCCCATCAGACGACCTTTGGCGCAGAACCGCCCAATTAATTATTTACTACTAAGGATTCGATCCAGGCTTCATAGTACGTCTAGCCAAGCGGTTTTTTGCGTGGCCCCGTCTGTAGTCTGGATCGATAGACGCGATACGCATTGTGGATGACGCACTAGACTGGCGGCCTCTATCACTCCCAAGCCCGAAATAACATCAGAAATCGTCCCTTTAACTTTAGACAACCCTAAGCAAAATTCAAATTGATGAATTGAGATCTTGAGCCAATGGCAATACCTATTTACAGTGGAATTAAGGAAGGTGTTTCCTGCCTAGGAATAATGTCATAACTGGCATGAACCGGAATTGGAGACAATGTTAATTAGCAAAGTTTGAGATTTTGCTTAAGCTAAACCGAGAGAACCTAGTTTCGAATAACGCAAATGATGGGTGTGATGTCATGATAATGCTTGCAATTTGAAGCAGGTTGATATTTTAAAAGTTAATTTGCTCAATGGTTTACGTTTTTTTTTTTTAAGAAGAGCAAATATACAGAGCGAAGAGGTTATTTTTTTCATTGAGCAATATGTCCTTTCTAAAAACACAGTGACATAAAAACAATATATGAATCAATTGACCCTGTTTCGATAGACTATACAAACACGTGTCCTCGCCTATAAGCAATGGAACACAAAATGGAAAAACCCAGTCGATTTTGTTTAGAATTTCTCCTCTATTTGTAATCTAGGCACGGAATTTTGCAATGCTATACCGTCTACAGCCGATTAGGAGAGGTGCCGAAACCTAATTGGAGACCACTTAAATGTCTACTCAAAAACAGTCACGTTTCTATTGTGGCAGTAGACAGGAGGGGTAAAGTTTTTAGATCCTCATTTTATTTGAAATATCGTAGGCCAAATATACCCCAAATTTTATACGCTCAGGAAACAGTTAACATTCAGTTCGCTTTGCAATTGCATAAGCCAACGGAATCTCAATAATTTTCCATGCAGAAGGGGGATTTCGATGTATAAATCGGACGTTGCATTACAATTTTGTCAATGAACGTTGCATTGATTAGAATTGCATTTCCGCTGCACTCCAACGTTAAACACCTGGCTTAAATTTAAGGACACTTGCCCGAACATTTGCATGCTCGTATTCTGAGGAAATTGCGAGTCGTCGCTTGTTGTTCCTGGTGAGACAAACTATCTTCAATCTCTGAGCGAACTGTCAATAACGAAATCCTCTGAATTAAATTAATCACTTCCTCTATTTGTTCTACCCCATAGTCATCATCATCATAATCATTCGTCACCACCTGCTTTTCCTCCTCCTCCATAATGATACTATATCAGATAAGTTATAAAGCTTAAGATAAAGTTTTTCTCTCGTGAGTAGATATGATATACTTAGGTGAGATAAGCAGGCTAAATTTTTTTCAGATACTCAGTAAATAGTACATTAAGTTAGGGGAACAAACACTTGCGGCGTTGTTTACACGAAATTTTGACATGATGTCAGATGATGGCTACACACGTAGGCATCGTGTCATTCATTTAAATATGGAAAATTTTCGGTTCTCTGAAGCTTATCTTTAGTATCTTCATTTGTCTGGCGACTTTCTTCCTCCAGGTTTGTACTTGATTAAGGCTTAATAACGACAGTCGAATCTTGTCCTAATCTTCACGGTTAATGGAAAAAACCAATTCCACAGAATTTCTTTTTTCTTTTTTTGAAGAAACTATACAGTTGCAGTTCGTATGTAATGTATCAAGAAGCAAATGCACTCTTGTCTTGAATTTTTTACCAATAATCTTTACAGTTCATTTACTATACGAAAGGAACTTTATAAAATTTCCCACGAGTCACGTTCTTTTCGACGTAGAAATTACATAAATGTAGTTCGGAGGAACTGAAGAAGCAGATGCAGTTTGCGGATTGCACTTTTGCTTCATTTTCTCCATCTAAAAACAGTGCAATCTGCACTCAATTTTCATTCATAAAATTCAATTAGTAGTGTTGCTGGTGTTGCAAGACAACTTTTGCGGATGCTATAAGACAACCGCGCTCGATACTATTTAGTCGAATAATTTTCTTAAGGAAAACCTGAAAACCTAGAAATTTTGATGATATAGGGTTTTCTGGTATAGGGAATCTCATGCGCAATTAATCAAGTTCGTCCGGTTGTTTAGGGGGCATATTCCGGACTTTCAACGTTTGCATATTAGTAATCGTTTTATATGCTTTTACGCCAATGACGACTAAGTTAAAAACCATCCTCGCACATACAAGTACATAATAACACTAATTTTAACGATAACAACCGTGTTTACAGACTGTCTGGGATTTTTAATGAAGGTGACGCGATTCTAATGGAAACGCGCCAAAATCCCCATAACCGACTAGTTTCCCATGCTCTAACGGTTCTATTTGATGCATACGAGAGAATAATAGAAAACGGTCTCGAGGGCAAGGGCACGGAACCCTTTTTCGTGTCCTAATTAAATGCGGCCCTCTAAGAAGATCCCTTGTTATGGTAATTTCTTCATAGGCGGAGATCTAAAAATCCGGCCAGCAGCAGCGAAAATAAGATGACTCAGTGGCGCAAAGCTCATTGCAAGGTCGCTTACGTAACTTGAAGGTTACCCAGTAATTAGTATTGCTTGGCTAGTTTATTGTGCAAAAGCCTTTTTTTATTCTAATGCGCCTTGGTATAGTGCGACCTCGTCTAGGCGTTTTTAATTTGAAGATGCATTTAAGAAACTATTCGCAAGTAAAATTGCCATTGTTGTGAAACCTCTGAAAGCCTGCCCTTGGGCTCGGGAAACAATTTGAAAGTAAAAGCTTAGACTAAGAGCTATTGGATATTGCCACACCGCCTTTTCTATTCATGCGAGCAATGATTCTTTGTTGCTGCAACAGTCTCTCACGACGGTTTTTTTTCTCGATCTTGCTTGGCAGCTTTGGCTGTGGTTTATGGGCGATAGAAGAATAGTTGAATGTGGGTTTGTCTCTCAAGAGCTTAAGACTGATGAAATTGCATAATCACAATTAGTATTCAGGAAAAGTAGTAATTTGTAAATTCCAAATATTCTAAGCCAAAAAATAGACGCGAAATTAGGATGCGATTCCAAATGCACTAGCAAGAAACTTTTAATTAATATATCACGACCGGGTTAAGCTTTTTCGCCCCTTGACCCAGGATTATGATCAATTTCGATCGGCTGAAGGCCGGAGATGATTGGCTGAAGTGAGTTTAGGGTTGTTCGCGTTATGCGTAACTCAAATGACGTATTTGACCGGAAAATTGTCAACAAAATAGAAAACCTTTTCACTTGTCCTTACTCCCCATCATATTCGTTCGAAAGCTCTCTCATTGTATGCGCTGCTGTTTTCCATTTAAAAGAGTGAACACTTTTCTTCTTTGAACGGACGTTTACTAAAACATTTCCAGAGAATCATTCGAGCATTTACACGTTTTTTTCCAAGAGGAAAAGATAAAAAAACTACTGCCTGCATAAATGTTTGCGCCGTCACTGAACTGTAAACGCGGCACGCCTCTTTCGCCCATGAAATGAAAGTAAAAAAGCTGTTTTCTAAAAATAATATTGAATGGAACACGATGTAGAGAAGTTTGAATTATAGGAATGAGTTATTAAATATTTTATTGAAAATATTGCGATAGACAGCCAATGCTTTCCTGAAAATATTTAGCAGCAAATTTTCTTATTTAAACAGGGGCGAAACTCTTGTTCCATGGATATCAGTAGCATGCTTTGCACGAATCGGAAATTTGTATGTATAAACACCTCTGAAGAATTTTTTCATTCGAAAAAATGTTATACGCCAATGATTACCGGGAAATACTTTGAAAGAAAACTGCTCTGCATACAGAAAAATGTTCACATTTCGTCGATAGAAGCCAGCATGCGATACGCAAATTTGAAATTAAATGTAAGACAAGCATTTGTAAAGAATTTTTATTATCTGGATATTTTTCACTTGAAAAAAAAAATGATACGTAAATAATTTTTTTAGAAACTGTTTTACACTAAAAGTCCTCAATAAAGAGAACAAACTACCTGTTCTTCCACGGAGGACAAAGACGTATGAAGGGTTCAGCTCCAGATTCGCCCATCGACTAAGATTTGTAGACAATTTAAAATATTTTGATACTGTCAACGATATTCATAAATTATCTTGTGTTAAAGGTACACTATAGATATAATTTTTAAAAAATCGCATGGAAAGCACGGGCTGAGTGACTTTAGGAATAAGAAGGGCAAACGATTGCATCAGAACATTTGTATGTTTGTAAGCTGAAAAAACTTGTGATACGCCAATGAATTTCTGAAAATATTTTACAATAAAGGTAGTAGAAAAACATTGCGTTTTTACATGGAAAGCAGGAGCGTGAGCTAATTTGAGTTTAATGATTGAATGAGTGATTTGAGGTTAGAAAGAAGCAATTGCAAAACTTTTTACTGTTGATGATTTGAAAAAATGTTATGAACATCAAAAATGTTCTGGAACGCAAATTTGATTTTTTTTCTATTGTTGGTCCGTATTCGAAAGTTATCCTCTATATTCTCCTGTTTTTAATGGTATAAAATTACAGAGAACCCTGAACTTTAAAATGCGTGCAATTCACAGCTGTTTTTTGAGTATTTAAATGCAAACTTTCTGTATTGTTTTCATGTATTACAGCTTTCAAGAAGGAACTCTGAATAAGGAAACCCAACTTGAATAAAGCGAAACTAATCTGATTATTCTAAGCTGAAATAGTTAAGTTTTTAAAAACTTTCAGGAAAACTCCGTGGACAGTAAAACTTCGGAACAAACCTGAATTATCAAGTAAAATGGAGTTAATTCTCATTCGAGGCAATGCCGAGTTTCAAGTCAATTCAAGTATTTCATAAAAATATCAAACTGTACTTGATAAAGTCACAATTGGTACTAATTTAACCTTGAGTTATGCAGTTACCATCACTTTAGGACTTCGACCAAAATGGCGGCTTGACATATACGCCCGTTTCGAGTTTGAATAAACTTTGAACTTGCATTAGTCAGTTTGGTCTGTGACCTTTCTGTGAATTCGCAATGGCACAGTTTGCACTGCAGCTTTTCAGCACGCTTAAATTTGCAGTTTGTATGCTTTAGACGTTCGTAATCGCAGTTTGGCTGATAGTTTGAGGATGCATTTTAAGCACTAAATAACATGGTTTACACGGAGTTAGTGAAAACGTACAGCTCATACATTTTTAGACAGTTTGCACTTACCCTTTGTGGATGTTTGAACATGCAGTTGGCTTGCGGTTTTTGAATAGTTTTCACACTCACAGTTTAGAGTTCGGAAGCACTTTTTACATGAACGATGATAAAATACTAAGCGATACTTATCATTTAATTTGTCAAACATCATCGTGACATCACGAATGTGAAGCAAAACTGCCGATGAGGGCGCTGCGAAGTATAAACAAATGAAGGAAAACGAGTACCAAATCATAGCATCAAATGTCATTCTAAGCCGAATTTAGTGTTAAAATTGCCCGTCTTGCATCACTGCCCATTCATATTTGGGCCCCAATTGATCCAATTGCTCGGTAAAATTAGTCCATTGGCGGATTGTGATGCGCTACATCCCTTGGCTGTGCGATTTTCCACGAGACGCGATATTGTCTTGTAAAAATGCACCCACTTCCAAGAAAACCTCCACAAAAACCGAACGTGGAAGTAGGCCATGTGACGCCAGACGCCACGTTGTCAACTCCTCGCTCATTGCATCGAAATTGAGAAATACCATTGGTTATCAGTTGCGTAATGTGGATGTCTAGCCGGTGTCTACCTGATCTAATTAAGCCCCAAAAAATTCGGCGCGTGGCCTAATGATTAAAAACGCTTAAGTAGGCGGATGTGGTGTAACGCCTCCTCCCAGTGACGTAGGGACTGAGTCATCCTAGCGATGAGAAACCCTTTCGTCTGCTGTACAGGAGAAAAAACAACGGTCGACACAGACTAAACAATCGAATAGCTGGCAACGTTGCCGCTCGGCTGTGGCATGCGTGCATCTCTCAGGGTCGCCGGTGTTATCACAGACAGCCCTGACGCGTCGGGCGGAGGGACGTCGAAGGCGGCGAGGGGCAGGGGCGACTCTCAACTGTCTAGACGATCTCGGCAGCACTGTACACTTGACAGCGCTAGTCTGGCTCTCGCAATCGGCACGGCATAGTGTGATCCACTTCGGTAATGAGTGGTCGCGTCTAATCGCTCAGAAACGCGTTGTCCAGTTTCGCGTATTGCTGTGATAAGCCAAACAAATGACTGTGAAGTTTTCTCAGGCCGAGTGCTATTGCGGTTGCCTGAGCATCGGGCATTTGGAGAAGAACATCTTGAAAAATGCGTTTAAAAAATGTTTCGGCACGGTGATCCGGCGAAAGGTGCAAGTTAACAAAAAGGTACATGTCTAAGTTACATTCTAATTCTCAACGTCTGTGATAACGTCGCTGTGATAGTTTGTTGATATGTTGTGATCTAGCCGCTCGCCGATTTAGGGGGGCGCTACATTTGACTTGTTTTGAAGTAAGTTGAATTGCTGTCCTCCCTTTTCTATCAGAATTCTTTCATCCTTTACGGCTTAATGTCTAGAACTAAAAACGAGACTTCTTCATCGTGTTAACGCTTTTTCTCAATGGAGTAGGTGTTTACTACACGCTAGCGGTGCCCCATGATGAGGGATCCAGCTAATTAATTGATGGCAAAATATTTTAAAAATTCAATAACAGGATGTTGTGGTGCGGAAGGTCGCTCAGAAGCTGAAAATAACGAAGTTTCACTATGGAGAAAAAACGCGAAAAACTTTTCCTGTAGAGAAAATTTTCAGTCAGGGATTTTGAATTTCAGGAAATGTGCTGATTTAATATTCATTGGTGTACATCCCAGGGGTTATACACTGATCAACATTCAGGACGAAAATTGCCTCCTGTGGAAAATCTAATTTGCCTTGGATATCTCCAGATCTCCCAAACATTTTTTTTAAATTTCTATAGATGCCCTTTGATCACTGTAAATCCCCTCAGATTTCTTTAGATTTTTTTGAGTTTCTTGGATCTACTGAGATTTCCATAGATTTCTAAACATTTTCATATGTCTTTTCCAATCTATTTTGATCCCCTGTGATCTCCCTAGTTTTTTCTTATTCCTTTAGATCTCTTTGGAATATTCCTTAATGTCAAAAATATAAAAAATGCAGGGTGTCCAATTTAAAAATCGAAAATGAATCACACTTTTTTTTTTCAAAAAGTTGCAATGTAGGCTCAAATTTCACATTTTTGTATGAAATAACAAAAAAACTTACTGCAGGGACGTACTTTCAATTACCAACACGTTTAATGTTGAAACACCAGTTTAATGTGGAAGGATTTTTCAATTTAAAAAAACAAGAGAGGTGAAGAAATATTCCGTCATTAACAGACGAAAACCAATTTTAAAAATAGTTTTAAAGGGTGTCAGATAGTCAAGACATCACCGCCCTCAATCTTACTTTCAGTGTACGCTTGGTTTCACCTGTATGTAAAATGCTAAAACTTTTTAGTAAAGCGCACTGTGAATTCTCTGCTATTTACTAAGGGCGGTAAAATCACTTTACCGCAAGCATTTACGAGCTGAAAGGAATACCTTGCCACACGCGCGCTTGTAAAATTTTTACTACGCCGAAAACGATTGCTTGATAAATATTTCGTACCTTTCCATCACAAGGACATACGCGCGGTGGAAAATTTTTTAACGCACGTATATTTTGTTACCGCGCTTGTATTGTATTACTTTACCGCACTTGTGTGCGTGATGTTCGTTTTACCACAATGAGCTTGCGATAAATGATCACTTTCCGCACTTTATGTGTAAACAACCATTTTGTGCGAGCCTCATCCTATACATTCTTACCAGAAAGAGACTTGCCACACTACTTTACCACATGCATTTGAGAGCTCAACGTTGCGGCAAATTCCGCACGTCTGTGAGTAGAAGTGTTTACCGTACGCAAAAAGAAATTTGTCACTTTTCCATGACACTAATATGCTTGTCGAAAGTATTTTTCCGCACGCAAGGCCTTTTGACATGAAAACTGCGTGCATCAAGTGTTTGCATGCAGGAAAGCAAATTGAGTTTCAAATGCGTATTATTTTTGGTACTATTGCCTTTCATTGTTGAATTGTCTTTATGAGCTACTATTCAACTCAATTCATATGGGTAAATATCACGCGAAAATTACGTAGCTATAATTAAGTTAAATAGAATTATAGTGTATGAACTGCAGGGCGCAACTTTCCCATAACATGTGCCTATGTAATTTGAACGTTGTCAGGCATGACTTAGAAAGTGAAACCACCAGTTAAACAGTTAAGTAAATAATATGTAGTTTGTGTGGAGCAAAATTTTAATCTCCGTAAACAGCCCAGTTTTACATGAAATCCAACATTTCAAAGGTGATGGAAGGAAGCTTTCAAGGAGAAAACGAATTCGTTCTGGACTCAATCCCTGCGAGTCTTCTTCAAGAAGTAAATAATGCAGGAAGCCTGGAGTCATTTTCTACAGCTGATGTCGCTATGAATTGGACTAAGTTTATATATTAATTTGTCTACAAGTGCGCTTTGCAAATAGAGGTAATTACGTGCAAAGGAAATGACTTTGAAAAATATTAATCTAACGCTGCTGTATATTCTGTTGCATCAACAAAATACGTCTTAAATCACGAGGCCTAACATTAGAAATATCTGGTATCACATTTTTAGAGATAAAGTTATTACAAATACCAACCATATTAATTAGAGACGATATGGATAGGGCCCGTTAACACACAATTGATCACAAGATAATATTCTTAGACTAATCTTTGGCGCCTTGAAATGTGTACTATTTATAAGATCACAGTCGGGATATTTCAAATTATTGACCATATTGTAAATAAAGAGAACGCCTGGGATTTCGTCATAGCATACAATGTACACATGCCGAAGCTCTTAAGTATGAAGTTGTGTGAGAACTTAAACAAATACACGTGTTTTTTTTACATATAAAAAGAGCAAAAAAAATTTTTCATCTTTTTCAATTTCACTGCTGTTGGAATAATCTTAAGGTGACCACTCAGCTGATGCGTATTCGAGATGCGCTCCTACTAAAAAGTATGATTTCATAATTGTTTTCAATTGAGGTCTTTCCAGTTACATCTTCTTAATTTATAATCTGCAATGTCATCCAGTAACAACAATCAATCAATATACTAAAATAACTGACTGCACAAGAATTCTCTTTGTTTACTAATACGTCGTTGTTCTTAAACCACTGTATGACTAAGTCTAAACCATTCCGGCATAACGAGATCAGCCTTCTCACTTACTGGTCTTAATAATTTAAAATTATCTGGAAACATCAATCTTGCGGAGTTTTTCTAGTACTCAGGTAAATCATTAACACAAGTGAAGAAAAATAGAGGGGCCAGAACACTACCCTGGGGTGCAAAAGTGGTAGCAATATGGGATTCAGATAAAAAGGAACCTATCTTGACCCTTTGGCTTCGATTCCTCAAGTACGAGCTTATGAACGACAATGGTCGCGGGACCCCCCAACTTGCGTGAGAAATCCTTGATCAAGCTTATCAAAGGATTTTGCGAAAGCAGTATAAATAACTTCTAGCTTTTGTTTAGTTAGGAATACATTTGCCACATATTAATTCATTTGCTACATGTACGTGTGCAAATATAAATTTGTATATAATATTGAATAAAATCTAGTAAAAAAACATCTCCAGTGGCGTGTTTTTCTTAAATATTTCCCAGTTTTCAAGCCCCTCTGAAAACGCTACTGATTTTAGTAAAATAAATTGGCAAGCCTCAGATTTTGCATGAGAATCTTCTTGGTTTGAAACTCGTGCTAAAATCAGTGGCGTATCCTGTTTTTGGGCATGAAATTGGCAAAGAAAGTGTTTGCTATTCTTGCGCAGGAAGCAGTTCCACGCCGCAAATTGTGTGCGATTCTAGAATTAATTTTGCGTCGTTTAGTATTTACGCCTCTTCTCCGCCTTTTGTATTACGAAATATAAGCTGAGAAGTTATTACGTTAAATTAATTCCTGCATATCTGCAATCTTCCCAGAACCTGTATTTTCGCTACAAAACACATAACATGTTTGTTCTTATTTATATAGTCATATGACATGGTTGTTGTAATCGAAGGAAGATGTCTGGAAAGTACTGTTGTTTAAGGTGTTATGTGAGCTACCTTGACTTTTCCCCCGTGTCCTTCACACTTACATAAGGCGCAACGCATACGAAAATATTTACGAATAAATTACCATTGAGCTTGAAATGTTTCAGGTCTAGGAAGTAATGACCTGTGAAATTGAATATATGTTTAAATTTCTATAAAGAGGTCACCTACCCGGCCGGGCATTGATGAAAACCTCTCTCCGAGGTAGTAATGAAGTGCCTCGAACTTCCCGAATCCATTCTTAAACATCGCCTAAACCTATGAGCTCGGTTTTACCTGACTATATTTGTACAGAGATTTACGCAATAATTAATTTATGCAACTGCGAAGGGAGTTTTACGTTTCGAACGTCACAGCCATAGTAAAAAAGCAACAGCATCCTTGGTAATGCTGTTAACTTAATATTCAGTCCACGAGTGAGCAGCGGACCGAGGATAAATAATGCATTCTAAACGTTAAAAATGGGAAAAAAGAAAGGGAACGTGTATATTTATTAGCTGCTTGAATATAGCTAGACATCCTAGAAACTAGAAAAACCAGTCCTCAACGTATATTTCAACTGAAGAGGGGCACACAAACGTTACCGGCAGAAGACGAAAGAAGTTTCCTTCGGGTAGAAAAAAACTGGCTCCTCCATGATCTCCTCACAAGAGGTCAATAACTCCGAGGAATTTTATGTGTGTGTGGTGCATTTAACGGTTTTCGAGCACAAAGCGACCTTTCATGCCATACCGAATTCAGACCCATCAATGTAAAAGTTGATTCGATTATTGATGGTTTTTTTTTGCAATAGTGTGACCTTTATAACCAGAAGTTCTCCATCAACGCACATCATATTTACTATTATAATGATTTAAATTACAGTTGTAACTAATTGCTTTGGCCACTTTCACCTTGGCAGACAATTTCACGTAGAAGTTACGATTGGAAAGTCTCGTCTAGCTAATAAGAGAAAACTTTTATGAGAAGGAAACGGATTTAACTGAAATGTTCGAAAATCGGTTCTATGGTATTTTAAGGGAGGAATGGATACTCTTGACGTTTTTCCAGAAAATACACCTCCCTCTAAGAAAAAATCGAATATGCAAATAGTCGAAGTTGCAAGATTTGTGGTATTTACGATGAATTTTTGGGTTTCTTGGTCGGCCAGTTTTTATACAAATGGTTTTGCGTTGGTTTTCAGGAATTATTTCCAATTTTAGCCGAAGGTTGAGAATTTCGGCGAAACTGCTAAAGATTTTTTATGAAATTACTGACATCTTTGTATTCAAAAATTTTTAGAGCTTCACGTGTCCACTCGCTTTCGAAAACTTTACGTGCTTTTGGCAAAAAGCAGCAGTTTAAGAAACTTTAGAGCGGCTACCTGAGAAGTCGAAAAATAGATTCGAAAAGCAGATTTCATAGAATGGTGCCAGAAAATGTGCTTTGAAGAAGAGCTGCTGTTGGCGTACTTTTCTGAACTGAAGCAAAGTGCTGGCACTCATGACAAAGAGTTTAATTAAAATAAAGCCAAAGATAGACATAAGTGAATTTTATAAGTTGACGACAGACGACATACCTACTTAAAAAAAAATGATTTTCACTAAAGAGGACATCAAATATCAGACGAGACGTATCTTATGACCAAAGTGGATACTGTGTTTGTTCGTGCCGGTGCATGTCGCTGAGGAGAGCTTACATAAATTACACTTGACGATATAGATGATAAGGAAATTCTTATCATTACAAAAAAACTGACTCGAGGAATCATAGTACAGGATCCTGCATCATAATTCAAGCAATAAATAGTGGATACTTTTTAACGATTCGCAGGATAAAGATTTGCAGCCATAAAAATTACATCTATGGGCTAAAAATTTGACTGAAATATCTTGAAAACTATAAGAGTTATACCTAGTAGCAGTAGTAATAGTTAAGCAAAGCTCTGCGAGTAGACCTTTAAGAGCTCTTTTTAATATTGGTTTTTGCGCAAATATGAGTACGAGATATTTTCAATTTGAAATTTATTAAGGAACCCCTGTCTTCTTCAATTAGTTAGCTTTTTATCCTTAATTACAGAAGACAAGACTAACCAAAAGCATATGCATCCATAACAAAAATATTGTAGCTAATATGCGAAAGTGTCTTTACCGCACTTAATGGCTGACCGAACGCAATCAGCTTGCGGTGATAAAATATCACTTTCTGCATTTCTTGGGTAAACAACTCTGAATTTCCATTAGCGTCAGGGACCGCCACAAATTTCCACAAATATACCATAATGTTCCTAACAATGGCTGCGTTCCGCGGAATCCATTGTTAGGCAACTATTGGGATTTTTCCAGAAATGACACGCTACCCTTCCAACACTTTTATACGGGACTTAACGTCATTTTTGTTCTAAACTCGTAATGGTCGCATGATTGTTACCTTCACTGAATGTAACCATTAGTGGTAGATTCTTACCAGCTAGAAATTGTCATGCGACCAAATTCGTCTTCATTCGTCAGATGAAATTACAGTTACGATGCGACGATGGATCATGCGAATTTTTTTCGCGTGAGCACCACCGATATGAACAGAATTCGATACTACTCCTGAACAATGCAAATGAACGCAGCGATCTGCTGCGTTCATTTGCTTGTGTAAGATTCTACATTACTCTGCCTTGAAGCGAAACTCAAAAACTCCAGGTGGTGTACCCTGTAGACGAGTGGTACCCTGGAGGGCGTGCGTGCACGGCCCAGACCAGACAGACGGACAGCCAGACGGACAGACAGACACGCAGCAAAGGTGTTTATGCAGGTG
The DNA here is from genome assembly GCF_039881205.1 of Euwallacea similis. Classification (NCBI taxonomy): domain Eukaryota; kingdom Metazoa; phylum Arthropoda; class Insecta; order Coleoptera; family Curculionidae; genus Euwallacea; species Euwallacea similis. The sequence goes on along the minus strand of NC_089618.1, from coordinate 1,874,828 downwards.
GTTGGGGCCGTTTCACGCAGGTGGAGAGGTGCACGACCGCGTCCCCGACGCAGTACTTAATGGTACCGGTTGCGACAATTATTCCGCGATATCGATAGGGGGAAGGACGTGCCCAGGGCATTGTGTGCTGATTAGGTACAAATTGTATCGCCAAGGGATTTCAGTGCACCTGAACGCGAGTGAAATATGGTCGTCCTTGTAAAAATGAAGACTCGACGAACGTGTCTGGTAACCTGCACAATCACCCAAAAAAGCCGGAATTTTTCCGCAAACATTGGCGTAATACAACGAATTAGGTAATTTCCGCCGATGACCAATAAATTTTGTCTAGACTCTATTATTTCAATTGTTTCGTCAACTGTTACCGAAGGTTTATTGTTATACACGTCCCAGACATTTATGCTGCAATTCCAATAATTTAGTAAAGCGTGACATCCAATAATTTGGCTCTTCAAATAAAGAGAGTTTGACGATGACTTTGAATCGGGCATGCAAGTTACGTAAGCTGAAGACTCGTGCCTTTTCTCTGGAGGATCTGAGAACCATCGGAGAGGGAGGAATACCCCAAATTGAACTCATTTCAATCTCGCGTGGAATAAACAGAATATTGACATGTGTTAATCGAGCGTGAAGACTTATATCTTACCCGAGCTCTTAACACGTTTTGACAATTCTTTTCGTCCTGGAGGGGCACCTCGAGATCAATCACTTGGAATAAGTGAAATAGCCTTCTAATTTCCACCGACCTGACCTGGAAAATTACTATTCATTTCAACTTAAAGTCTAATTGAATGGACCTCTGTTACCAAAAGATTTACCCTTAATATTTTGACTGCAAAGAAAACTTTAACCTGCAAGACGTCAAAGTTCAACTCTGCTTTTAACAAGTCTAACCTGCAGCATAAACCACCTATTCTAAAGTAACTCTAAGCTCCGTTTTATTTCCAAATATGAGGCCACTTTGTTTCTGTTTATACTCCCAAAACCACCATTTTTAAAGCTTTTAATTTTTGTTTTTCTAAGCTTTAAGTTGCGAGACGTTAAATCAATTTATTTCTACCACTTTGAACGAGCAAAATCTGCAACATTACTCTTAGATTAAACTTAATCTAACGAGGGCTCCAAATCGCGGCTTAATTTCCAGGTTTGCAACCACTTTATTTCCATTTAAAGCCACTTTATTTATAACTTTAACTGGCTCAACGAGAAGGATTACTCCTAAATTCAATCTCACCTAAAGTTTACGGTTTACCTTGAAGACACTTTAGTCCCATTTTAACCATTTTAACTCTAATTTCTACTGACCGAACCTGCAAAATTATCCGGAAATTCAACTTAATCCAAAGAAGGCTCTAAGTAATTTTTTTAATTTCCAGACCTGAAAGCACATTATTTTTATCTAAAGCTGATTTATTTCTAGCTTACTATTAATCTGACATATCTTGAAGTGGACTAAATACATTGCACTTTGGTTTCTACACTTGAAGCCCTTTTATTTCCAGTTCAAGCCGGTTTATTTTTACTTGAACTGGCCTCATCTGCAAGTTATCCTTAATTACACTGAACGTACTAAAGTTGTCTTTCATGTTCTTGAAGCCATTTTATTTCCGGCTTAAGCTAATCTAAATCAATACCGCGAGGGGCTTAGGAACGGTATTGTATCATCCAGTTAATGCAAATCTAAACAGTTAAGAAATCCCTCATTCAAGAGCATTGATCTTAGGCATGCTTTCTCTGTTTTTCGAATAATCCAAACTTATAGTTAGTTGGCACTGTAAAAACTTGTTTCAAGGGTTTTGGGTAAGCCTGGACCGATCTAAAAATACGTAATAATTGCGTGAACTTGCCGCGCTATCATATCCAGGCTTGAGGCATTTTTCTCTAATGGAAACTATTTTCGGCCGGCTGAGGTGCACGTCGACCTGTCACCTGTCATGTTAAACATGGCGTCACTAAAAGGCGAAACTCATACGTTACGAAAACCTGACACACAGCATCCTTTAATTAACCAATTAAGTTATTTTTATTTCCGAAATTACCGGGAAGGAGCATGGTTTTTCCGGGGATTGTTTACGAACCAAGATGGCCATTCCGATTGGATCGTGCGTTACTCCTTAATTAATTCGCATGTAAATTGAAGCCTTATCGTAACGGCAATTATTTGTACAGTTAATCGCTTCATAATGTAGTCTAGCCAGATTTTTTGCTATCTGCGTAGATAAGATACTGACAATGTTACAGGAGGCGTAAACGAGACAAAACAAATTAAAACGAGGCACGTGAACCGGCCATGTTCAACAACCGCTCGTTACTCCGCGTCTTGTGTGGAATTCGAAACATGTTTTCCAGATTTGCTTTATTTGTTATTTGGATTGTGCTTCCCGGTATCGCGCCCAAGAACCTTGTCGTTACTGCGCTGGGTGTCGGTATTGTTCGAAAAGAAGTAGCAATGACTTAGCGCAGATGATGGGTGGGTGATGTCATGTTCTGGACACGCTATCTGTGCGCAAACAAGGGACGACCTTTTGTCGAGAAAAGTGCTTTGTCAACTGAGTAATGAGCACCGCTCTGTCTGATGAGAACAGCATCCAAATTAGTTCGCAATCTGTAAAACTTCTTAGAGACCCGAACGTTTCAGCGCATAACGAACGGAACGCCGAATAAAGCACGCGGAAATGTTTAGGTCCCCATGAAGCTATAAGTTTCGTGCGGACCTGAACATCTGGCCGTACAACGAATGCAGCGCCGAACAACAAATCCGCAGGATTTAAAAACTCGTTTGCGAACGCGAAGGCCAACTTGGTGTTTTGTTCGGCGTTCGGTTGGTTCTGTTGTTCGTTGAGCGGCCTGGCTTGCATTTCCCCGCGAATCTAAGCGGGAAATATGCTAACCTAAACTAGCCTAAGGTTAACATGCCATAAACTGACTTGTTCGACTTGGGTATTCTTCGTAGCGTCGCCAAACACTTCAAACCAATAAGCTTAACACCTTTTCTAATGAAAGCGTTGGAAAAATTTGTCGTGGCATTGCAATCTACCTGTGATGTGATCGCATAGTAGTCACTCTGCGGCATGTTTTCTTACATTCACGTACCGTTGAGCCTTAATGCTTCTACAACCCGCTTAGTGGTACTACAAGACATTTTTCATTCTGTTTCCCTGCAAATAGATTATACGTTTGAACATTTTAAAGCGACAAATAATACACGTAACGTCCTTGCATTTGAGCACATAATCATATTCATTTTTGGTTTAATTTCTCGTTATTTGCTCAAATAATCTTGGTTTTCGATAAGGTGAACTTGCAGCTGCTTTGCGATGTTTTTAATTCGAACGGTTGCACCGAAATTATCTTCTCATATAATTGGTGTACTCTAGCAAAGTTTAGCATGTTAATTGGGAGTAATATGATCTATATACGTGTTTATCAGACATCCTGTAATTTCTCGGCTCTTTAGTGTAATTAAAGGCAATTAATTAGTGCGGAAGAAAAACTGGTGGCGATCAAGCTCATCCCTGATCAGGCTATAAATACCTGTGTGTCATCGAGCATTGGATAATAACCAAAATATTATTGATCAGGAAACCAGTGTTTACAATGATTATTTAATAGGTGAAATTGAGAGATAAGAATTTTCAAAAAAGTGAAGAGGCAATTTTATGTCACCAGAATTCGGAGTAATCGTGACGCTAATGCAATTAAGATAAACGATCATTTTTACGTATTTTTTGGACAGTTATCTACCGGGAATTCTGCCTATTTCGTATTACTATCTTCATCAATCATCGCATATTTCAATGAGTCCCAAAAATGACCTTGTCAGTCTTTTTTTATCGTTTCAGTCTCGTGTCTCAGCTTTAACGAGGAAAAATTTTAAACTTGACCTTTGCATTCAACCCACAAGTCTTAAAAAAATTAAAACCATTAGTTGAATACGCCCATTTTGGTTTAAAAGTTGAGAAAATAACGCTTAAAATAGTTTTTAGTCGGGCATTTCTATGACTGGGGTGTGAAAAGCGCTTTTCTCGCACATTATGAGTCGTACAAAAAGCATTTTAAGAATCAAAACTGCACTTGGTGAGACTAGAACAATTCTTTTATCCACTTAGTTCCAGTCTAATAATAAACCGGAGGCCATAGCGTAAAAAACAACAATTTCAACCCAAGCATTAGATTGTACGTACCTTATACACAATGTGCTACAATGTGTTATAGTCAAGGTGACATTGCCTGCAATCGTTCCCCAGCAGCAGACACAATGTTGCAAGCTAAATTAGTATGCAATTAAATGAGTATAAAATTCCCATTTCCGCCTTTGCATTCATACCGTGACGGACTTTCATAATAGACCGCTTACGTGATCTCATAACCTGAAGATGGGAAAAAATGGGCTCGAAACTTTCTATGCTGCTTTTTTTTTGGGAATGGAGTAAATGCTAGGAAATTGCCATAAGTGATGGCAAACGCTTGATTTCTGCGGTTTAAGAAAGTGTTTACTATATATATATAGTATAATAGCGCAGCATGGGTGGATTGGGGAGTGAAAGGACCATAAGATTCTGATGGTAGGGCGTCAGATCACTTCCCCCCTCCCCCTCCTTTTCTGCTACTAGCTACTACTACTACCAATAATGCTACGAGCTACTAATACTACTAAATACTATAGTTACCGCTATTACTATGTACTACTACTATCATATATTTATTATAAGTGTTTATTGCGCCTCTGACTTCCATATCCTAAAGTTGATATTTTCGTTCAATTAAAAAAGGACACGTGGAGCTAAATTATTAAAATGCTGTTAATTGTAACATCAAGCTAGTTTCCTTTACTTAAAATTTCTTCAATTACTTATTAACAAGGGCGATAATGATTATTTACTAAAACGTGCGAAGCTGTGTTTTCCGGTTCAGGTATCGTTTTAAACACGTGTTAGGTGAGTAACTATTATCGCACGCTCATAAGAAAATCGCTTTGTTTCTGGATCCCGACAAGGACGTATGGAAACACTTGGGCGTTTCCAGTTTGTTTTTTATCCCTTGTATGCGGTAATCGGCTATGTAAGCTCTGTAGATGTAGTGATTTGCCGTGGTGTAGTATTGAAAATTCACAGGAGATTTGTCTTTTCAGATGCTGTCGGTGGTGAGTGCCGGTGCCGCGGCTGGTATGGGCGGCATGGACCGGCTGCGAGGCGGCGGACGGGCGGCGGCACGAGAGTTAGCCGCCACCCGCGACCGACAAGTGCGGCTGCATGCCGTTAGAACTGACCTGTCCGTGAACCTGCCGCCCAGTATAGCGCTGCCCGACGGAGAGGATCTCCATCATCGAACCGGCTTTTCGTCGACAGCCGCCTCCCGATTACAACTTAGGGATGCTGAACAGGTAGGCTTCGTTATGCCCCAACGCCACGTCTTCCAACCTACCCAGTGATAAATGAATACTGAGAGATCTGAGCATATTACTTTTCATCTTGAAATACCAATTCTCATCAGTTCCTCGCTTTTCCAGTTGGTGCTACCTAAATCACTCATCGATGCTTTCTTGAAAATAACAGAGGAATTGCTTCTGGTGTTCTTTTTAGATGACGTCCAGTCACAATTTTGAGAACACTTCCGCAAACGAACAAAATCTGGCTCATACTCTTGACTACCGGGAATAAGTAACTACTTTCTTCAGATTTCCAGGCAATAAACGTCGAAATTTTTTGTCGTCTAAAAGGCAAAAATGTATGAATGAAACTTTAAAGTTCTCAGATTTTTATCCTGAGATCTTTTCTATGCTAAAATGTCTGTTATAATGGTGCTTTTGAGACCTATTCAGACAACAATTTCTCCACAAGAATTATTCTGGAAAATGGATTTTAATTGAGGTCTTTTGTAAAGGGTTAAATTTGCTCAAAATATCTCTCAGAAATGCTTGAAAATCTTTCTAACGTTCTCAAAATGAGATCTTCAAAGATTTTTGTTTCAGTCTCAATTTGTATAAAAGGCTGTGAAAACTGGCTCTAGTTAACCTTTCTTGTAGAAAGTTAAAGCTCGCTAAAATTCTCCTAGAACTTCCCCATTTCCAACCAAATTAAAAACTCTGAAAATTAGAATGAAATGGAGACGCTTTGTAGAGAATTAAATCCTCTCAAAGTTTCTCTCAAAATTCTCCCATTTCGAGTTAAAAATCCTTCAAATTCTCCTAATACTTTCCATTTCCGATCCAATTTGTAGAGAAAATTGCTAATTAAAAGTTCTAATGTAATGTAAATGGGGGGATGTAATGGGGACGCTTTGTGAAGAGTTAAAGGTTCCCTAAATATCTCTCAAAACTTACCCGGTTCACCCCGAATTGCTGCAGAGCTGGATATATTCCGTTTGTGCTCGGAATTGAAAGGAGGGCAGGTCCTTATTAACTAGGGGCCGGATTCTTAATTCTGGGAACAAAATGTTCTCCGGAGGATGATGACGAAATGGCGTATGTTTGTTAACTTCGCATGTTCCGACGATGTTTTAATAGGCCGTTGCGACGTTATTCCCCAGGGAACATTGTAATCTCCAAAATACAAAATCGCACCCCAAGTTACATTTTCCTGAGTCAGGAACTTCCCAGTGGCGTAGTTGATAGATCTACGCGTCCGAGGTGGCACGTTGTACCGACTGCGTTCTGCAATGTGTCTTCAGGATGGTGCTGCACCACGGGTGTTTTATATGTGAAGGTTTACTTCTCGTAGGATAGTTACCTCCACAGACCTTCTTGACAACGGTGAACAGATGGTTTCTGCAGTTGAGAGCCTTTTTTGAAAAGCCCAATTGACCTTCGAAAGAGTAGAAGTCATACCCTAATAATAAAAGTATCTCTATATCCTCACAGTACCTTGAGATTTCTCCCACCGTTACTGATGGCGTGACAATGTCAAGGAAAGAAAAGCTCAACAAGAACCCTTGAATTGTAATGAAATATAGCTGCTTCAGCCCTTAAATTGCCATTTTCAGATTTTGGTTTCTTAGAGTATTTCCCATGGACTTAAAATCTGACGACGTTAGTCAGCAGAAGTTAAATCTCCCCCGTGTGCAAGAGCTCTCCCCATACCATTCTAGTTGATTTAGGGTCGTATCCTGCTTTACAGGACTTTATTACGACAAGAAAAAAACCCATTACGATGCCGTAAATATCGTCTGGCATGCAAAAATATGCACGTTAACGACATTATCGTTTCAGGTGCCGAAATTGCCCACATAAAAATATGTCGGGCGAATTTTAGAATGCATATATTTCGGTCTTAACGACTATACCAAATCACCACAGCTCTCGCTCCCCCTTGGGGGCCTCCTGGAGACTGGAAATAAACCGCTTGGAGGCTCGTGCTGTTCCTGTTGCATTCCGCAGAGATTGTGTGTGGAATTTGTGGATACTTTGTTGCAAAATGCCGGCTTATTAAGCGGGAAATGCTCGAACGCCCAGTGGGCGGATTGACATTTTTTTTCACGCCAACGATCGATAAATTAGATGTTTGAAGTCAGGATTTTAAAGCATTTTTGGTGGAGTCTGAGAAGGGGACGAGAGTATGGATGAAAGTCAAATAGAGATTTCGGACAAAGGTGTGGGAAAAGTCTTAGAAAGTCATAAGATTTGATTTCGTCTTAAACAGAGGTTCATAATTTCTCGAACTTTCAGGATATTCCTTGGATTTTATAGACCTTTATCAAATTGCTCTTTTTGGATCGTATAATTTGGAAAAATGTGTGAATAACTTGAAGATTTTCTGTGAGCTTTTAAAGAATTCTGCATCATTTCAAAATTCTCGAAAATTTCGGAATTTTTTTTGTAGATTTCTTGAGATTCAAGAAATTGTAGAATTTTTAGATTACCACCCACCTACCCTATCACTTTCCACCTTGCCACTCCTCATGCTCCCTACCTTGTACTCCCTCTCTCTAGTACTCTCCTCCAATCATTTTTGATTCTCGAATTTAACAGGACGATCACAGATTTCAGAATGCCACCGAATTAGTAGATATAAACTAACCTGGGAAAACTAGCATTTATTAATCTGATTTAGGCCGTTTGGTTTATGGCTTCTTTTTGCCCCTTACTCATCTTCTTATCTTCCCTACTAACTCTTTCCTACTGTCTTCTACCCCCTTTTACCTTATTTTTAATTTTTTAAATTTTTAGTTATCGACACATACCTGAACTAACAGTTGTCATTTTACAGGAATCCGAAATATACCAAAAATGCATCCGACCGCCGCCCAACCGAACGGTGATGGAGAGCGAATCGCCGCCTCCGTACCGGTCTAGTTCGGCGGGCTACCTGGCGTCCAGTTCGTCATCTTCAGGGGCGAGTAGCGATTGGTCGTCTTCCTCTGGCAATGCGCCTTTGGTCGTACGGTGCCACTCCATGTCCTCAACGTCGACGACGATGACCAAGCCGGGGGCGACGCATCCGTCGCAGCATGCCGGCCAAAAGACTGATTTTTTACAAAGAACTGTTAAAATATTTACGGGGAAAAAGGCGACGACGTCGACCGGCCAAGTGCCGGCGCCGTGCGTCATTGTGCCTGGCGCGCAAACGCAGGGCCGGTACCAGCCCAGGCGGGACGCAGGCCCCGGCCATCGGCCGCCTGTCTGACAACCGCCCAATGCTTAGACGACAAATTTTTGACTGTAGAAAAGTCCAGTTTATTCCATTTTTTCAAGTTGTTCGCGGTGGTGGTGGCGAGTTCGGGAGGCCTCAGCTAGGGAGAGTGTGCGGACTGGAATACAAGAAACTTTAACATATACATAGTAATTTATACGAGAGTATATAGATATATATTGAGGGGCGAATGGACGTGTTCATCAGTGCGATGTGAAGACTTGGCGCTCCGTATATATTATAATTATACCTACCTAACTAAATAAATAGTTTAATCCACTTTTGAGGGCGGTGTGCGATGGCCGAATGTCTCCTCACTTGATATGCGATTTTGTGTACTGTGTACACGGTGCAAGAACGAGAATATTATATGGAATCAAAACGCATTCGGCCGCACACACGCAAACAAGATGAGATATTCCAATTATTAAAGTAAACCAATTAATATAATATATTAAGTAGTAGAACGTTGTTCTGTTTTTAAATATTGTTTATTAAGGTAAACTTCAATTGAGAGGATGGTTTCTCCCTCTCCCTGTGCAACGCGAAGACTTAGTGAATTTCTCATTTAATAACAATTTTTTTACGTTTATTATTTATAATTATTATTATTGCTAAAAACGTGTTCATTCTATATTCTAATAAGAGAGAGAGATTTAGCGTCATCTTCATTTCCTTGAGGCCAGGCCCGAGCTTAGGACTTTCTGTAAATATCTTGGAACCAAAACGGCCCGGCCCTGGACCCCAACAATAATAATAATAGTAAACAAAAACTAGCTAAGAATTGAAGTTTCAAATCTATAACTATAATTGCAAAATTATCTGTAAATGGTAGACGGAAATCGTATGTTAGTGACAGCATAAGCATTATTGTGATGATTATGTAAACTATTAGGTGCTTGGGGAACATATGTGCATTTAAACTTCACCAAATCGATTTAGGGTCTTTCGGTGAGGAGGCGGCCCTTTCAGGGAGTCTGGAACTCCCTGAATTGGCGCCCCCTTTCGCGAAAAAGCTGCCACAATTGGTGCAATCATTCTAACTATTGTATCATAGTCTCGTCGTCGTTTAGTCACATTTGTAAAATGTTTTTTTTTTTGTTTTTATATAGTCACTGCTTGCGAAGCATCAAAATAATTCGCTCTAATTTTTTAGTTTTCTTTTTGTACATACTTTTACTATAATAGTGTAACGATACTTGTAGGGAGGCAAGTCTGTATTACTGTTTAAGCGACTTTCATTCATACAAAATGATTCTTTAGTAGTGTATTTCTTTAGGTCAATTCCTGATCTAGAAGGGCATATAGAGATTATTTATTTACGTAGAAGCCACTGAAGCTGAAATCCTTTCTAAAACCTACCTAAGGAATTATTTTGTACAAAAAAATAACACTCAGACTGAACTGAATCGTAGTATTTATTTATTTCGTTTTAAAGTTTTAAGTTTCGCCCCATGTTTCTTTTGCGTTTTCGTATCACTCACAGGAAATTTATTTTTGTATTCGAAACCTTCCGACTAAACAGAAACACTAAAGTTTTCTGCATATATGTTACGAGATCCAAGCCGAAAGTCTTCATAACAGCAAGAAAATTGTGATTAAATTAAATTTTACTATTATGAAAATAACAAAATTAATTAAAATGTTTTTGTATTAGTGAATTATTAAAACATCTGAAATTGTCTGTATTTGTGTTTTATTTTTTTCGGATATAGCTAAGGGTAAATCTGCCTCGGTGCAAAATAAATTCAGTGTTCGGTATGCAATAATGTACGTCAATAGCGTTATTCATCTTTTGGCCCTGATTATTTCCTCAAAATTGCGCTCGGGACGCCAATACTTTTTTAATGATGCTCTATGCTAAAATGCATGTTTCTCAAACGTGTCTCTTGCTCTCTCTGTGGTTTGAAAAACATGCATTTGAGGTCAGTAAAATCACCGGCGTGTCGAACGAAATTTTCAAAGAGTAACCATAACAAACAATCAAATTAAATATTTATAAGTAAATTTGGAAAATTGGCTGGGTCTTAAAAGGAGGAGATGCGGCAATGATTTAGTGTACAGTGAAGACTACAAAGGCTCTGTATTACTTGAAAAATTAGTCTACAAATACATCAAAAACAAGCGTATTGTGCGCAATTTTGAATTAAAAAAGAAGACGAAAAGAAATGATTTCTGCAGGTTCCTGTCTCTAAAAATTCTGTGATATGTTAATCTGTTTTTGCTTAGTGCTCCACTATTGGACAAAAGCCATCTCCAGTGTTCCAAAAAAGGAACATCAAGTGTTTTCGCACTCTATCGCAGAAACTGAATTGTTTCGTATTCCACAGTAAATTGTATCTAATTCGTTTGAATTTGCACTTCTGATAACCACTGACTAGTATTGTGCGTTTTTTGATTGCTGATAAATCCAGCTTTAAAACGGTAAGACTCCTGAATTCATCTTATGTCCCGTTGGCTTCATATCATGAATTTATTTTTATAATGTGGATTTAACTAACATGTAAATACAGAAATATTATTGAAAACCGGTCGTGTATTGTATATACTCCATTTTATGAACGTTCCAAAATTGGAACATTGGGAATTAATGGGCTGCGAATATTCACAAACCTGATTACAATGCAGTTGACCGATTTAGTAGAGAATGAAAATGTTTGGGCAACGGATATATTTATAACGTTTCCAAATGATGATATTGATTCCGAGGAGAATTCTGATCACTATGAAGCTCCTTTTCTTTAGTGGAGTATATTTCCCAAAAAGTGCAACCTTCTTTTACCATTTATTTCCATCCGCCATTCAGTCAACAAATATTTTAACTCACATTCTTGTATTTGCATACTGCAGCTTTTATAATTATATCCTTGTTTAGGACCTTTACAACGGTAGAAAATTCAAAACTATGATCTTATAATGGTTCTAATTGAAAATCTGTACCTACCACCAAACTTTTGTAGGTGCCTTTCAAAGGATAATCCTTCTGAGATAATACGCAATATACTTCAAAAAATTTTCTTCGCCAAAGAGTCAAGATTCGTTACAATACTATCTGAATTCCCTGTATAATTTTTTTGTATATTCTCTCTATATTAGGTATTTACTTTAATTATCTAGCATATGAAGCGATTTTTACTTGGGAAATATCTTGAGAATGTAGAGATGTATTTTGATAGTACGTCTTGTTCATTTGAAATTTTTTTTTTTATATTTAGCAAAACTTGGTCACTTTTTCTAATAAGTATGTTAGTAAATTAAAATATGCGCCATTTTCTTCTCTTTCGTTTGGCGCCTGACGCAAATTTGAGGCTGTAACTACTGTCGATATATTGTCCTCTCAGTACAGGTTAATTTCGTGAAAGTACCAATGGTCCTTTTAGATTTACGGTTTCTTTAGTGATAGAGAAACGGAGTTTTGCCAGGGCTCATTATGTAATAATATTTATCTGGTTTAAATTGTCTTATTACGAATACATTGAAAAAGTTTCATTGAAACGAGTTACAACACTCCAAAAAGGGGACAAATGCTTGCATGACAATATTGGACATCGAAATGCATCTTAATAAATATTGCAGACATCCTTGCAATAGAAATATTTTCTTATTAGCCAGCAACAACAATACTAATACTATTAAGAATTCACCTATTTACAACAAATGTTGTAAATGGCCTCCGTTAATCTCAATGGATCCTCTAATTCTTTTCTTCATAGTCATGTCCACGTAATCGTGCATTGGTTCATAAAAACTCATTTTTCTGGAAAATAAGTCTCTCCTAACAAGATGAAATATAGAGGACTTTTTAACTTAAAAATATTTGCGATTCAGTAGTTTGATTTCCAAAATTAAGAAATATCACAAAAAATAGGGTTATTGCAGCATTTACGCAGGAGACCTCCTGCATGCGACGCCCCTGACCAAAATCTACAATCATTAACAGAAAAAAGTTTTCCCATTCCAACTTATTACTGTGTATTGAATTTCATGATTTTTAATGCAAACTGTTTCGAAAACACTACGAAAAAACCATCTTCAGAGTTCCCCCTTTAAGAGGTTTTAGCCCTTTTAAGCAGCAGATTTTGGAGTATGTCTATAAGAGCTTTTTTTATTATTTTAAATTTTAGAATTACTTCCCAAAATATTTCAATGTGCTTTCTGGACACTCTGTATGTGCATATTTACGGCAATTTTAATGAACTTAAAGCGACTATCTACTGATAAATGTTACAGTATTTCTGACAAATTCGACCTGAGCTAAAAAAATAACTGAATTTTTAACGAACCTGAACTTAATTATCTGGTAAATTTACATCAACTTTAATTAATTCCCTCTGAACTGAGAAACATGCGGGATTTCGTCATTACTCCGAAAATTTATTGGGTTCTTGACTAATTCAAGCTGACCTGATAGAGAACTTTACAGCATTTCTTATTAACCTATTTAAATAAACCTAGTAGAAATTGTAGAGGATTTTTGACCGGCGCCAACTGGCTTGATTTATAATATTTCTGATTAATCCAAATAGATGAGACTGAGTTCTTCTAAAAGACGAATGAAACTGTTTTTGTAAAACATCGATAAAATTTGAAGTAGTCATGTTATGTTTCGATTGCAATTATAGATTGAGGTACCGAATTGATGTACATGTCCTGACCAATTCAAACTTCGAGCTAACACAGGTTCTTTGTTCTGCTTCTTGGGCATCTCTACGCTCGCCTCAAACGTGGCGATCTTTTGTGAGTCTTTCCTGCAGCATTCTACAACCTGTTGTTGGTTCCACATGACAGATTCCAGAAGCTTAAAATTAATAGCTTTAGAGGTTGGAAGTGTAGAGATAACAAAAATACAAGGAAAGAGGATCCTTATTCACTGTTATGTTAGATTGGAGAGTGGGGATTTTTAAGTGAGAGGTGGAACTCTTTAAAAAACCTTCTGGAAAACCCTCGATGTTTAGGTACGCATCTTCGGTCTGTGAACTTACCTGAAGTGAACGGCTACAGTTAAAAACTTTGAGGTGCTCAGTTTCTGGAATTTGAAGATCAGAGAAGTCATAAGCTTTGGCAATTCACATGAAAACGATGAACTTCACACATACGAGTTGTTTTCCATAGATTATTTTTCAGAAATTTAGCCTTATCCTGAATCAGAATTAATTTTCCCGAATTTAAAAGTTCCTGAAGAGGTTTTAAGTTCAGGGAAGAGGGGGATATTCAGTTAAGACTATCTCAATGAAAACGACGGATTTCCGATAGATCATCCTACAGAACTTTTCTCGGCATCTACAGCCTAGAATGCCACTTGTAGTGTTGAGAAGAAAGATCTGGAGTCTCTCCGCTCTGGGGTGGTCTTGAAGGCCTGAAGGCAAGTTTGTGCTTGGTTCCCATGACTTGTACTTTTTCAGGAGGGAAATTATCCAGCAGATTTCTCTCACTGCGGTCCTTTCTATCTGAATCAGATTCGTGATACACTTGCTACAGTTCAACCTGCAGTTCAAAAATGTTTGCGGACTTGAGGGGGTAGTCTAGTGTGAACATCTAAAAATAAGTACCTTTTTAACATTAAAAAAAAAAGTATTCCTTATAATTGGGGAAACTTTTTTTCCTGGAAAAGTAAGTTATAATAAGGCAACGAATACATAAAATCGTATATTGACTTTGAAAAACAAAATTTACTAAAACTGTCTACGTTAGGACAGACCAGTTGGTTCTGGCACATCGGAACCAAGATCCGAACTCGCAGGATCGCCATAATAAACATAAAACCAAACAAACAAACAAAGGTTCAGACACTTGGGGAACGATACCCATTGCGTCTAGACAAAATTATGTTATCCACTGATTATCACATATCACAAGTATGAGTTAGTGTAATAGAATTTTTTTTTTTTTAATAATTTAAAAATATTTATTTATTTATTTATAAAGTTGCTTTTACTTCGATCAAAAAAATATTAGTTCTGCTGGCGCAGGTAATTCCGGTCCTCCTAGATATCTGTAATAGGAAATCGAAAGAGCTTCTTGATCTGTATCACTTTCGCTATTGTCCGTTCCAAAAATTAAAAAATTTGCCTGTAAATTAACAAAATGGCGGCGTTTTTTGCAAAAGTCAAAAGGAAAATACGTTTTCTTGTCCTATACATGAGGTAAAATTATGCGTTAAAAAATTTTTTTAACATGATTGAGATACGGACGATAGCCATAAATATGCTGAATATTGTATTAAATTTTGAAATCGATATATTCAGCCGTTTTTAAGTAATCACCTGCGTCAGGTGCAAAAATGTCGTTTTGAGAAAAACACGTTCAAAGTTTACAAATTAAAAACTCATAAAAACTTAATTTTTATGATTAATCAGCAATGCCAGGACCAAGCAATAGCCCCTCTTCTGCATCATAAAATTAAACTTCAGCTGCTCTGGCCTCTTCTGGCGATGCGAGCTTCTTTCGAGCTGAGTTGGAGCTGCGCTGGTCTGCTCGATAAACACGTTCGTCGTTATACTCGTGCACGCAACATAAACTTTCTGGACCAAGTGCGCATGCCATTGTCTCGAAAATCTTCAAAATGAGTGTGTGGCCTTCGTGTAGTACATATGCAACAGTACGAGTGGCAATTTCCAAAATTTCCTTGTCGCCAAATACGTGTTCAGGTGCTAAACGCCAAATGCAAGAGTCGAAACTCTCGTTATTGTTTTGCGAATTGGAACCTAAACATCTCTCGAGAAGATCGCATTAGTTTAAATCTTCATATATTGGCATTAAAACCTGTTGAGTTTCTTCATTGAAAGCAGGTGGATGAAAATACGGAGTTCTCTTGGATTTATGCTGTTGTCACTTACACCACGAGTCTTCACCTTTAGAGCAAAAGTGATGCTGAGACTTTTCGTCCGTAGAAATTTTGGGGCAATAAGTAGCCTATATTGCTCTGCGCATGTCCTCCATTAAATCAGGTTGTTGTCGAATCTCTAATCCGCAATACAACGATAAATCTTGCATTACCTTGTTGGTTAAAGTCGCAATTTTCAGTTCAGATTTTGATTTATAATGTTCAATTTTTCATAAACCTCGTTACAAAACGTATAAAATTGATAAACTTTTGACAGAAAAAGGACATACAGTATTAAGGTTGCACCCCTATCATCCAGATCTGAAGCCTATAGAACTAATGCGGGCAGTAATGAAACAATATATTAGTGAAAGAAATGTTAATTTTAATTTGAAACAAGTTGAGGAATGTTGTTATTAGTCTTTTGAAAACTTTAGAGTTAATGAGTGGAAATCGGTGATCATGCAAAAAAAATGAAAAGATTTTAGGTAGATGCCGCATTAATTCTGGATATTGTACACAAATTAACTATACGTTTAGGGGAAGATAGCGACAGTGATAAGAATTACAGTGACGAAAATGGTACCAGTGAGGCTAAAAATAGCTTAGATAACAATTAATTGTAATAAAATATATTAAATAGAACTTTTGTAATTTTTTTTAATAGAATTATAATGTGTTTTTATAGAATGCAACATTTTTAAATATAAATTTTGTAAATAAATAAATATTAAATAGGTACCTCAATAGTAGCCGTGTTATTCTGTGGTCATCAGCATTTCATCCCATCTTATCTGACATATTATCCTGGGCAAAGACGCCTGGCCCATGGAAAAGTGGAACCCATTAGGCCCTAGCAAGAAAGAACAAAATAAAACCGCCTTACTTTTCACTTTCCTCATGAACTATATGTCGTTCAATACCTTTAATATTTTCGTATCATCTCGTTATCGCCGGACGATCATTACGCGCATCATCTCACCCGCAAAGTTAACTGGGACGAGCTGTGCCAAGCATCATACCCTTCGGCATCTTCTCTGCCATTCCATACATGGCATGCATGACAGAAACTTGATGATGAATTGAAAAATATAACTTTATATGATCACACTGTAGGAGACTATTCAAATAGCCATGTACAGGAAAAACCTCAATGCAGCTACCTACACGGATCCTTAACGCGCGCTTTTAGAATCCCTGTGTTGAAGCGTTGCTATCAGTCTAAATAGGAAGGAATCGCCTAAACCGACTATGGAATATCAATTCTCTGACAGAGAACTATGGAAAAACGAAAAAAAATCGAGCACTGCGTGCGATTCATCAATACCTACAACCCAAAAATCTTCGATTGTATCCCTTCAATGGATTAGATTATAAAGGGAAATAACCCACATAATCAAGCGAAATTTCTCAAGATGGAAGATTCTCCGGAAGAAGAAGATTCTTCAAACGGTGGCTCTCATCACCGCTCCCACCTAGAGATTTTGACGATTTTTTGTTATAACGCAGGTGAAACCCAGAACAACACATGCACGTACGTCTCCTGCTATGGTACCAAGTAGGTTCATCGGCGTCAAGGTCGATGTAAAGATTGCAAATCCGTAATTGCAATCATCACACTCATCGCTATTGTGGTGACATGTGTAATTAGCGGTCTATGTATACATATACATAAAAAGTGGAAAAACACGATTCCTTTTATGTATTTATGTACAAGTGAAATATGGTTGGACATGTAAGAAGGCAGTTCGTCACCTCACCGAAGATATCCAAGAAACCGATAAAGTTCAGCAAACACATGCACATTCGGTTGAGTAACTTATATTTGCATTGATACCAGGACGATTAACGCATTTTTCTACTTACTAAAGCCCTGCAACATCCTCTATTAATTGCTGAATATGTGGGTCGCATTTGAATATCGTATTGGCTTCCTTTGCTTTAGCCACCAAGCTCACGTTAAATAGTTTGATTGCCGAGTTGAATATTCATCAAGTTTACACGGTATCAGGGCGTGGCGGCAATGCATCTTGGGTTTCTCATTGGCAGACCTGAACATGATTGACTTTGACCTCTCGGCCGATTGCTCATTATTTATTTATGAACGTTTGTTGTAATTTTATATTAAGACCTGCCAAGGGTGCCAGCAGTCGCTTAGTTAAATATGTGCTTAATATAGAAAGGCCTGATAATACAGTCTGGCCCAATAACGATACAACCATCATTTAGTTAAATAGAGGGTGATTCATTAACAATGGGACAACCGAAAGTTGAAGATACTACATATCAAATGGTGAGGATTGGAGAAAATACGCCTTATTCGAAATTTCATGGTTTCGGATATATTGGGTGTCATTTAGGTACGCGGCTAAATTTCAAGGGGTGATTTTAAGACGAAACGTAGATCTGGTAATGATTCCTTTTCAAGATATAAGGTATCAATTTTTTTAAATCGTTTTTTCGGGAAAATAAACCCTTAGCCAATTTTGTTGAGATTTGTGCAATGTTGTTTATGGTTATTATTGTGGTTTACGCGCCACTAATTTTTTTTTCAAGTTTTATATCTTTTTCGTACTAAGCGCTGTAATGGCCACCCAGTTCACAGGATTTAAATCTGTTAGATTTTTTTTGAGGGGCACGTAAAGTCTTTTGTTTATAGAACTCCGGTCAACACTGAAGAAGAATTAATCTAACGGATACGGGATTCATGTAATGAGATAAGATGTACGCCGGGAATATTCAACGCGTTTGGTAATCGATATTAATGCGAGCTAATGCTTTCATTGAAGTTGAAGGAGGACATTTTCAGGAACTATTTTAAGTTTCATGTTACTTATTGTTAACTGTTTTTTACTAAATAAACGCGTACCGTTTGTTTAAATGTGGTTCTAATAAAGCGCTTTTCTTGTTTGATTTTTCTTAAATTTTCGACGTTACCCCTGTGCACGCCTCTAGCAAAAGGAGACGAACAATTTCTAGCTTAAAATAATCTTTTCAACATCATATTAGGTTGCGTTTTCTTGTTATTTAGGAGTTTTTTTTTAATATGTAACGATAAAAAAAAGTTTGACACCCTGTATCTTAAATACGACCTATGGTTATATAAACTTTTCACATTAGAATCACTCAAGGAATTATCCCTTGAAGTTTGGCCACGTTTGACTTTTCTCGTTGGACGAACTGTTCTTGATTAAAATAATAAAAATCGTCTTAATTAATTTGTTTGTTTTAAGAGTTTATTATAAAAGACTTTTTTTCATGTAGAATTAACCAGCCTAATCAGAACAAATATTTCCTCGAAAAATGTCAGAGGCATATCACTTTTTTCGTAAATAATATCGGAAGACATGTATGTAGGGACGTCAGTGGTTGAGCAATATAATTACATTTCTTATTAACATATGATGTTTTATGTCCTATTAACACAACAAAATTGAAAGCAATATCTAAAGTACTTTCTGAAAAATTCAAAAATAGTGATATGAAAAGAAAAATGTTAACACCCTGTAGCTAAAAATTTGGATCGTTGAGGATATGTATATGACAAATATAAGCACATTATTAAAGAGCATTCTGTATAATCCGAATTTGGTAAGGATAAGTATTTTGGTTTTTGAGGTGTAAAGTCAAGAATTTCAAGAATCCTCAGGTTGTTAAACTTTCAGATTCTTCGATCTTTCACTCACCCACAGCATGAAATTGAATGCGGGAGAGCACATTTGGGGCCAATGTAATTCGATGAGTTTATGAACGTCTATATTTTTCGTCTATATTCACGCGAAAACTTCCAAAACTCCTTAGGTGATTGCAAACTTCAGATTCTGCAGTACTTGAACTTTGGAAACTTCCAAATCAATTCAAATAGCATGAAAAGGTATCCATTTGCATGCAACAGGGCACACGTAATCCGAGGTTTGACAAGGTTAAATAGTCCAATTTTCGATTCAAGATTGAAGAATACGGAGTAATTTTAAAATTTTCTAGTGGTCGGTCCTCAAACTCCTGTAAATTCCAATACCCCAGTGCGGTTCGTCACCTAATTGACTACAGTTATTTTAAACGTGTTATTTGATACCT
The DNA here is from genome assembly GCF_039881205.1 of Euwallacea similis. Lineage (NCBI taxonomy): Eukaryota > Metazoa > Arthropoda > Insecta > Coleoptera > Curculionidae > Euwallacea > Euwallacea similis. Next base: position 1,855,301 of record NC_089618.1, on the reverse strand, counting down.
TGTAATATTTCAATGGTAATGGCGATTTGATTGGCAAATATGCAACAGATTGGGTGTGCTGTCATCCTAATTTATTGACATCCAATAACATTAGAACATTACTGATGCATTATTTTGGCCACTGCAATCCGCTAATATTGCAGACCTGATGAGTAACAGCGTTTTTTCTAAGGCGATTGGGAGAATAATTTAAACTTTCCATTTGTTTAACCAAGCATTAAAACCCGGCTTAGTACCAGAAACGGGGAATCCCAATTTCAACTCGGTATCGACCTTTAAAATTAAAATCCTGCCTTTGCTCGCCTATGACGGTGGCTCCTTCCTAGGAAATTCGGACGTTCGTGCTTTGGGTGATATCATTGCAGTAAACTGTTAAAAATGTTATTTACGAGGGTGCATCAAATACAAACGGGATTCGTTTCGTAAAAATTTTAACTTTATTTAATTACGCTTAAAAACATATATCATTTTTCTACATAGGCTCCAGCCCTAGAACTACATTTTTCCCATCGGGGTAGGAGATTTTTCTATTCCATTATCGTAGAAACTCTTCGGACCTTCTTATAGTCATTGAAGCACAAATGCTTCCACCGAATCGTTGTCGTCGAAATGTTGGCTTCCACACGCTTTTTTGAGAGATCCAAAAAGATGGAAGTCACAAGGGGACAAGTCGGGACTATACGGCGGATGTTGCGGCGGTTCTCGGTCTAATATATCCAAATTTTGGCCATGGGGCAACTCCCTCATGGTCACGGACTCCTCCGCAATTAAAAAAATCCTCTAACCTGTCCCACCCTAAACTAACGTGTTTATGTATATTTGATACACCCTCGTAATTATTATTGTATACGTGACCTAATTTGCTTCGCATAAAAAAGAACAAACCAAAGAACATAAAATATGTATTCGAATCCATGAGGAATTTCGCTGCATCAGCATACGCATTCTTATGGAACCTTTCTTCGTGATTTGTGGTGTGGGAACTGAACGATGCAAACAAAATTGAGGTGTGTCTCCTTTGATATTGTTTGTTATTGACTACGTTTCTTTACTACCCATGAAAAATAAGTCCTGGAATATTTGATTAGCAGTCCAAACGTCCTTTGTCTTGGTAAAATCTTCAAGTTTGCTAGCGTTAGCACTAGATGTGTGGCGATAAAGCTGTCACCAATACAAACAAACTGAGAGACATGCTGTGATTACACGGCACTTTGTATATAAGATCGGACTAAAAGTTATTGCTACGTAAACTGGCTATTTTAAATCATGTATTCGATTCTAGTCAGGTGATTCGATCTTATTTTAATCCTTTATGAAGAAGGGAAAGTGAGGAAAATTGAATTGAAAAGTGAATCGGGTTTTTCCACATTGTGGTGATCTGTGATTTGAAACTGTATAGGAGCCGACAAGATTGACCACCAGGGACTCCTACTGTCTCAGTCCTTGCCATGATTTTTTTGCGTTAGCTTTCAAGTTCAAAGCTCATAGAGGCGTCTTTCTCTTCCTTAATCGCAAAACTGAGGAAATGCTTAAGAAAGAACAAAGGGCAGGAAGAAGATCTATTGAATGGGGAGCAGGCTCCTTTAAAAAATTTATAAGAACGTCTATAAAATCCTTAGAAGATTTCTTTAAACAACTGGGAAGCAAAGTCTGTAGACGGCAAAAGAAGTGTATAACAAAATTCCGGAAGAACTTCTCCTAAATGAAGAGGAAAAGAGGAAATTTACGGAATGACGAGCAATTTCTTCAGAACATTTAGAAAAAACCTTCAGAGTACCAAGAAAAGTCGTTTCAATGATACCAATGAAAAGTCCATAAAATTCATAAAAATTTAGAAAGAAAATCTATTGACTAGCGACGATATTCCCTTGGAAGATTCAGAATGGAGGTCGAGAAAATTATGAACAAACTTTGTTAAAAGGTAAAAGTATGTAGAAGGAAAAATCTATAGAACAGTCCTATCGAAACTTCAGAAGAAAAGTTAATAGAAATTGAGAAAAGTTCAGGAAGAACATCTACTAAATTTCACGATTCGGAGGTCCATACAATTAGGGGTAAACTTATTCAGAAAATCGAGAAAAGAAATCGAAAGAACCAGTAAAAAATTCCTTACGAAAACATACGAAGGTTATCTACAACTATTAAAATGAGGGTGAAATTCATTCAAGAGGTTCATAGCACGAACGTACATAAAATTAGAAGAAGACTCATGTTGAAGATTAGTAGGGATATCTAAACCTATTAGGGTTTATTACAGACCACCCAGGATATTTTTAATTATCTCGAAAACCATTAGACTTCGACCAAAGTCGGTCCATGACACGATTGAAATACGGGTCAAGTATAATAGGGTCTCGTCCCCTATTGAAAACTGTTTCTTGGAGACCCCAAATCAGTCAAAGTCTGACTAAGTTCTCTTATCACAGAAGCGTCTTACGCAATGCTTCCCCCACCAACAAAACTAACCAGAATCGTCCGATTTTCACAAAACCGAAACGAAATCCGCCTACAACTCGCATAATTCGAGCGCGAGCTGCGTCAGTTTCTTTCCGAGAGTATCGCGAGCGGGATCTCTTCCCCAGGGGGGCCGCTGACGCCCCCTAAGGGACCCTAAGCACCCCGGAATATGTGCTTCCTAAGCTCTTTTTATCCCCGCGATAGGTTATGTCTGCTGATTTTAAGTGAAAAAAAGTGATATGGTAATTATTGTGAGAAGATAGGTAAGTTTCTGATTTTTAAGTTCGCGGACTGCTGCGGTCCGTCCCTAGGGGGTAGGGGGATGTTACAAAAAACTTTCAGGTGAAGACGGCGAAGCTTTGGGTTATACCTGAATCCCCGTAATTGATATTTTAATCGAATTATATGGCCGAATTTAAATAAATTTAACTTCATGGCGTATTACCGAAGCTCGCCCGGATTACAAAAAGGGCAAAAGAAACGACTGGAAGTCAATCACATGATCGAAACCGCGTCGATTTCGACTCGATTTGCGGTCGATTTGCACCAAATTAACCACGGCATGTAATAACAATTGTAATAACAGCAATATTTATAATTATATCGGTAACAAGCTTAATAATTAGTATATCAATTAATTATTACAGAGAAAGCGCTGTTGATGTCCGGTTAAGCTTAACCTCGACCCGTGCAACAGGGTTTAAATCTTGTAATATCGCACTAATTGATTTTACATCTTCCGGCTCTGACTAAAATGTAATCAATTATGATTACGAAAATTGGACCTGGAAACGTTTTGGCGCTCTGCACTAACCCGTATCGAATGAAAATAAACACTCGGCGAGGACCACACAGAAATTGTTTATTGAATATTTTATACGAGTAAAATTTATTGCAATTATTGAAAAGACGCATGCGCCGTATTGTCTAAAAGAGTTTACTGGCGCGCATTCACCATTTTGAAGAAATTTGATTTTGAGAAATGACCCAGTTGGTAAATATTTATAGCCGAGTGGGGCGCTTCCATACGGCGTGTGCTGAAGGTCCAAGTAACGCTGGATAAACAAGGTTTCTAAGAATTTCTGAGGAATTCGACGCCCCAAAAATACGGAAATAAGTTTATTTTGCGTCCTTTGATAAGAGAAACATCGGCCCGAGAAACCTTCTTTTAGAGACAGTGTTAGTGTGCTTTTAGAGATCTTTTTTATGATTCCTTTTTTTTAAGAAAGAGCTTTATTAAGATAGGTTTCTTATTTGCACTTTTTGTAGAAACACGGTTAATTCCGCCGTACACCTTTTCGTCAAAAGCTTAACGTTCGCAGTTAGATCCTTTGCGCTTCTTGCACTTCAAGAGGATAAGTTACATTTCGTTCATTGCTATTGTGTAATTTCTTAGAATCGAGGCATAATTTTAGCAGAGTGTAGAAGAACGTGCCTTAAAAGCGAAAACATTCCGCGGCAAAGTTCTGAGTCAATAACACGCGGAAAACCGGCAGTTTAGTTTCGGCGAAAACCGAAATGGCACAATGCGGCCGCTTTTATTGGTTATTCATAAGTGTGCACGATTAAACAGTGCAATCACGCAGCCGAACAATTTTCATGCTTAATCTTTGCTTTAATGTCCGCTGCTGATAGCCATACACTAACCACTTTGCCTTTATTTTAAATTCTAGTTTAACACTGAAAATTCCACTTCAATTCCAACTAAAGTGAAAAAAACCGAATTCGTTGTTCTAATTAAATGTCCATACTTGGAATTTTCACTTTTATATCCTCAGAAATCAACACTTGAAACTGTGAATCTAAAGAAAAGTTAGTCATTTTGAAGGGTTGCTGCATCCAAGCAAACAGAGGCTCAAGTAGAAGAGCAAATTCTCTCAATTCTATACTTGAAATTTTCACGTAAAAACTTGAAATTATCCGTGAAAACTTGAAAATTTAAACCTATAAAAACTAAGGTGGAATTTTGTATTTACGCAAATTGACTAAAATCCAATCTGGAAATAAAATGAATACCGAACTTTAAACTTGAAATTTTCATGCGGAAAAGACTTGCAATTTTCACGTGACTATTGAAAATTTCAAAACTAGACTTAGAAATTCCTTGCCTGCAATTTGTTTCTGGAACTGACTGGATTTATACAGAGAGATTATTTAAATTTCGTGTCTAGGCAGCAGTGAAGTATGTTGAAGAACAGAACGTATGTCAATAAAAGTAAGTAAAGCAACATAACATTACTCGGTTCCTTTATCAAAAATTAATTTTAACGTTATTTTGCGGCATATGATCAAGCTACGACCTACTTTGTATCTTCTATTTCGCTTGTGCAAATTTCCACAACTGGTTACATATGAAATTTAAATGATCTCTTCGTAGATGCTTGTCAATACTTAAGTTTGTACTTCGAATTTTCATAGGTATACTTGAAGTTAAAAAAATATCGTTCTGGAATTTGTTATCTTTAGAACTGGCATGAAATTACTGGTAACTAATGTGAAAGGAGATTTTAAGAAAAAAATCAAAACATTCAGGTCCGTACTAGAAATTTTGACATGAATATTTGAGAGGGATGGAATTTTACAAAATATTTGTCTTCGCTTTTGGAAACGAACTATTCTCCCCCTAACACGGTTTAAATCAACCTATATTGCCCTGTAAATTATTTGCACGTGAAGGATCATTTCATTTGAAAGGCATTTTTAGATCATCTGCATATAACCAATAATTGCTATACTGAAAACAACTACACACATAATTAATGCAGTTGTTAAATAAAAGCGGAGCTCAAGGCGTTTTATAGCAATGATCCGTGAACACCATAACTCTCAAGTTTTGAAACCATAATTTCCTCATTAACTTTATCAAAGGCTTTTAAGAAATTTGTATCCAGGGTCGTTTCTAAACATACGATGCAAATTTAAGGGGATACTCATTGGGTTAAAATAGGAAAAAAGTTCGCATAAATGTACGTTCGGAATCATTTTATTTCGGAGATACAGGGTGTAGAAGTTAAAAAAAACCTTTTTTTACTATTTTCAAAAAAGTCCTTAAGGCAGTGTAATTAAAATTTTCGCCGCTTAATAGCAATGTGGTGGCGCTTTAGATATATCAGAGCTTACTCAGGAATTTTAGGGGCGTGGCCACGAGGCTGGTCTGCTGGAATTGTACACAAAATTAGCAACGCCCAGTAGATTCTTGCAATTTTGTAATTGTGCTTTCAGGAGGTCTTGTTTTCAAAATTCTAGGAAAATATTCTCGGTATATTTGAGTCTGTAAAAGTGCACTTTTTCGCATAGAACCGCCTGTATATTGTGCAACTTCTTTAACTTTCCCTTCATTAAGGTTAAACCAACTATAAGAATTTTTATGCTTACTCATCTCTCTTAGTTTTGCAGTAAGGTAGAAACTAACGAGGGCACGTTTTCAAACCATTTGAAAAGGCGGTTTCTCGATCTTTTTCCGGAAATTCGACTGTCTTTCTTGGGCCACCCCGTGTATCATTGAAATTATGACCTTCCCATGAGGAAAACAATTCACTTATGCGCCACAGCTATCTTTGTTAGTTCACGGGGCCGAGTTTTCCGAATATTGGAAAAACCATTTTGAACGGTGTTTTGAATGAACCTTTTGCAGGTAATCGGCCATATGGATAATGGCAAATGGAGTGTCCCACAACCCTACTTTACGTGCGAAACAACAGGTGAGACTCACATATATTCAAAGTTAAAAACGTTAATGTCTTTGGTTCGGGTCAGAAATAAACTGTGAATTCTTGCACGTTCAAGCATTAACTCTCGGGTTAATTATTCGGTAGTGTTGGGCGTGCACTCTCGACGAGTTGATGAAATATTTATTGCTGGATAATGCATAAAAATGTTCACGTGGGCGACCTACAGCCAGGCACTATTATTAGCCAATGAGGAATATTTTAGTTTTGTTGTAATTTTTGCAGGCGTTATTTGCACCTAACCATTCCCTCTATTACCTTATTAATATCTTGTCGAGCGACAAAGATAAAATAATCTCTTAGGGCTCAGTATTAGGTCGGCTTAGCCGCGCTTGAATTCGAGAGTTTTCCAATCGCTGAACTTCCATTAGTCAACGCCCTACAACCTTATCTAAACACACTAAAGTGTGTACCGACGGATTTGCGTTGAATTTGAACAAGCATTAACAACGATATTATAAATATTGATTACCACATGAATTCCTCGTTTGCAGGCTCGCACCTCGCACATTTAAACAATGGCGTTGCCCAGCAAGTACTGAGCGAATGCACATGCTATCATAAAATAGCAATTTTCTTAAATTTTAAATATACCCCAGCGAATTTTACATTTTAAGCAAAACATCCAGGATTTTATTATTAATTTGTTGTGGGCCTTTTTGGACGAGTGCCACGAAGAACTTCGGCACGAACACACTTCAGTGCTTACTCAATGGGACGCAATTACATAGCAACAGTTTAATCACGGAAAGCTTTTGCGTTTAATCGAGTAAAACAGCTTGAATTGATGGCATATTGGAGCCATGGAGCTTTCGAGGGGTTGTCCGACAGTGGGCAGTCCAGATGTATTGTGTGGTCCAGATACATTACGTGGATTATCACGGCTTGTTTCAAAAGCTCTCTTGTAGCTCCAAAAGTGCTCCCTATGTTGTGGTGGCTGGGAAAATTCTTGCATTGTTACGTTGATGTTCCTATTATTTCGCGTTATAGGTGGGAAGATGTAAACTTTTCCATTTTTTACACAGGTAGGTTTGATATCGTTTCCCAGAAAAAGGCTTGTTTCCATATATGTATAGCTCACTTCCGACGAAACCGGACGCTGGGTGTTTCCATACAGTATAAACTTTCATTTAGCCCTGTAAACAGAGCTGCTAAATTCCCCGAATTGTGCAACGCCCGCGAAAACTACGAAAATCTTCGGCAAATGTTCGGGAAGATTTTTTTTTCCTAGAAAAATTCCTGAAAATTTGGAGTAATCGAAAAAACGCTAAAATCATAGAATATTCGTTGTACAATTAAAAATCTTCGATGGTCTCACACTTCCTTCAGGTTAAAATGATTAATATACAAGGCCGGAAACAGCATCCTCAAATATACAGGGTGTCCTAAAAAGCTGGCGCTCCTTAACGGCTCCGTTCGTGCCGCTCACCTCTCTGTCCAAATAATCTTTCCCTATGCTATATTTCCGAACAGAATTATGGGGGCTTTCTTGGAAGTCTCTGAATCATTCAATTCAGCTATGAATTTAATTGGATCATTGCAAGACGACAAACCCAATATCCTAGTAAGTGATCAATGTGCAACTCTTAAAGGCCCCTCAAGGAGGAAGAAATTGGAGGAAACACGAGTTAAATCAAGGTGGTCCAACGTTGGATTTGGAAGATTCGCCCTCTTTAGGGCTTCAAAGAATTTAACAGAAATATGAAGACTCTTTTGGAAGTAACTACAATATTCGATCTAATTATGAAATTAATTAACCTGCTCCCAACCTCTTTGCGAGTGTCCCATTGCGACTTTTAGAAGACGAAAAATTGGGCTGTTTCTCCTTGGAGAGATGACGAGACATATTTTAAAAAAATCTGGTATTTGTGTATTCAGCTCCTCAGAAATCCCGGGAAAAACTCTGTATAGACGAAAAAAAATCAAGGAAATTGAAGTCTAAAGCGACTGGTCCACCTGGACTTTAAGCCTCTCTTTAGGATTTTCTTAGAAGCCTCCATTTAAGCTACCCTGATTTTCAAACCCAGCCCCAAATTCAGAGGTGGATTTGGGGCGCCCTGTGTATTTCTCATCTGCCAGATTACTTACTTAAACCACGAGATACCCGAAGCGAAACACACTTTCGGCCGCTACTCTACGGAAATTCATTGGCGTAACATTATAGTATTTTTGGAATGTTTACATTTTTCAAGAACACTTTGATAAAAATAGGAAAGTGGTATTAAATTCAGTCGACAACGCCTCTGTGATTCAAAATTTCTTTAGAGCTTAATTTTCGTGGGAATTAGAAATTGAGACAGAATGAATTCAATTGCACTGATGCTGCTGCCATTTACAGGTCCCTGGTCTATCTAGAATAATAACAATGTATTTGCATTATTTTGACACAGAAACTGAGTCATAGTTGTAGCTGTACAAAGCACCATTTATCAGCCGCCCATAACTATTAAATAAACAACACAAGGAAACATGGTTTCGTTTGCCAGATGCGTTGACATGCATATAATATAACACCCCGTACATCAAATCCGGCTGCAACAATGAGAATAGAAAGTGATAGTGGAGGATGCAAATTAAAAACACAAACACCTACTTGACACGTTGACCTTTTCTCTGGCAAAAAAGTGTTTTTGGTGTGTCATTCCAACTGCCGTTAGCAGGAGTCCATCAAATCCCACGAAAGTTTCTAGTTTCCCGATTAAATCTTCTAAAAATACCACTGAATGGCAAAAATACATCGTTATTTATATTTTTATTTTTCTCCACTTACGAGCCCATAACAGAGCTCTAAATCAAGTAAATTAAAGCGGATTAAGGTTTATTTTCGGCTTTCAGTCGATAGAGGTGAAGGACTGAAGGAGGACCTTGTGAACGTGTCTTTTTCCGCTTTGCTGCCGGTGTCATTCGAAATCCGCCAGCAGAGTGAAAGAGGCCAGTACACGAGGCTTGACCCAGCGATCCCATCAGGAATCCCTGGATGGTCCATTAAAAATGTCTGAATCAGCAAGCCGAGAAAAGACAACTAGTAAACAGCGGGCTATTTTTTCCTCCGCCAATTATCGGCACCATCTGGACATTACTCACGACATGTTGATAATTAATTCCCGGCCGATCGGACAGGCACGTCTATAACTCATCCGGGGAATATCAAAAGTGAGCCTCCAACTCTATAAGATATTACATAAATACGTCGAAATTATATCTCTGGATCTAAATTTGTGCTTCCAGATCTTTACAGATTGAAACTTTTGATTAAACGGCCCTGGACTGCGTCCAAGAACGCTTTGGTTACACGCATGGCCGAGATTGCCTATTTATTTTGAATATGATCCGAGGAAACTCACGTTTGTTTGGTTGATCCTCTTTGACATGGCGTTTAAACATCCGATGTTATGTGTGTACGAAATAGAGTTTTTGTCCTGGAAGTTAACATCAGGGAGGAAGCTCTAGAAACGCCTATTAATGTCCAACGTCCAGTTGATTATCACACATTAGAAGAAGAACTGAAGAAATCAAGTTTCTTTTTTATTTTTTAAGACATTTTCAACAATCATTGGCACTTTCCTAGAACAAATTTTTCTCCTCTTCGAAAGTTTTTTATTTCATTTTCATTCCTATATAAACATCGAAATTTGCCCGCTCTGCAAGAAGCGATTTTTCGTATAGGAATTCACTTTTAATACAGTGCGAGCAACAATGACTCAAGTGTGCCGCTCTGTACTGAAATTCGGCTTGAATACTTTTTTCATTCATTCTCAAGGTCAACGGCTAAAACGCCCAATTAGGTGTACTTACCATACTTCCAACCTTTTAGGAATGATTTGCCTATTTTCACTTAAAAAATATTTGTAGGGAAATAAATTTTTATTTAATGCTGCTGCAAATTAAATGCAAATTGAAGTTGTTCAAATAAGTCTGGATCAAGTTGGTTTTTCGTTGTTTACAACCACAAATTATAATTACAATTTATAATAAACGCTGGAAGTGCTGGCCATTCGGTTCATGTTTTGAAAGACTGTAATTACCATGGCAGGGGTTATTGCATTAACTGCTTCAGTAATGGCGTCTTGCAATTCCTCCAAAGTATGTAATCGATTTTTGTACACAACATTCTTTAAATAGCCAAACAAAAAATAGTCCAGAAGCGTCAAATCCGGAGATCTTGTAGGCCATACATTTTTACTAATGACTATCTCCACAAAATTACTTTAGAAATGTTTTAGATGTCCTATCAAATATGAGTAAAAACCGACTGTACGCATCTGGTTAATGACTGTTGTTTGACAATGGATGAAAAAAATTTTGAGAATCTTTCAAAGATAGGTCCACTATTTCGATGAAGCGGACACTTTAATCATTGTTGCTCGCACTATATGTGTAAAACACGTGCCCTGAGAGTGTGTTGTTCATAAGAGGATTCGGAGAGAGACCAGAGAGGAAAAGAGAGCCCCATCGCTTTTACACTGCATACTCTCCTCCCCCTATGTGCCGGTCTGAAAGTTGGACGTGGAAATGGAGTGAAAACAGTATCAAAATGACGTCTGTACCGCAGAAGCTAAAAGATATATTATGACCCAAAACAATAAAAACTCGTTCTGTGTATTATTTTCCGCGAATTTCCCAACCTACTTTTTGGAGTTTTCATATATTTTAATAAGTAGATATAATAATAAAAAAACAATTGAGTTCAAGATAATACGGAATAATTATTGTTAATTTGTGCACGAGATTATTCTCATTATTTTTTTTATTTCCGGCTCTTATTATTTATTTATATGTGTTTTCGCATCCGGCACCATCGACTGATGTCGAAAAATTGATTTTTCAGGCACTTTTATTTCGAATAAAAAAATAAGAGAATATCGCCACCAAGAGGAAAAATCGTTTGCTTTAACGCAACCAACCCGAGCATTTCCTTTTCTGAAATGCACTTTTATTTGTTATCTCAGGAACTGTTCGAGTTTCAGTAATAATTTGCAAATCCCTGTGTATCACTAACTGCAACAACGACCGACAAGCTCTAATTATAGCTGAATTACACGTAGTCAGGTAGGTCTCGTCAATCATTGATTACGCTTTTTACGGGGACTAGCTTCGAAAAATAGATTTATACCTACATACGAGGCCATTACAGCGTAATGCATGTAACGACGTGATGGAGTTATTAAGTAATTATTATTGATTATTATAGGTGTCCATGTACGTGCGCCCATTAAGGCAAAGCGACTTCAAATGGTTTCAATAGGAATTTTTTCCTTGACTGCAGGAGGCATGGAAGTTGTCTAACAGCAGGACTTAATGGACAAATCCACTTAGCTTAACAGTGGGAGACATTTCCTGTGTTCCCTTCAATAATTTTGGTGTCTCAGGACTGCGTAAAATCTCACTCCGCACTGTCGCTTTCTCATGTAATTCAGTTAACCTTCAGAAGTTTACTATTCAGCCTCCAAAGTTCGAACAAACTGCAATCATAATTCCTGTGAGCGCCAAATTATAGTCTATAGTAGCCTTCGATGGTGACCATCAATAAGGTGGGTTGCGTAATCGCCGGTATGCAATTACAAGGTCCTGCATTGCGTACGTCCATCTCGCTACAATGTCCAGTTTTCGAAGGTTTAAAAGCAAATTTATTCGCGTTAAATAAATTAAAACATCACCCACATAGAGACCTGCTCTACCTGAATGTGAGATCTAAATATACCGCATAATTTATAGATCCAGTGCGTTAACATCGTCGCCCACGTGGCAGGTATTAACAATACGCAGGCGAAAAGGCCTTGTGGTCAAGGAGTTAACTCGCGAAGTTTTTTTCTTTCAAGTAGAATTTGCGACATCATTAATGGTCAAGCACTCGTATAATTTTAGATGGAAATCAGGGAAATTAGCCGGATAGTGTTTACATTAAAGCAGTGGCGTAGCATATTTTTCGCGGGACTGGGAAATCGTTAGAAGATGCAATGCGTATCAACGCAGTGACGTATCATTTTCCACCGAGCGCATAACGTTTTTAACAAGTGGAGAACGACGCTTTTGGGATTCTATAGAATATCTCTCCAGCTGAAAAATATTTAAAAGCAGTGGCGGTACATGTCCCTGAGAGTTCTAGCCCCTGATCGTCGCCTATGTCTATATTCCGAAGGAATATCAGAGATTCTAAGTCTCGAACTCTGCGTTATACGTCCTTCTTTCCACATTTAAAAATTGCATTCAGTACTCCACTGCTTTTGCTATGCTCACAGAATTACAATAGTTAGTATACAAAAAATCATTGGCGTACCGCGTAAATTTAAGATCCGGCAATTTTCCGAGTTTACTTCTTTAATTTATTTTGCTGTTCCCTGATTTTTTGAAAATTATGGTAGGTACGCCCCTGTTCTTACTGAATTAAAATGTATCTTTTTAAAGTTACAAAGAACCCTTTCGACGCTCAGCATATAGTGTGTACATACGTATAATGCACGTATGTAATCTAAGCACCATATCGCTTTGATTGCTCGATATTTCTGGCGCGGCTGTTTACTCTTTTACGCAAGTTTCTGCCATGAAATTTCTATTCGAAAGGAGCGAACATGAGAAGCAAATAAAGCTAAAAATGTACCAACCTTTTTATCGATGTTTACGTTACATGAAGAGACCCTATGAAATCCCCGATATCCCGAAAATTGCTCTCCGGGCATCTGGAATGAGATCAAAGCAACTTTAAGTACCTACAAATCGACAACGACATTTTCCTGTTACTGAAAATATCTCCAGCGCACAAATTTAGCGGCTTGCATAAATTTTGAGAAAGTCCATTGGTACCATTTCAAAGTGTCACACATCGAGGGCCGCAGACGATCCACACCAAGATTATATATCTTCAAAGCTCGAATCACTTCGTGATGAGCTTCAATTAAGCGCCGTTATGAAAACTCCGCAATGATATGCTTCAGGGGGCCGCAGGCCAGTTCTAGAGGAGTCAAAACTACAAAAGGAGCACCAAAGGCCCCTTGGGGCTGTCAATCCGCGGCTTAATGAATCACATACTAACGAAGAAGCTCACTTAACAGTCGCGCAAAAGAATGTCACCTTTGCAGAACTGCCTGATGACCTACTGCCTCATGAGCTCCCTTGCCTCAATAGGGTCCCCAAGGTATGTCATGCCCTTTGTCCCTGAGGTGGTCCATCCCCCGCTACCAGACAACTGTGAGTAAGTACGAACTCAACTGAAAACCACCAACCTGAGCTTAAATCGATGCAGTTAAGGTGCTTAACCTAACCTCCGACATCACTGATATAGAGATGGACCCGGAGATGACCCCTGGGCTCTTTCAGGGAGACATGGCGCTGAACAACGACCTATACAACTATTGGAGGGTGGGAATTAAATGGGATGCCTTCCCAGAGAAGCTGTGGCACCAAGGGGTGGTACCGTACACTATCAGTCCCCTGTACGGTAAGGATTCGCGGTTTTGCATTTGAGATTTTTTCCTAAAACGGAGTTTTAGAGCCTTCGGATCACGTGACGATTCTTCAAGCCATCAGGACCATAAACTTCATGACCTGCGTGCGCTTCGTGCCATGGGATGGCAAGGGCAAGGACTACTTGCTGATATGGCCCATTAAGTACCCGAAAGGCTGCTGGTCCTTTGTCGGTGAGTGATTTTAAAGTGAGAAAGTGATTACTGCCCCGCAAACAACTTTGACACAAATTCCAACAGAGTCGTTTAACTTTAAACTTTGTGTTATTAAGGGTTTTTATACTTCAAACTCGTCGGAATTGATTTTACAAGCGTAAACAGGAAAATGCTGCTGTGAAATGGTTATTATTGTAACCCGTTTTAATATGGCTCGCGAGGATATTTTTATTTGACGATACGATGTTGTGAAAACAGCAATTCGTTTGTTTTCATGTCGGGAAGGCGAACTTTCCCAATGCAAAAACAATGAAATGCATAATAATTTTGTCAGGCTATAAATTATTCCTCAAATAATTATCGACTGTTATTTCAGGCTTATTTTTCGCTGTCCGCCTGCGCGATGAGAATTGTAAAAGCTTTTATAAAAAAAATTGAGCTTGCTTGAAACATCGTGTTCTCTGCGTTTACTGCAAATTTGATTTAATAAATTTTCGCTTTTTGAAATCTGCAAATTTTCAGTGTCCATCTCCGCTCGGGATACCTCATTGGTGCATTTTTATCTAGGAGCGCGTAGTATTCTCTACGCATAGTGCAAACGTCACTGATGCAATTTGATCACTTTCATATCTCTAAATTTGCGAAAGTGCCCATGTCGGTGCGTTGCAACGTGTACCTTTTAACTAAAGGCGCGTAGTATTCTCTACCCGCACATTTTTCATTAGCGCAATTTTCCTATTATGACATCTTCTAATTTGCAAAAATTTTCATATCGGCGCTTTACGTTTACACCATTTTTTTGTCTATAAGAACGTAGTATTCTCTACGCGTAAAAATTTCGTTAAAGCAATTTCGTTCCCTTTTTTAAATCTAATATGTGCATGCCTATTTTTGATACGCCGCTAGCGTATTTACATATATCTAACTGAGCATAGTATTCTCTACATTTATTGCAAATCTCATTGATACAATTTTGTTAGTTTGATATCGTGAAAAATTTTTTATGGAAGGATTTTTTTTCCTTTTGGATGCTGCACTTAGCTATTTCAGTCGTGTCGTTTCAAGTTGAGGCATTGTACTATCTGATTTAAATTAATGCCATTTCTCATTGATAAAAAAATAGCACTTTTTAAATTTACAAACAGATATAAACGCAGAGACAAATAATAGAATCATAATAAAAATATTTTTATCTAAGGCACCTATAGTCCACTACCTGCCATCAGTGGCGGCTTTTCCACAGGGTCAATTGGTCAACGAACCAGAAATATTTTTAAAAATTGAGCAGAAAAACATTGTGTATGTTTTCATTCATAGATAAAATAAAAGGTAAATAATGACTCATATTTCATAATTCGCGTTAAAATACTTCTGTTGTAAACCAATTCAATAGTTGCATTGAGCATGCAGTGCAGCGCCGGTTGGTGGCCAGCAATGCCCTAAGGCCTTTTAAAGGTACAATGTCAGTTTTAGCACAACGGCAAATGCTTTTCCAAAGCCCGGAATTAACCGGAATCTCGATTGACAGATATTTCGTTGGCGATTGTACGCCGCTTTGCTTTTTACAGTAGTAATTTTTTATTTTCATGTTTATTTTTAGATTTAGTGGCGTATAATATCTGAAGCTTATCGCATTGGGGCAATGTACACACCTATATATATATGCTTTTTTGTTATTGCTTAAATGACGCAGTCACAATGACGACTAGCCGCCTAAAGATATTTTTCATGTCCAGGTAGATTTGGAGGCTCTCAAATAGTGAGCCTCCAAGCACCCGACAGTGCAGGTCCCAATTGCTTAGGCTCCGAAGGCAGGGCCATACATGAACTAATGCACGCATTGGGAGTGTTCCACGAACAATCCAGATGGGACAGAGACAAGTTTGTAAAGATACATGAGGATAACATCATACCACGTGAGTATTTTTTCTAAAATTTCAACTAAAAATTATTCATATTTTCCATAGAATTCAAGTCCAATTTTGACAAGCAAAGCTTGGAAAACACCACCTACAGCTTCGAATACGATTATGACTCTATAATGCATTACGGTAAGACTTTTTTCAGCAAAAGCAAGGGCAAACCCACAATCACCCCTAAAATGGGACATACCAAGAAAATTGGACAACGCAAAGCTATGTCTAAGGGTGATTGTTTAAAACTCAATGATTTGTACGGATGTTTGGACCAACCGAAGATGAAGCGGAAATATTACAACATTTGTAATTTTATGGGAATTTAAATGTATATTAATAAATCGTTAGGGTTACTTTTTTTTTCCCGCCTTACCGAATGCTACCACCAAAGGTTTATCCTTTAAAATGAACCCATTAGTCTCGTTCACCGCCTTCTGCGCCTGTTCAACACTGTCTAAAGTAACAAACGCCTGGCCTTTCATCCGGCCCTCTTGCATCAGCCTTATGTTAAACTCACTCGGCTTCTCCAGTCGTCCCTCCTCTCTGTATCTGTTATAAATGTATTCCAAGTCCTGTTCTACCACTGTTTTTGCGCAATTTTTAATATACAACTTATTGGTGGGTTCCCCAGAAGAGTAGTTCTTGAATACTGGCATCACTGTGAGGTCTGTCACTTGGTTGGCACGCAGTTCTTCCAGAGATATACATGGGAATTCTTCTTCTGGGGAAGTAGGGCCTAGTGGTACTTGGGAAGAAATTTCTATAAGCTCCCTGGATGATTCGAGATCTGGTGGTGTTTTTATTTCTTCTTGCAAGAGTTGAGGTGATTTTTCTAATCCACTTCGTAATGGAGGTTTTGAAATAGGAATAATATGATCAGGGTCAATTATTGAGGCAGCTTCAGAAGCTGAGGTTTCCAAAGATGAAGTTAACATTTGAATTATAGGTTCTTCTTTTGCATCCCGGTTAAACTCTACTCTCTCAGGCTCTACAATATTCCTCTGTGGAGAATACTCAACTTCTTTGTCAATAATATTAGAGGGGGGAAGTAAGGCTTCATGGGATTCTGTTGTTGGATCCTGTGAAGTAACTTTGAGCTCAATCTTCTTAAGGGGCTGAACTTCTACCTGAAATTAGAGTTTTCTTACTTAGTATTTCTGATTTGGTGACTTTACCATCCATTTACCTTTTCAAAAACACTTTCCAATCTCTCAGCTGCAGCTTTACTCCTCAATACAGTATTGTCCCCCACAGTCCCACTAGTGCTTCCAAGACTTGCCCCCACAGGTTGCTTAATAAATTTCGGTCTCTTCACAACTTTTTTCTGCACCACCCTCTTTTGAGGAATAACATCCCTTTGCCTATTCCCTTCTCCCTCACTCTCAATTTCTGATTCAGACTCAGATTCAGCTTTCCTTTTCTTAGCTATTTGAATTTGGGGAGGTATGGCTCGAACTGGTGGATCTGGCATGGCAAATGGAGGTGGTAAATTCATTTTATTCATAAGGTGCAGAACTTGCGTGTAGAAACGGGGCACTGTGGCTAAGGCATGTGCAATATTATTGATTGTGGCCCTATTTGCTTTGGGATAATTGTATTTAAGATGTGAAGGGGGTGGTTGATAGAAACCCACAGAGTCATTGAAGCCGTTTATGCTCTTAATAAAGTTACTGAAAAACTTTTTGTCTGATCCATCAGTTTTACCTTCGACTCGCTGTGAGACCAATTGTCCTTGCAGAATGTCAGTTTCTGCATACTCAACACACAGCCTGCAGTTTAGTATGTTAATTTGGTGTAGCCTAAGCATTGCGTTCTTAGCAACCTCCTCGTTTTCGAATTTTGCATACACAACAGACTTGGCTTTTACTTTAGATGTGATCACTTTCACCTTATGAGCCCCGAAATGCCGGATAAAATCTTCTTTTTGGGTATCAGACAGCTCTTTCGGCAAGTGCTTAATGCGGAGTGTGTCTTTACACACCATTATGGAGCGTTAAAGGGACTTTTTAATCTTAAAATTGAATTTAAATGTTGGTTTAAATTTCAAACTTGTTTAGGTTAGGATTTCTGTTTACATTTTTAAACAAACAACCACCAAAGCATGTCGAAGTGTCGGAAATAGAAATGAGGCAACAATGCAAAACGAATGCTATTATATCGTGTATAGTTTTTGATTAGAAAGGTTAGACACGATTTGAGTTTTAGCCGCTCTGAACTCTATTAGTTAATTTACATCAACCTCTTAAATTTAAAGTTTTAATGTGATAATTGTTTTGTTGAAATAAAAGTTTTGAGAATCGTTTACAGAATGATAAATATCTGTAGTGTAACTTTTGGTCGACCATTTACAAAAATCTGGCAGCTGCGCAGAAACATAACCCTAGCTGTTTTTTCAAAATTTGCGTTTTTAGAACTTTTATACTGCTTTTAATTTTTATAATTTTAATGTTTTACCCGACTCTTAAATTAAATTTTAAACCATAAACATGAGGTAAATAAACCTGTCTATAATTCCTAATAATTGCCATTCTCGAAATTCTTTTTTAGGCTGAGCGTGGACGGCTTAATTGTGTACTTCCCTTACGAGTATATCTACCCTGAACAGTATGCTTATATGTGTGAACTCAAAAAGGCACTTGATGCTAAGGTACTCTTCTTACTAACCACGTAAATCAGGCCTCAACTGACTGTCTATGTTTAGGGACACTGCCTCCTGGAGATGCCTTCAGGCACAGGCAAAACAACCACTCTTCTTTCTCTAGTTGTAGCTTACATGGTGGAACATCCTCATGATGTTCGCAAGCTAATTTACTGCTCCCGCACAGTGCCTGAAATAGAGAAAGTGATGGAAGAGCTTGACAAGTTGCTGAAGTATTATGAGAAGCAGGATGGCCAATATCCAAGTCTTATAGGTTTGGTGTTGAGCTCCCGTAAAAATATGTGTATACACCCTCAGGTGAGTACTGAACGAGAGGGTAAAATAGTTGATGGGAAGTGCCACAGCTTAACTGCATCCTATGTGAGGGAACGTCATAATATTGATGATACAACCCCAGTGTGTCAGTACTATGAGGGTTTTGCCCTTGATGGTAAAGAGAGCAATTTGCCCTATGGAGTCTATGGTCTAGATGAAATTAAACAATATGGCAGAGACCGAAATTGGTGCCCATATTTTTTATCCAGATTTGCAGTAAGAATCCCTCCCCTATCTTTTTTCCACCCGTGTACTGTACTGTTAACATTCAATGCAGATAATGCATGCCAACATAGTGGTATACAGTTATCACTACCTGCTAGATCCAAAAATAGCTGATGTAGTCTCAAAAGAACTGGCCCGTGAATCTGTAATTATCTTTGATGAAGCTCATAACATTGATAATGTTTGCATTGATTCTATGAGTGTTAAAATCCATAGGCGGACCATAGAGCGAGCCACAGCAAATATTGGAACACTTGAGAAACACGTTTCTGAGTATGATTTTAAATAGAAATGTAAAAGTAGTGAAAGTAATGTTTTTTCTTGCCAGAATGCGAGATGAGGATCATCGGCGGCTGCAAGAGGAGTACCAGAGGCTTGTTGATGGTCTTCGAGATGCCAGTATTGCTAGAGATACTGATTTAATTTTGGCCAATCCAGTGTTGCCTGATGAAATACTTCAAGAAGTGGTTCCAGGAAATATACGAAATGCTGAGCATTTTATAAGTTTTTTGAAGAGATTTGTGGAATACTTGAAAACCAGGTGAATATTTTTATGGTTTAAAGCACATTGTAAGATATTGATGTATGTAAATTATGGCATTAATAGTCACTAAAACAATATTTGACAACTTGTTAAAAAACAGGTTGAGGGTACAACACGTGGTGCAAGAATCACCAGTGGGTTTCCTCAAAGACGTGCAGCAAAAAGTATGCATTGAACGCAAACCTTTGCGTTTCTGTGCGGAACGTTTGGCCTCGTTATTGCGCACCCTAGAAATTACTGACATGACAGAGTTCAGTCCCATTACACTTATCACCCACTTGGCCACCTTAGTATCGACATACACAAAGGGATTCACTATTATTGTGGAACCCTTCGACGATAAAACGCCTACTGTTTCTAATCCTATATTGCATTTTAGGTATGACCAAATGTCTCAGTTTTATTACTATAAACAACGCTCATATTGCTATTTCAGTTGTCTAGATTCGTCCATAGCAATCAAACCAGTTTTCGATCGCTTTCAGACAGTAGTCATAACTTCGGGAACTTTGTCCCCTTTGGATATGTATCCGAAAATCTTGAATTTTTATCCAGTGGTGATGGCCTCTTTTACTATGACTTTGGCCAGGCCGTGTCTTTTGCCCATGGTGAGTTACAGATCATTTTAATTCAAACAAATATTTTTAAAAAACCCGCATTAGATAGTGTCGAAAGGCAATGATCAGGTGGCAATTTCCTCGAAATTTGAGACGAGGGAGGACAATGCAGTCATAAGAAATTATGGACAGCTTTTAGTGGAGGTAAATGTGGGATGATTTTTAAGTTTTTTGGTAAACTGATGTGAATTTTAGGTGGCTGCAAATGTACCCGACGGAGTCGTTTGCTTTTTCACCTCATATTTATACATGGAATCGGTAGTGGCCGCCTGGTATGATCAGGGGGTGATTGATAGTTTACAAAGGTATAAGTTGCTATTCATTGAGACTCAGGATTCAGCTGAGACTAGTCTCGCGCTGATGTATTATATTAAGGTGAGTGATTTTTCATAAGAAATGTTTTTCTTATATAAATTTCTCATCACAAAATAATACCATTATTTATAAACATGCAGGCATGCGAATCCGGTCGGGGAGCAGTGCTTCTTTCTGTTGCCCGCGGGAAAGTCTCTGAAGGAGTGGATTTCGACCACCATTTAGGCCGTGCTGTCCTCATGTTTGGCATCCCCTACGTCTACACTCAATCCAGGATATTAAAGGCTCGTCTCGACTATCTGAGAGATCAATTCCAGGTGTCTATCTTTGCCATATGTCTACCTATAACACCATTCATTTCTGAACTCGTTGCAGATAAGGGAGAACGATTTCTTGACCTTTGATGCAATGAGGCATGCCGCCCAATGCGTGGGCCGTGCCATCCGAGGCAAAACCGACTATGGTATAATGATTTTCGCGGACAAACGCTTCGCTAGGGTCGATAAACGTTCGAAGTTGCCCAAGTGGATTCAGGAACATTTAAAAGACAGTTTATGCAATCTTTCAACTGAGGAAGCAGTGCAGGTGGGTTGATAGCGATTATTACGAACTTTATGCAATTAAATAAAAATTTTATGTCATGGTTTTTGAAAAAAAAAAAAGAATTTGTAGCTGCCATAAGTGTTGAGCTTAATCAAAATCACTATAATCTTAGAAATGTATTCCTTATAAGTATCGGTTTTCGTAATATATGAGGGTCGGATTTAACAAAGCCTAGTTTAAGACGTGATTTAATAACGCGGCTTTAACGAAATATGCAGGTGTTCACGCACTACGTTGACACTTGGTATAATGGTTACAGATTGCCAAGAGGTGGTTAAGGCAGATGGCGCAACCGTTCACAAGAGAAGACCAGTTGGGTGTCTCGTTGCTAACTTTGGAGCAGCTGCAGGCTATGGAGCATAAAAAGCTACAAGAACAAGGGCACGAGGAAATGGAAACTTGAATCACTGCACTAGAGGGTAGAATTTAGGTGTCCTATTAGTGTAAATAAAAGTTTTGGCATTTGTTCTAATTTTTTACGTAAAAGAAATCGTTTTATTTTTACTTTAATCCTGTTTCCACTGTGTTTCTTATACAGGATGTCCCAAAAGTGTGAACACACGTAATTATTTCTGGTAATTAAGGATGAAAATTGGTATGCAGGGACAGAAAAATATTGTGCATCCAATATTGTTTCTCTGTGAAGTTATCAGATGTGATACTTTCGAAAAATCGAGGTGAACATTTATATGTTATATGGTAAATTGTCTAATTCGTACTTAATATAATAATATTGCATTTTTTAAGATGAAACCACAGTTTAGTCTCCTGTCGCTTCCAGCTCGCCTTCCACTTCTGTCCCCTCCATATCTTTTCTGAAAGGAAATTAAATATACTCACAAATGGGTTCTCCGTTTTCGACTGTGTTATTAATTGCTATGGAAAATAACTAGGCGCGATAGTGTTTTTGGTTTAACAAGGATTCTATAGGGTTTTTGAAAGCATTGGAGATAAGAGGTTTAGAGAGGGATCAAAAAATATGAGATGGTTAAAATTCCAATATGTAAGTGTAGTGAAGTAAAAAGTAATAACAAAAATGTGAAATTTGTTTCGACATGTCTTTAAATAAAAACAACAAACAGTAAATAAGAGTTTTTTTTACTCACTGTTTATCCTGGTTATTTTTTTTTAGATAATTTTCATGACGGGCTTTAGCCTTTAGTAACCACCCCTTGATAGCATTCACTATTTCGTGCTCTGATGCACTGGCTGTGGCTGTATTAAGTCTTACAGCTCCTAAAAATAATTTATAACGTTGAACATATTTATAAACATAAATATATGCGGCATTTTGATTCTTATGTCCTGCAAAGGCGTTTCATTGGATGCATTTCAACATAAGAGAATACACTACATATCAAGTACATTTTTATATATTATTCGGAAATTCGTGGTGGTATTCTCAATGGAAATCTTTATTAATATTGAGATTTTTTTAATTTCGGTGCTCGTAAAGTATCTCTCGATAGTAAAGAAGCATTTCCCTTCTCGGATTGTAATATATTATACTACAACGTTCACTTACTTATTATAACTTGAGCTAATAAAAGCTCTTTAAAAGGCTGCTTTCCTTTGGCACCATCCCAACTGAAAAATTGGCCTATATAATTGGAGAATGTTCTGTACATTATTCGTTTTGTAATAACAGAAACATTATTGCCGCCAATACGACTCAATTCTGAGGCCTGCAATACGGGAAAAGTGCGTTCAATCGAGTAAAATTTTGTAGAATATGTGTAAATGTGGAAGAAAGAATCACGTTTTCAGCAGAAATATCTGCTGCTATTATTATTATGCCCATAAGGTCAATGCAATCTTTTCAGTCAATATGCAACGATAATAAAAATGAAATGTAATACATTCTCACCAATATAGAAAGATTTTTGGAGTTTTCCTTCAAGAACAGCTCAACTTGTTCCAATTGGATACTTGATGCTAAAGGCAGGAAAGTCAAAATTTCTATATCTTTGGGCTCGTCATTTTCCTTAATTTTATCACCATTATTCATTGATGTTTTAATTACTTTTATTTCGTCACACAATGTTGATATTTTAACGTTGATTATGTTTAATTTTGATAAGACTTCACGTTGAAATTCTGAAAAAAAAAAATAACGTGAGTATGTTTAGCTGTATAGCTGAATAATGTATTTTTGGAGAATATTTCCCGATTAAATCAAGCAAATATGTTGTCCTATTGGACGGTTGATAGCTCTACCCGAACCCACTGTGTAAGTATTAAAATAATTAGATACCCGATTGCCTAAGCAAATTCAAATAACCTTGATTATCTTATATCATTATATCTACAAGGTTCTCTAAAATGTTGCAAATTTTCTTACTGCTAAAAATTCAGGATACGCCACTGTGTAGTGGGCGACTCGAGAACCCTAAATGCTATATTAAGTTCCTACTTTCTTTCTGTTGGAAAAATTCATAGGCGTAGGAAAAGAAATTAGACATCAGGAATCAGAGGCATAGGAAATAATGGAAAAGAAAAAATCTTATAAATAAAATTCATGATGTGCCTGTGTGTAGTTCATAAATTGACGGTTTTCATGTATATATTAAGCTCATATACTTTAATACACATATATCAATATATAATCAGATTCATTGCACCTGCAAGATTTTCTCCCAAATATTGTAAATTTTATCACTGCTAAAAAAATCATGATACACCACTGGGTAATAGATCATTTAACAAGTTCTATGTTAAGCCTCAACTTTCCTTTCATATTCGTAAAAATTAGAGGCATAGGAAAGCCAAATTTGTAGACAAATTGATTCAAATTATCTATGAAATCATATTTTGAAAGTGGTGTCACTTTCAATTTCCTTGTATATCTGTGAAAATTCATAGACGTGGGAGGGGAAATTTACAGATAATCCTTGTTGTCTTAAATCACATGATATGTTACTGTATGCAGTAATTTAATGGCTCGAATGCCTCAATAAAGCTCATATTTTACCTCTATTCCCTAAAAATTCCAGAGGCGTAGAGCGAGAAAGGTAAAGATATTTAATCCTAATAACATTCATAATAATTTCTTGCACGATTTTTACTGAAATTAATAAAAATGTATTATTACAAAAAGACGCACGATAATTATAGATAAAGTTCATAGGAATATGATATAGCACTTAAATGTTATATTTAGATGTTTTGAGAGTTGCTAGGCGCATCAGTGGGGATTATAATATCATTATTATCAAAATACGCCTTCTCCTTGAAACTTTAGAAAATAAAAGCGAGTTGCCATAAGTTTTGCCGTTTTCTCACATTTTAGGAAAAAGTTACAATTTTGAGAATTTGCTTATAATTTCGGTATTAACGATTTATTCATTGCTAAGCATTGTGCCTTTAATTAAACAAATTTAAATTTTTTAATATTATTTGCTGATGATTTTAGCGACTGAAGTAAGAACATTTAACGTACAATGCGTCCGAATATCCAGATCTAGATAGTCCAGATATCGAGGCTTTTGCCATATATCTCGCTTTTGATATGAAGATGAAGACAGGATGCAGTGCTTGCAAGTTTTGATATTTTCTCGTGAAACGAACAAAGACACGATACGAACAAGAACAACAGATTCACAACATCCAGGAAAAAACTCTTGAAGTTCCATTAAGGTAATATGTTTACATTATGTATATTTGAACAATGTGTTCTTAAGTTAGTTTTCCTGGTAAACTTTTTGCAGCACAGTGGGCAGGGCACCTTTTCCTTGCCACAATCTTTGCTGAGATGAGATTTCATGGCGCTGGATGTCCGATAAGTCTTCGAGCAATTATCGCAGTGGTAAATTGGACCTAAAAAATTCAAATGCCGTAGATTATTCGCATTTAATGGTACGAAAACCAAATTAAAAATCGACTCCAAGGAAGCGAAGTTTTTACGAAATTTAAGGATCTGAATCAGGGATTCGCGCCAATGGATTATGGAGAAAATTGTGACCTAAAAACACACACAAATCGTGACGTTTTTAACTCGATCAATTGAGGAACATTCACACAGCGGAGCCCCACTGAGTGTCGCAAGAAATACTCTGAAGACACATTTGTGTAATGAGAAATCTTGAAAAATTGTTGCAACCTAAATAGACCTTCTACGCCAGTGAATTTCAAGCTGTGACCTAAATCTGGCGTAAAAGCAATGAAATTTTCAAGATTATTGATTGAGAAACAGACACACAGCGCAATCACACTGAATAGTAACGAGAATGACTCTGAAAACAGAATTCAGTATAGAGAAACTGAAAAATTTTCTCAGCCCAAATAAACGCTCTACGCCAATGAATTTCTGGGGGAGTAATCGTCTAAATCTGGAGAGAGGAATTTAAACAAATGTCAAAAACTCGAGTATAAATAGTGAAATTTCAACTTGATAGATTAACGATCATCGCTGTGAGTTAGTGGCACGAAAACCAAATATAAAATTGGCACCGACAAAGCGAAAATTCGTCAAATTCTAAGAATATAAATACACGATTTACGCCAATGAATCTTGGTGTAAATTATTACATAAATAACATGTACAAATGACGAAATTGATTGATTGATTGAGAAGCTGAAGCGCAGCGGAGCCGCACCGATTTTCGTGAGGATCACTGAAGAAACTTCTGTATGGAGAAAATTTGTAACAGTCTAAATTGATTTTGTACGCCAATGATTTTTGGGGTGAGTAGTCACCTCCATCTGGTATATAAGTAGGGGAGTTTTCAACATGATTGATTAAGAGACAGTGCCGCAGAAAAGTCTTTTTTGGATTCTGAGGTAAGTAGTGGGTGGTTGTTATCATCATCACTTGCATTTTGCGCTTCCTCTATTACCTCCTCGACGAACCACTTTTGAAACATCCTGTCATATTGAGAGATTGAATAAGCATTCCTCAACTCCTTCAATGTGCCAGTCCGTCATAGTGTCACACTTTCAAGAGTTCGCTACGCGAAGTTCTGACAGGGTGGGAAGAAAATGTGGCCGTCCATCGAAAAACCGCCCATTTCGAGAAGGGACGTGGTTTGCATAACTTATATACGCGTAACTCGCAAATTTTGAGATTAAATTGGGTCTTAATGTTCAAATTAACATTAAAGAACGATAAAAAAATTGTACTTATCGTTTTTTCTGAAAAAAAAAGGTAAAAAATCTCGGTAAATGATGAACACAATGAAATAGTAGATTCAGTAAGCGCGAAAATTTTTACCGAATCCTATGGTTCTTCCTTTACCCTCTACGATGTAATTTCTTGCATTTTCTAAAATATCCCTAAGAACTGGAAGGAAACAGTGAAAATCGATGGATTTGTCTTTGTTACTCAATGGGTTTAGAAACCATTAATTGGTTTGGAAATTTGTATTAACTAAATGTAGGCATAATACCTAACAAAAAAATTTACGAAAAATTAATACTGTAATATCAGACTTCAGTTCTGATACTATAGCATCGAACGAAATATTACCACATTGAAAACTTTTATTTAAATCCAGTTAGCCTTTAACGCTTTATGCTTTATTTGAAATCTGATAAACATATAACCCAAACTAAATAACAATAAAAAAAATACATTAAACTCTCTTTTGGCTAAAAGTAAAATTTTCATTTACCAATCACACTCTCAAATCGATCATTTACGCCGATATAAACTATCCTTCAAATGAAGCTGTCTGGTCGAATTTTTTGATTTCAAAGTGGAATAACTTGAAAATAAGAGAACGTAAATAATTTCAGTTTTCGGCTTCGGTTAGGGAAATTTGGTGAAATTCAAAAAAATATATATACGTGGAATTTTACTCAAGGGCAGTCTCACCTGGAGACAAAAATTCCACTTTGAAATCTCCCCTAAAAATTCAGTTCGCTTCAATTGATGTTCGTCAAGTCCCTCTACATGGGATGGTGCCACGAAGGAACCACCTTCTGCTCCTCCTGTTTCATAAACTCTAAATGAGGGCTAAGACCGACCGTATCTTCCATTTTGCAGAAATTTGGAGTTCCATGGCGCGATTTTAAGTGAACTTTGAGCTGCGACTTTCTCCTGAATTCCCTGAAGCACAAAGAGCAAATGAAAGTCTTGCCCTTTCCGCAGTCTTGGGCCTTGTGAACACTGAGACATTTGGGGTTCTTGTACAATTTGAAGCAATTGGGACAGACCACTGCAACAAAAGGCTAAAATTTGAGTCGGCAAAGGCTTTATTTTCTTAAAGATATTAAAGCGTCCGTATTCCCGAATTTAGTATAGAGAGTAGAATATTCCCGGGAAATTGTGAGAAAATTAGATATTCCTGTTAGGCTACTTTTAGAGAATATTCTACTCAAAATATTCAAGAAACAGTCTATATGACATGAAGGTTGATTATGCGAGGGACGATATAATATGAATTTACACGAAAATGTCTTTGTGCACCCTAGCCGCATGGGATTTAAGATGTTCTTTTCTCCGGAACATTCTCGGGCACAAGGCACATGCATGTTCTTTGCTCTTGCCGCAATCTCTGGAAATGTGTACTGCAAGCGAATTTCGGTTCTTGAAGTAGCGGTCACAGCTTTGACACCATTCTTTATCAGCTACAAAAAAAAACTCTAATTAAAAAAAAGAATTTTTTTGTAACGAGCAAAGGAAAAATTCATAAAAAATAGAAAAAGAGACATGAACAGCCAACATTTTACAGCAACTCTAACAGTCGCGTTCTGCTACACATCGTAGATCTACACATATTCCTCACACATTACACTTAACTCACTTCTGCTAATAGTCAGTCCATATTGTATTTTTCCATGATCCATATTGCATTTTTCCTTAAGACTTGACTGGTCCCGACGTCGTAGTAGGTGCAAATTTAAGTTGCCCAATGACTTATTTGCGGTTGAAATTCTGATTAGACGTCCACACGACGTTAATCCAAAAAAAGTACGTTCTTCCTATTCGTCGGTATTTTGGTAAAATGTACAGAGACTTAATATGCTTAACTTGTAAAGTGAGTGATGGTAAGTGGAGGTCCCTAAGAATCTCAAAGAGAAGACAGCATTTACCACTAGAAGTGGTTTATATACAACGTGGCTCTCGGGATTCACATGGGAATTTTTTTTAATATATCTTGACGACATAATGATTATTGGAAAGGATTTGGCGGATCACCTAAACAATCCATCGCGACTATTCGCAAGGCTCAGAAAAAAGCTAAGATAAGAGCACCAAGTTATTCTTTATTTTAACACTTCGGACATGTCGTCCCTTCAGAACGAATACAAGCTTATCCAATAAACATTAAAACAGTGATCAGCTAGGTTGTACCTAAGAC
Organism: Euwallacea similis; assembly: GCF_039881205.1. Classification (NCBI taxonomy): domain Eukaryota; kingdom Metazoa; phylum Arthropoda; class Insecta; order Coleoptera; family Curculionidae; genus Euwallacea; species Euwallacea similis. The sequence goes on along the minus strand of NC_089618.1, from coordinate 1,827,005 downwards.
CAACCTGAGGTTAGAAGCTGCCTTGGATTGGACCTTGGATCGCGAATCTGACGAAAGTGACGTCATCACGACGTTTTTAAAACATCACATTTCGGCTTTGTTACGTCCAAATTACCACTTGAGCTTGAAAGCTCCTTAATTTCTTTTGGTGGTCTATCGAATTAGAGAAACTTTTTAATGTTGAAAGCACTAAAACGTTACCAACTATCATATATCTTTACTAAGTACCACATAGTCTTAGTACGTAAATATATGATAATGATTTTCTAACTGTAGAGCTAAACGTCATTCTCTAAGAGCTTTTACGTTCGGTGTGTTTGACGAGATGATGCCGTTTAAGGGTCTGGTACCGCTTTGATGAGTACTCACATATGTCGCAGTTATAGTTTTTAGTCTCACCGCAATCATATCGCAGGTGGAAATGCAGGGAGTTCTTGTTCTTGTAAACTCGAGTGCATTGAGGACAGGGCACTCCCCCTAAAAGTAGGTAACACCGTTTATATTCTGCTTGAAAGTGAAAGAGATTTTAAGAGCGCAAAGTTGACACAACAGATACACAATTTTATTTTCTAGGAAGACACTAATTAGATGTCGACTAAAGCTGATTCAAAACTTGGAGGTAGGATGCTTTCGTATAATGTGAACCTTGAGATTGCACCTTTGGTGGAATTTCCTGCCACAGAAAATGCAGCGAAATTGAGGTTCCTTTTGGCATTCGTATTTCAAATGACGCCTCAGGTGGTTTTGGCGAATGTACGATTTGCGGCATTGATGACAGGGGAAACTCGCTAAAAATTTGGTAATATAGGCGTTATACGTAAGTGTAAACAAATGTGAAACATCCCACACCCAAATGAGGGCCGTGCAGAAAGTGAAGTTTTCGCACGCGAGTTGAAAAACAACACGCACGTGTGTGGGAAAAGTAGGTTCTTTGAGTTGGGAAATTATTTAACCCAGAGACCAAGAGTGTTTACAATTGGTGTATTTCGATAAACCTTTTTTAGAGGTTCTTGTCCAAATACCACAAATCAGGGACGTACTCAAAGGAGTTTTAAAAATTGTTAAACACAGCAGGTATTTGGAAGAAGGAAAACTTATTCTTCAAAAATGAATCAATTTTCTCTGGAAATATATTACGCCGGTGTGTTCTGCAAATCTGTGTCTTGATTATCCCATCACGCAACCATCAATTTTCCGGGTGTGCACACAGAAAGCAGCATCGTACTCAGAGGGGTTTGTAAGAATTCTCAAAAATTGTAGATATTTTCACGAGTTCAGTAAATTATTTTTCAAAAATTGTTTGGATCTGTTAGAGCTGACGATGTAGAATTCGTGATTTAAGCATCGTTAGCTCAATTCTAGATACCTTCTATGTAAAATTGTAATTTTTATTATATAGAATAATCCTATAGCTTTTTTATTTAACGTCGAAGGGCTACGATTATGATTAGTTAATATCGAACACTTTCGTTTTGTGTATCCACGCCATATGCGACTGCAAATGACTCTTCTGTTTCCCAGCATACTTGCAAAGGGTGCATTTGAATCTTGGCGCAACACCACACTCATATTTCACATGTTTATCCAGATTGTGTTTCCATTTATACCGTCTTCCACAGTAGTTCGGACAAGGGACAAGATCTAGGAACAAAACGATGGTCAGAATCTATCACCTAAACACGGGGGGAAGAAAGTAAAGACGAAAAACAAGCACGTATCATATTTATGTGCAAAAATTGTCCAGAAATTCAGATCCAAATTAACTATGACTATTCATACTTCTGGAAACTCTACAGCGGTGATTTGTAGAGATGAGCCAGATGAGTCAATTTCTCGTGTCTGTTCAGCATGAATTTGTGAAAGCTGGAGTAAGAGCAATGAGGGCACTTAAAGTTCCGCTCCTTTTGGCATTCGAATCTTCGATGCCTCGTTAAAGTAGCGTGGTGGCTGTATTGTTTACCGCAGGTCTTGCAGGAATGTAGTTTTCCTGCAATCAAATAAAGTCAACTTGGCAATGCAAAAATAAATTAATCTTCACTTGATGATGCTTAGTGATCATTGTAGCGATCATATTCAAAACTTAAGTTGCAGAGAAAAGTGTCGTAAACACGAAAAACTTACATTGAAGAATTAACGTCCAAAATACTTTTTGAGTCTCACGATGTTTTTGAGTCTACGCAATTGAACACAGAATTTAGCTTTGACTATTTCTACCAATATGTCCTGAGCGATTGGCTCAGGTTACTATGCTATGTTCAAAATTCTTATTGCTTGAGATAATTTTGGGTAGAATCGCAAATATTGAAGCTTTGCCATAGATTATCGTCAAATTCCATGTTTTAATAATTTATTATTTTTCTGAATTTCTGAAAAATTTTACTACCTTTGGATCGCTACTGATGGGTTCAATTTAAAACTAACACCTATAAGGCTTCGAAAGGATAAAATTTCAGAAGAATTTTAGATCGGAAAACAGTGGACTCCAAAAAAGAAATAAAATCACAGACGTTTATTTTGTTTAATCTGAGAACAGGAGCGTCTCAACAAATCGAAAAAAATTAACTAACGTGTGTCTAAAAAATTCTGAAAAATTCCAGCTCCCAACGTGAACTTAAAAATTTACTAATGATTTCAAAATAGTGAAACTTAGAATGGTCCTTCCAATTTGGGAACAGGGATGTCCCAAAATTCAGAACAAAAACGCGACATTACGGAATTTTGAAAAAATCCCACCGCCATGAGACGCCACTGGAGATTTAATTTTCCGTAAAATTTGACAAAAAATGTAAAGTTCTGTTTGTTAATCGAGGTCGTTACTTAAATGAGTACTCGTAGCACCTTTGACTTTTGTAACTAGTTACGAAATGAAACCCGTTTCGCCACTTGTTTGGATTTAAAAAAAATGTTCCTTTATTTTCATTAAAATTTCGAAATTCTTTCATGTGAACGAAAAATGTTACACGTTATTCAACTTGTGTACCATGCGACAATGCTGCGTCATTCGATGTCGAATCTTGGCCTTGTAAACGCAAGTGAACACAGGACAGGAAATAGAGGGTGCTTTTCCACACTCGTAAACCAAATGTCTTCTCATGGAGTTGTAGGCTTTGTAGGTGTTTTTACAGGATTTGCACTGCCACAATTCTTCCCCAATTTGGTCATACCCCGTGATGGGGGGTGGTTTTCTTCCGCAATAGTACTTTTCGTGTCTGTTTAGAGAGCCTTGCGATTTTAAAAGACGATTGCATTTGTGGCATGTGTATGTCGTGTCAGTATTGGAGGAATCTGAAAATTTGTTAAATGTATAACATTAGAAGATATGTGGTTCAATGCAGGCGTCAACTAAACTTTAATTGAAAGACAAAATGCTCATGAAAGTGCTGAAAGCTGTGATTAATTTGCATAATTTCTGTATTACTTATAGATTCGACGGCCTTAAACAGCGAACATACACATCTATGTGGAAAGACACGTGGAGAAAATTGCAACTTTGGAGAAGAATCCGGAGGAATTAATGGCGAAATACTGACTAAGGTCTTGATGTACGTGGATCTCTCTTTCTGACGTGAACCTTGAGGTTCGATCTACAGGTGCATAAATCACACTGGTAAGAAAGGTTCTTGTCGCACTCAAATTTTCGATACCTTTATAAGGAGTTACATGTTGATACACTTTGAGGCAATCTGAGCACATAAAGGTGCCGAATGAAGCTAAAAGAAAATGTGTGCCAAATACGGTTTCCTTGAAAGTAGTGAACGAAACGCCAAAGCGAATATAGGGAAAGGAAGTGGGTGATACAACACAACACATACAGAGTGTCCCGAAATAATGTTGAAATATTTTGGAAGGTGATTGTTGAGATTAGAATAACAAAAAAAATTCGTATAAACATACCCCAAAAATTGCTTCTTAAAAGGGCTAGAACCCCTTAAAAGGGGGAACTCTGAAGATGGTTTTTCGGAATATTTTCGAAATGGTTTGCGCTACAATTATAAAATTCGGTATACTGTAATAAGTTGGTTGAGAAAACTTTTTTTCTGTTAATAATTGCAAATTTTAGTTAGGGGCGTCATATAGAGAAAGTCTCCTGCACATAATTTGGATTTTCAAAATTAAGAACAAAAAAGTTAGGGCAATATTTACGTAGGAGGCCCCCCGTATGTAACGCCCCCGACTAAAATCCTCAAATATTAACACAAAAAAAGTTTTCACATTCCAGCATATTATAGCACATATTATTTTGTAATTTTAGTGCAAATCGTTTCGAAAATATTGTGAAAAACCATCTTCAGAGGTTTCCTTTTAAGGGGTTCCAGCCTCTTTAAGAAAAATTTTTTGGGACATATTTATAAGAACTTTTTTCTTATTTTAATCTTTAGAATCGCTTTTCAAAATATTTCAGCGTTATTTCTGGACATGCTGTATAATATAACACAACAATAACATCTATAAACATTCTGATAACAACGAACTTTGGCATTATTATAAAATTTCTAGTACGCCTAGACATCTCTTGATCTTAAGCTACTTCTTGGTTCCATCGTGATGGCTATATAAAGACTTGTTACTGAAAGTGTTCGTTAAGTAAAAAACTTCAAAGGCGATTTAACTTTTTGCGCGAAGTAATTTTGCTATGATTTTTTTTCTCTGAAGAATGTAAATGTTCTCGACGCATACGAATCTTCAAAGTTTTCTTCAGCTTAAAGCAGGAGGGACATAAAGGGCAAACATACTTTTCAGTGGTCCCACATTGGTTATTTTTATGGAAGTTGAGTGACGTTGGGTGTGTAGGACTTATTACATCTGGAGCACTTGTGAATGTGAGTTGCTGAAACAGAAAGAAGTAGTATCATTTACATTTTTTGCTAAGCACCTCCCTTAGTAAAAGAGTTTCTTGGTTCTTTTGATTCCAAAGGAAACTGCTAATTTTTACTAATTGGATCGAGGTTACAACTAAAGTTCACCTGCATAGAATGAGATTTTTGATGATGTTGGATGGATGACGGATGTATGGATGATGTTATGGAAGTGTTTCTAATATTCACATCACATGGAAATAAACTAGGAAAACAGAAGTTTTAGACCACCATATAAAGTAACAAGGGTTTGCCTCTTTTCCTCCAGTTGGGCAACCATTAAATTATGTTTGTGTCCTTAAGGTTCCTTCTAGTCACTTAGTTGTGCGCTCAAGCGACAAGGACTTTCTCAAGATCATACAAAATAAATATTTATTTATCCAATCACCAGTAAAATATAAAAATATGTAAAGTTATAATAAACCTCTAATAACGTAACAATCGTATAAATACATCCCATTTGTAAGTAAGCACACACAATGTATCAGTAGCGTTCACTTTCCCCTTCCTCTGGAGCTATTTGTGCTTGTTACTCTTCCTCTTTGGTACTGCTGTGTTAAGTGCACAATTATTGAGCCTTTGATGTCTGATTAAGTTTTTTTTTTCGTAGTAAGTCTTGCCGCAAGAGCATTTATGGCCTCCCTGGCCTTTGGGCCTCCTCACTATTGGTACCTCAATGTATTGCAAGTTTAGGTAGTCTAGAACTGAAATAGCTCTTTAGATGATTGAAGGAAAGGTGATATTGGCCCAAAACCGTGTGAACAGTAACAACATGATAATTGAAAGTTTGTACAGTGGTTTAGAATGTTTGGTCCCTTTCGGTCGCGAAACGCTAGAAAGGGAAAGAAATATACGATATCAATGTACGAGATGTAGTGGCATTTATTATACAAATTAGTTACAATACAAAAGGTGCAAGATCTGAGAGATTATGTTCATCAAGGTAAAGTCGTACTATTGTCCTAAAAGTACCGCCTGCATCTTAATGTAAATTTGTATTTAAATTGTAGAATTTGACACATAAACAGATAAACGAGTATTTAATCGGCAAGCGTGTTCGGAATACAGAATACCATGGAAGACCATCATGAGAATGTTTGGTGCATTCATTTAATCTCAAGTTGCTTCGAAAAAAAATACGGGGATGATGTAAAGAGAAAAAGCGTATTGCTACTCTGTTAAAGAAAACCCTGTATTCCCGTTTAGTTCAGCTTGCTATATAATAAGTATTTCACGCAGTAGCCTGTAAATTACTTTTTCTGTAGAATTTCCTCATAATACGAATGCAAAAAGGAAGAATTCTTTGACTTTTGTTATCTTCGTTGATTTTTTACTCGACGTTCTAAGTAGTGCTTTTCCGCTCGTTATCAACTGAAACTGGGACTAATCTTACTGTCTCTCGTTTGAGACTACTCGGTTATATAGGATGAATAGCGGGCGTATGCCGTGGTCTGGCACCCACGCACGCGTCTAACCGGTGCCGGTCGATTGCGCATAGCTCCGCCATCAGCCAATGGGAGTGCGGCTAGCTGATATATATATGTATAATATATAAACAAGTAAACTTAGGACTAGCCTCAGTTCTACTTTGTAACGAGCATAGGTAACATTACTCGAAACCGCTATTGTGCGTGTTTACATCTGCGTAGATGCTCAGAATTTCAAATTTCTGACAGAAAATAAATATTGTGCTCAATTACTGTATGGGGCTTAACAAAGTGAGAGACAGTTAAACAGCATCTTTGTCACTTCAAGAGCCCAATAGTTTACTGGTCTGATAACAAACCTTCTTTTTCACGCATTCCCACCGAAAGGGCCTTTCCCACCCTTAACTGCAGTATCAAGACTACTATTTTCTAACAATAATCACCGGCCGACAATAGAAAAACGCATAAATCACTGTTGGTATTTCTGATCGAAAACTCCGTGCACTTGAGCCATGTGCCTCTTCGTGTTCTCCTTGCGATTGCTCTTGTAAGTGCAGTACTGAAAGTTGCAAACGAATCTCTTGGATTTGCCGCAATCCACTTTGAGGTGTTTCTGCAGCGACTGCAGCTTCAAATAGGGCTTATTGCAGTTTGGGCAAAATAAACCTAAAAGTTGTTAGATACAGTTACAAACGTTTTATCTCATACAAAAAATATTCTTTTTAATTGGATAACTTGTTCAAAAAATTGAAGTTTAAAATTCGTTAGGAAACGGCGATGGTTTTCTACCAGGATTATCTAAAATTTTCCCCTTTAAACTTCTTTCTGTTTCTTATAGGTTCCGAGATCTCAATAGGCATCAGCACTTGCATCATTAATTGTCGGAGCGCCACGTCGAGGGGATCTTCGAGGTGTACGAATCTCTGATTTTGGTGAGTGGCTGAACATATGGAAGTAAAAATAATGCCAGAAATCAACTAAAAGAATGTTTATTCGCCATATGTTTAACAAGTCCAAATTTTCTACTATAAGTTTTCGGGCACACACTGCATGTAAATTTACTTAATTTTCCGCAATCCAGTCTTTTGTGAGTGCCCAGCGACTCCTTGTTTTTGTACATTCTTAGGCATCCATCACATTGTACTAAACCTAAAGAAAACATCATTAAACATTTCCTTTCTTCCGTTGTATAAAAATCTCTTATTCATACAGTTATGTTACTCTATTATTGTAGTGTTAATAGAGTGAGGTGAGATGATGATGTGAAACAAACGATTTTTTTAGATTTCTCTCGCTTTATTTTTTGGAAAATGTCTTTCTGATTGTAAGAATATGGCCCCCGCGAGCCTGTATCAATTCAACTCATTCCAGCGTTATTCATGATCAACACAAATGGTGAATAAGTCTCAAGTGGGTGGTCAAATGGGCCTTTTGTTTACCGCAGTAAGAGCAAAGTCGACAGTGAAACTTCTTCTCAACTCCACATTCGTACTTTACGTGTTTTGTTAATGAGGATCTGTGCTTGTACGTCTTACTACACCTGCTGCAGAAGAACTTGCGACCTGAAACCACACACATTTGCAACAATCGCGTTCACTAAAAAATTGAGGTTCCCAAAAAATCCTCAAGAATATCAACATTTTATTCATGTAGCTTACCCCTGAAAGCTTCGAGTCTAGAAAATTGGCCAGGAAGCAGACCAGTTGATATCGTCATAAGTTATAAATTGATCACTGTTCAATATTGAACACAGAATTGGAAAATCAAATTTAAATTTGACAAAATGAGCTTTTAAGCAAACTAGTTGGTGTAGGTTAGTTCGGGCTTTTTGTTAGAGAGAAGCGCTCAATGAGGAAAATTTTACTCACCCTTAAGTTAATTTTCCTTTCTCCCTGGTTTGTTCTGCTAAGGGCCGTTTCCCGGTCCTCAGTTGTCCAACAACCGGTGGTTCAGTTTCTGGTGTAGGATAATATCTTCCGGAGCGTGGTCCGTTCTTTCCTTATCAGCTGATTTGGATGTTCCGTGGCTCCTTTGAACGTATTGGCAGCATGTTCTTCCGTGATTTCAGTCAAGTTTTTTCCAATTCAAGTCTCTTTGCATTATTCCAGACAGCCCAAAGGACATCCAAAACTTCAAAACCACTCTCAGTTCTCTTAACTTACCTTTAAGGTCACTATATTCACTACACGCTTTGGAAACGCAATGAGAACACTGGAGTGCCGGGTTGACCTTACCAAATGCAGAAATATTAGTTGATTTTCCAGGATCACCATTTGGTAATTAACCTCATTACTCCATGTAAAGATTTCATCTGTTGGATGGAGTGGGGAAAATTAACTTAGCTAAAGTTAGTTAACCTTAATTATCCGCGGATAAGTCTTACGTAGATTTTTAGGGAAAAAATTCCTAAATCCGGGGTTTCCTTTACGCTGCAGTGACAAAAAACGGAAAAGATATAAAACTCAGTTCTAGAAATTTATTAACAATATATTTGACATTTATTACATATTTTTTAAGACAGAAAAACAAAATTTTAGCTTTGTTATTTCAAATACAAAAATGTTAGTCTTTAGACACAATATCAGATGTACTTTTATCAAAGTGCAATAGAGACGAACAAAATAGAAAATTTTTATATAAAAAAAACTCGCATTGCTGCGTTTGCACGTCCGTCCCTGTACATTTGTTTAGCAAGATAACGAAAAAATAAAAATATATTCTTATACGATTTTTGCCATGCAATAGAGCAAAATAAGTGTACGAATATGACATTTCATCCCTCGATTTGAAAAAAATCTGCTTTTCATTCGGAAAGGACGATATTTTGACATTTCTTCACATGGGTACTTAAACTGAATTTGTGCTTAAAAATCCTACCACATGATGTGCAGGGGTGCTGTCCATGTTTCAAGCATTCCTTCCTTAAGTGTCGTTTCAACGAGTCCATTCGCTTGTATCCTTTGTAGCACTGAGGGCAGGTATGTTGGGCTAAAAAACACATGATGTAATTCTATAAATAATTGGATAGCTGAAGGAAAGGGTAAACCTATAAAAAGTATTTAGTCTAGTCAAGTGAAGTAATAACATTAATTAGTAGCCCTTGACAAGATCTTGGGCTTGCCCCTCTTCCTTCTGTTTTGAAACCAATACTGAAGCTGTTTCTCTGTCAACCCCAGCTCCCCAGCTAGCTCCCTCCTCTGGCCAGGTGTAATGTAGGGATGATTTTGATAGAGCTCCTCCAAGTACTGTATGCTCTGTTTGTAGTCTGAAGATTCTCTCTTGATGCACAATCTGAAACCTAAAATTTTTTAACGTTAGTGTAAAACTATATTCCATGCAAGCATTTTTTTTGATGATTTCATCAATGTCTTCAAGCTTTCAACGTTGATAGCCTTCGTAAAATGGAATGATATGAAGACATTTCTGAATGAAGCTTCGTATAACTTGATTTCTTTAAATGAATTCGACATTTTACTTACCGTTCGTCTAAACTGCAAGTATATCGCTTCCTGGTTTGTTAACCTGAGCAAGCAGGAAATGTTCCTTACTGCCTTGAGGTCAGGCACGATTATCACTCAGAAATAGACAGCTTATACAAAAATGTATTTTTGTGTTTTATTTTCAGAGTTGGGAACACAATTCAAGGAAGCGGCAAGATAATTGATTTCGGTGCATAACACAAGGTAGTATGACTCGCATTATTTTATCAAAACCCTCTAAGGGCATTTTTTTCTCAAATATAGATTACTTCCGATTATTAACTTGTAAAATGAACAAGATAGTCAATAATTCGTACCAGATGCAGTGACGAAACCAAACAAACAACATCTCTTTAGTATTCGCTGTTTATTTCGTCAACTGTATCCAAGCCAATTTGTTGTATTACAAAATTAAAAATTCAATACAAAAAATGGTTAAGTTAGCTTAAAACTGCTAAGGTTAAGAATGCAACTGGTCTTTTGATGTCTATGTAGATTCTTCTTTTGATAGTACGTCTTTCCGCAATCGCATCGATATTCCCCGCAGCCATTCGGTCTTCTGACTACTTGAAAATCTTTGCTTTTGGTGCCACAGCCTACAAAAAAATTACATGATACGTTAATATGTTATAACACCAACAGCTGCAGTTCCCGCACCACGCATTTTAGCAAAAAATACATATTGAGCTCAAAAACTACGGTGTAATTGTAATTTTAGTGAAACCAAGGGATTTCATTGGTTTATAAACCGCCACAACTACTAAATAGACATTTCTGAGGTCATGAGGCACTACAAACGAAAGTATTGCACAACTGAATATTAATAAAATAATAGGTAACCATAAAAGTCTTCTTTATTACAAGCCAGAAATAATCTAATTAACATCTGACGCATTCTACATAAATAAATATCCAAAATCTATAAATAAATATTCCTGATTTGCTGCCTTCAGAAAAATCTCTAAAAAGTCCCAGATGGGAAATCTCAAGGATATACGAGGATATGAGGAATCTAAATGTCTGTTCCAAGAATGCCCTAGTGGCTCTAAAGAGGGAAAGCTGCATTCAATGGATAAAACTGAGAGGCCATACCATAATTTGCACATGGCTCATATTCGCCTGCTCATTAGGAGCAAGAGATCAATTTCATAGATGGTTTCTTGAAAGATGTGGTGATGAAGGCAGGCAAGGACACGTAGTAGGAAAAACCATCCACTTCGTAAAAGAGATTCCCGATTTGATAGGGTCTTTATATACAGCCTTACAACGGGTTATGGCGATGGTTGGAAGGTTCATCTCATCGATAGGTTAGTTCAGGTTAGAAATATATACGTTAGATAATTTTAAGGGATTTTAAACTTGCTGAAGGTTTTGAACTAATGTTCTAAGGATCAAAATCTGCTGGGATGGAACGAGCATTTGGGCATCACTGTCTCGAGATTCATGCTGACTCTTAAAGGAATCCTACACTTTTGCGCCTTTTAGCTAGAGACACAATAATTTTAGCTACATCTGAATAACACAAACATCCCACATGACTGGTGAGTAATGCTTAGAGCATAGTCATTATATTAAGAATATTTCTATGTGCAATTAAGGTAAAATGATCAAGGGTTGAAGTATGTAGCCCAGTTCTTGCGATGGCCATTGCTGATATGCAATTTCAAGTGTTCAGGTTTCTTGCCCAGGTAGCTGCAACCCTGCACTGGACATCTGAATCTTTTTTCTTTGACAAACTTCAGGCAACCGTTCTTCCCTCGGACGTGGTTTAAGAAGGATTCAGCTCGGACACCTCTTTTAGGTTCGGGTTCTTTTTCGTCAAGCAGTGGAGGTGGTGGAGTGCCTGGTTAAAATAACACGAGTAAGAAAGGAACATGTTGGGGCCCACACTCTATATTTACTATAAAAGTGAACTTGGAGTGAACAAACACGCACTTCATTTAGAAGAAATTTATTCCTTTTTTATTATAATTATTTTTGTCCCTGTCATTACCAACTATCTAAACACAACACTAAAATGAGTTAACATTTTCGCACGTTACTTACACGAAGAACTTAACGCGAATTATTCGATTTGAAAAATGTTAAAAAATCCCTACCCCTGATAATGATTCAAATGATGCCGATGGTGGTTTGAACTACTATGAAACGTTGATAAAAACAATGCCGAAGAAGTAACTTATTGAAAATCTCAAAAATGACTAGACATTCTGCACATATCCTGGATTTATAACAAAACTGCAATTCATTTTAACATGTCTGTTCAAGGAAGAAGTCTTCTTGAATTTCTTCAGGCAGTGCGGGCACGGCAGCTGTGCCACCTGATTGCATTCGTATTTTTGATGTTCCAACAAATGCTTCTTCCTCTTATACCGCCGATAGCAATCCGTGCATTGGTAAGAGTAATCTAGAACGTTTTATTGTTAAATAATAAATAAAATCTATTTTAATCACAATTATTTAGTTTTCAGTTTGAAAATTATGGTGGGAATTCTGAAGATGGCGCTTCACGCTTTGCTTCTGCGTGAACTTGGCGTCGCACAAGATGCAAAAGAAGTACTTTCTGTCCTCACATTCGTTGCGAGAGTGACGTTGAAGTGAGGCTTTGCACTTGTAAGTCTTGCCGCACGGGCAGAGGTAAGTGTTTCCGACTGAAAGAAAGTTTTGCTTGTAACAATTTAAAACATACTTTGGTATCTTTAATGACGTTAATATCATGAGTTTTGTTGTGTTTGTTTCCCTTCTGAGATATGATTTTTTAAGGACAACAATTATTACACTCAATATCACTTACGGCTACATTACCTAAAAGTTACAACGGTGAGTGTGACTAGAACCTACCTGAATTAGACGAAATCGGATGAAGGGGATTTAGGTTAGGGCCTGGCGGTGTCGGCGCTGGAAGTGCCTCTTCAAATTGTAAATCTGTAGGAGGTAGCCGGGGGCATTGTGAGAAAAACTGGCATTTGTTTTTGCAGGAATACCCCGAATGAATTGGAATCGTTTTTTTCAACTGTCAACTTGTCCGGTGCGCTAGCGTAAATTAATAGGCATTGTCATTTGCGCTAAACCAGATGAACAAAACGTTTATAAATATTTTTTAATTAGAAGTGAGTCTTAGTGACAATTATTAAATGCAGATCACACAGTCAAACTTTTTAAACAAATCATTTATTTCCTTTATCCTTTTTGTGTACAGTGTTTAGATGTCTTTTCAGTGAGGCCTTCAAGTGAGCCTTATACCGGCATCCGACCATATCACAACCGAAAGATGGAGGCTTTCCGCAATATGTGGTCACGTGGCGATAATAAGAGTTCTGTTTGTGATAGCTCTTGCCGCATTTCGAACACTTGTAGCGATACACTGAAATGAGTTAGTTTTACGAAAAAAAAAAACTGTAAGTACTGCATAATTATGCAAAAATAATTAATTGGACATGAGAAATGAAATGAAAGTGGCAACGAAATGTTCAGAAACCTCTAAAAATAACTAAAAAACACGTCCTTTACTGGACAACAGGTAAGAGATGCTAAGATCTAAAACCTTTCATCACATCGCCATGTGCCGTAAAGTAGTGCAACTCCAATATTTTTTTCTCAGTGTACAGTTTGTCGCAAAAATCGCAAGGGAACAACGTTTTGTAACCAGCTTCATATAGACGGCGCATTGCGCCAACAGTCCTGGAAGTTTTGGTGCGCCTAAGATGCCTGAAATTCAGTTTCCCTGTAAAAAAAATTATAGTTAGAGAGAAATAAAATGGTGAATAGTGATGAAGAAGATGTAGTATCTTCAGTGATGATAAAACTGATAAATTTTGATTATTGCTGAAATCATTTACTACACCAAAAAAAGTGCTTAAACAATGAAAAGGAACTCAAATTCATTAGAATGACTAGACATAGACTAGATAAATTCATTTCAATCTTCTTTACTGCAGGAATTTCGAAGAGCTGTAAAGGTACTGATGGCCCTTGATGTGGTTGTTAAGCACGTAGGTCCTACGAGCGCGATAAGGACAGAATGGGCATTTCAGCTCTGGCTCAATGCCGCACTCCTGTCTAATATGGCGACTCAAAGTTTTCTTGTGGTGGTAGATCTTGTTGCAGTTGGGACAAGCAAACATCGTGGTAAGCGGATTCTTGGTCAACGTCACCTTTACCACTAAAACATTTATATGGCGCATTTTATCACGTAATAAGTGTGAAGAATCACATGTCTACTTACGTAAAACAAAAATGACAGGCACAATACAAAGCTAAAAAATAGCACAGGCGAAGCATAGAAACTATAGCGGAACGATATGAATCAAGGGAAATGGTGATACTTTTTCTTTTCTTTTGTTCGGGATTAACGCCCCACACACAAGTAGGTGTTGTTGGAACAGTGGAATTGCATTCTCAGTTAAAACTAGCCGAGAATAATTAGAATAGAATAGTCTGCCTTTAATAAGGCCAGGAGCGAAAATCTTTCGTTAACGTTTCGGTGACAAGAGACGAAACCTCTAGACCCTAAAAAAGAGAATTAAAGAACTCAAAATGTACATTAAAATTAGAGATTTCCATAGGTCAAATATGTGCCAGCAGGCTTCTGATATTGGTCGCAGGAGTGACGCATGCATCCTTACCCAAAAATCGTTATTAAAGAAGCGTAAGTTCAAAGTAAAGTATTTTACTTTAGAAAAAGATGTGACCTCTTGTTCTGTAAGCAGTGAGCCTCCCCTACTTATATGTGAGGCGCTATTCCCAAACATAATCAAAGAACCAACAAGCACTCCGCCTCAAATTTATAGAACACAGTTAGGGTAAAATTTGTTTATTGGAGCAGGAACAATACACATAGTAAAATCACATCGTTATTTCGCATCAACACACTTAAAATACTCTTACAAACAATTAAATTGGGACGATTTTTGCCACGACAAACAATCAGAGAAATGACATGTTTCTAGCAATACTAAATTTAGTCGATAACAGCCTTCGTAATCCCATGTATGGTACTCAGGTGTCGCCTTAAATTCTCCTTCCTATTACTCTTATAAGAGCAACGTTCGAATAAGCAGGAATACATCCGAGCTTTGCTGCAATGGGTCCGCAAATGTCTTTCAAGTGAGGGCACATGCACATATTTTTTGCCACACTTGGGGCACACGTACTTACCTGAAATCATATTAATTAGTTAGATTGGGTTTGAACAAATTTTGTGTTAATTGGTATTCGCAATTTCGTATTCATTTTTAATCCTAGTTGTTCTACACTAATTTCTAGAAATAAACAGGGAATTGAGTCACTTCTCATCAACTGTAATCGCCTTCGAACTGCGATTCGGTGTTCCCTCCTCTGCCGGAAAAAGCTTACATTGGAAAATGTGTGTATTATATATTATATACAGGGTGTTTCGTTTAAAGTGACACAAGCGATTTTCTTCGAAATCAAATTTAAAATAAAAAAAGTTTCAAATAAACATTGTTTGTGACGAGAAGGGACGTTCAACGCACATAAGGAAATTTTTGCTCAAGAACATTTAAAGGACATTTCAAGGCCCACTTTGTTTTTTCTTTAATGGAACAACCATTTTTTTTTGGTAAATTTACAACGAGCTTAAAAAATTAAGTATTTTTCGCCGGAAAAGTTTTTTTCTAAAACTTCTCGTTTTCTAGATATCAACGAAAATTAGAGCGGCGCGTTTAAAATAACACATCACTTAAAGTACTAAAAAAATATAATTAATGGAAAATAAAAATTCACATATTTTAAAGATTAATCTAAAATGATAATAAAAATGATTCAGTCGAACAAAAAATACATTTTTCCACTAGAATATACTCATTTTTTTTTTTTTTGGTATCGATGTTTCAATTCTGAAAATCGACATTTTGAGCAATTCTCGTATAGTTCGTGTCGAGCTTAAAAATTGGTACAAATTTGGTACCATTCGTCCCTTTGGAAATTTTCAGAATTTTTAAGCTATATAGATGATGTTTATTGCTCTGATCGATAGACATAGATCCCAATATTGATTCTGAATGCCTCAATTCTGCCTCTGGAGTCTTAAAAATACGTTTTGAAGAACCTTCATTTCGAGCCACTTTAAAAATCGAGAATTTCAATATTAAACTTAGTCGATGTCTCGGGAACTGAAAGAAAGAGGGCAACTCGTCCAGCGTAGGCTGAGACAGCTTATCGAGACGATTAATATGATTTTTGCTTTCAATCCTGTTGCTCCTCGGGTACTTTTCGTCATGGTGTTTAACTTGAATTAACCAAAGAATTGCGTATTTAATTCTCCAAAAAAGCTTTTGAAAAAATAAAAAAAGGATCAACGAAAAGTTTATTGAGGTAAAACCTCATAGTAACAATTTTGATCTTTCCAATACCCTACAACGTTGGCATGCTTTTTCGTCACGTGCACTTTCATGTGGTACTTCCTCTTCGAGATATAAGCGCACTTCAAACACTTAAACTTCGCAGTTCTTCCACACTCGTACTTTTGGTGGTACCTTAAAGAGGCGAAGCTGCGGTACGATTTTGGGCATACATCACAGGCAAATGTGGCTAAAAATCAAACAGAAAGCAAAAGATAAATAGAAGGTAAATACTTGTTTTTGGTCCCTAGTTTGTTAAGTCTTTTTTTTAAATTTATTTCGAAGTTGATTAGGCTAGTACTAAGATAATTATAACAAATCTACGAGGAACGAAAGAAACCACAGTAGACAATATACATACATATATTTGGTGCGTTGGGTGGGTGGAAATGGGGGCTTTATAATATGGGAATTGGTACGTGGGGTGATTCATTGCGTTTCTCACACCTCCAAAGACTACTCTTCAAGTACCAACCTCTCTAAGATTAAACCAGATTTTAACAAAGCTATTTAATGTGATCAGTACAATAATTGTCCGTGGATCATGGACATGTGCTGTTTCAGGCTACATTTCCGTTTCGTCTTATAGGGGCACATTGCATTAGGACAAGTGAGGTTTTTCTCTTTTCTGCACTCAAATTTGGTGTGATTATACAAAGAGGCTCGATGTCTGTAGCTTTTCTCACAGGTGGAGCATTGAAATTTTTTATCGCCATTAGCTTTGCCGCCGAAGAACTTCGGCTCAGGGGCTAAAAAAATTTGAAACATGTTATTATACCTTGAAGAAAATTTCGAGAAAAGGAGTATCATTTGATTGTCGTTTAGCATGGAACTCATTGGAGACGAATGATTATTAGATTTTTCACTATGCACCATGAAAGACATTTAGCACAATCGGTGCCAGCGGTGCTAATGGTAAAAGAGTCCAACAAAATTTAGCTCAAAATATATATTAAGCTAGCACAAAGTAACATTGAACATTGAATTTTGAATTATCGGAAATAAACATGCGACTAACTGAATACTTTTCCCAGTTTCTCGAAGTGGGTCAACATGTGCCTTCTCAGATTGTCGTTTCTGTGCGATTTGTATGAACAATGTGGACATTGCAGTTGCTTTTCAGTGCCACATTCCCTTCTGTGCCTGCAAAGACTCTCTGGGTTCTTGTAGCTCCTGCCGCAAGAACAGTGGAACCGCTTAAATTCTGAAAAATGGCTACTGTTTTAAAGGGTTTATTGTAAAATTGTCAGATAATTTATTTGTTGTTCAACAAATCCTATTTTTGGCCTTCAACTAGATTAATTAATTGTACCAACAAAGAACCGCTTTTCTATTTAAGAACAAATGATTTATTAATCTCTAAAACTTACTAATTAGACACCATCTTATGTTTGGATTTAACGTGTTTTCCCAAGTCCCATTTTCGGCTAAATTGGTTACCACAATACTGGCACCGGTGCTTTGCTTTGTTACAGTCCAGATACCTATGGGTCCTAAGGGTATTCAAGGTTTTGTACGTTTTTGAGCACCGTTTGCATTGGTATCTGAGCACTAGAAAATTAGTAAGTACAGAATAATAATGAGGCTATGTCAAGCAAATACATATCTATGATGTTACTGGTACGTGCTACTTAAGTACCTAACTAGTACACTACATAGGTCTCATAGGTGAAGCTTATACGATTGCATCGTGTTAAAAATAAATAAGAATTCACGTCAAATTTTGCGGTAATTACACGGTTAACAGGCGAGACTATAAAGGAATCTGAATCTTGATTTGAATGCCAGGTTTTTCCAAAGAAAATGGAGCGGAAGTGTGGGTTTTTTAGCGCGCCGAGCTAAATGCCTCAGGGTTACGTGGAAACACCACTAACCCTTGACGGGCGGGAAAATTTAGGTTTCGATATCGACTACTTCGTGAGATTCGAAGTAAATAAATTGGACAAATCCAAAATTAATGACAAATTTTAATTTTCAGTATTTTCTATTCAGTTATTCCCTGCAGCGATTGTGGGAAAAACTGGAGAATACCTTTAGTCAGTCTCCATGTTCGATTTGGCTTCTAATCATCATTCAGTAAAGATTTTCTGAGATATCGCCGGTACTTTAATATAAACTAAATGTATGCCTAAAGCAGACCCTCGAGCATATATTTAGTTAGATCTGATTAATTGAACCCTCCGTGGGCCATCATAATATGTTGCTTTAATCTGAACTTATAAACGAATTTCTTGTTACAGATTGGGCAACTAAAGCGCGGTGGGACGCCACACTCGTACTTCACATGACGCCTAAGATTGGTAATTTGCATGTAGGAGTTCAAACATCTCTTGCAGGCGAACCTTCCATCGGACTTCAACAGGCAGTTACTATCGATATCTACAATGATTTGGTATGTTAGTATAATGGGTTTACGTTTTGTCGACTATTTTGCATTCACATCTCTGAAATAGGCAATTTTAAGGGAGATCTTACCTGGAATTGAGAGAATCCACCATTAATTTCCTTATCGTTGAAGAGAAAATCGGTTAAGTATTAAAGGAAACTAAAACTTGGATATGTCCTCAAAGGCGACTCAGAAATCCCAAAGTGTCTTCACAGCATTCCAGATTACTCAGAAATCCTTACATTTTAGATTCAGGATGATATATTCAAATGATTTTTTAGAGATCCGTTTGGTTTCATGAATAAGATTGTTGAAAGTAATAAGAGCGATTTTCAGCTACAAGGGGAAAAATCCTTCCTTAGTCAGTGATTCCGGTCAACAAGATTATATTACAGTGCTGGATTTGTGCGACATCCTATACAATTCGGAGTATCAAAAAATAAAGGAAAGAAATAAAGCGACTTGAGCATTTAATTCTTTTCAAGAGTCTTTATAAATAGGGAGAGGCAATTAGGTATTTGTCTCTTTCGTCAGTCCTAAGAGGTAATCGGGATGAAATTATGCAGTATCTGAATTTAAAATTTTTTTCTAGGACTTACCGGTGAAGCTGTAGGGGGGAAAACCCTGTACTGCAAGAGCAATATCAATTGGGTATCATTTTGTAAACAATGTTGACAAAATTGTCGTACTCTGGCAAATGATTGATACGGACATGCCCCACTAAAGTGTACTTTTGCTTGCAAGCATATGCGCAGTAGGGGCATTTAAAGCTGGGTTTCTTGTTGCACTCGTATTTCGCATGCCTCTTGAGGGTAGCCAGGTGCTTGTATGCTTTATCGCACTGAGAACATGTATGAATGCCTGAAAAGTCTATAGGTCAGTTACTAGAAAACCCATTTATGATCTTTTAACTTTCGTCAGTTCAGTTCATCTCCAGTCGATCATGAATGTGAAAAAAAGATTCTGAAAAACTTCACTGAAGAGAATTAATAGATTCGAAACTGGTGTTCGGAGTGCTCCAGTCGATCACACATAAAAATGTGAAAATCCTGTGTGTTCAAATTACTTTGTACATGATCAATTTATGCAATGATTGAGCACTAGAGAGTAGAAACCTAGCATGAGCTAACCCGACAGTTGTCCATGACTGTTTCGTCCCGAATTTCCGTTCAGGACGAAACGGTCGGCACTTGGGCCTAGTCCAGAAAAGAGACTGTGATGCAAAGTTGGTACAAACAAACAGAAATGTCGTACCCATAAAAGAAAGTCAGTAAAAGTTTCTATTGAGCGCACGTCTTGGATTTTCTTAGATTTTTCACAATTCAATTTCAGAGATGCCGCGTCAAACATATAGAAACTTGGGATAACTAACCACTAAATTGAAATAGCTTGCTCTATACATATTACCAGTTCAAGTGGAAACATAGGGATTGTGCAAGTGGGAGAAGGACCGCATAAGATTTAATATGTCTGCGACAAAGATCAACGAAGTGGGTTGCGAGGCTAGCGGCCAACGTGGGCGGAGTAAAGTAGAGTCACAACCCACATCGTTGGTCTTTGTTGGAGACATATTAAACTTTGTACGATCCTTCTCGCACTTGCACGAGCCCTGTTTCCACTTGTATTGGTTGTACCTGTGTACTAGCGTTTGGTCTATGTTACAGTCTTTTTACTCTGGCCAATAAAGGAAAATAATTCAATTATTGATTCTACTTCCCACGATTTAACATTTATTAAGGAACATCAATCTTCGACACTCACAGTGGGCCAATACTGACAAGTAGTGGAATCCATTGGCCGGATTCTGTAGGAACATGTAAGAATAAGAATAAAATTTGTGGCCAATAGATCTTTTTTGACCAATCGACGTTCAATGGAATTATTAGATCAATCAACGTCAACAAATATTTCAATCTTCCTCTCACATGTTCCTATAAAGTTAACCCCTGGGAGTCTAATACACACTTTTAAGGGCATGCAACACCATCTAGTACATTTAAACACACAAATCCCTTTCCATCTATAGCACCCGTAATTACAGGTCAGATTTGCCAGATCTAAAGATGGGATGTTTGCTCATTGCATGAGCTACTACCGTGCACTTTTGTTTAGCCTTGTATGAACACAGAGGGCACTGGAATTTTGGATTTCTTTGACATTCGTATTTGCGATGCCGCCAGAGGGAGCGTTTGACTTTGTAGCTACGCCCGCATTGCATACAGGGGTATACTGTGCTGCCTGCAGATGAAAATTCAGTTAGAATAGGATGGAGCATGGATTAGACCACCTAATAGGGGTTAAAATGAATGTAACGTTAATGAGCCCGGAAATTATTCAAATGCGCACGAGTGGTAAGGTTGCTGGCAAGTTTTCTGGTTGTTATTGGTGGTTCTGGTTAGCATCTCAATTTGAACGCCAATGATTGTTTTACTTACGGAAAGTTCTTTATTTCCGGAAACTTGAAGAAGCTCTAGGTCCGAATTTCTGGAAAATATATAGCATCCCTCTTCGAGGTTCAAGAAGAAATTTAGACCAACATATGCGATTTTGAAAGTGTGAAGAAAAATCACACACCGTGAGACCCCTCGAAAATTCCTCAAGGTGGGGGAAAATCTGTAAAATCCTGAGTAGATTCTCCAAAGTCTCAAAGAACTTGAAATTTCGGGATTTCCGTGATACATCTACGAAGCTTTTTAATGTGAAAAACTCCGAAAAATTGTGTGCTGATCTCCAATCTGCAAAATTCTTACAGTTTCTGAAAATATTTTCGAAGATACGTGAAAGTCCGGTTAAGATCCAGAAAACTCTTACTTTTTCTTATCTCTGAGATTGCGCAGGTACAAGTGAAAATTCTTCCATTCCTTGAGGAAATTCTGAAAGTTCACATTCAGCTCGACACTTTTGCAATTCTAAATGAGTTCTTGAAAACCCCACTAAAATTCTGCCATTTCAAATCCTTCTTAAAAAAACCTAAAAGGACGTGATTTTTTTTCTAATTTTGATGTCCCTTAACAAATCGCAAAAATTTTGAGATTTGAACTTGTTCAACGAACGTGTCTGCAGAACTGTTGTAGACCAATTGACGTTTCTGGTGTGAGTTACGAAATAAAGGTACTAGTTTTCATATCACAACTAGTTGGGAATTATCAACTTTCTCGATAACGAAAACCGGTACTTTAATAATTGTAAAAATCACAATTGACACAACTTCTTGTAATGTTTTTCGTGGTTTCGCAACATGTGGATTTTCATGACATCTCGGCGATAAGTAGTGTAACTGCATATTTTGCACAGATGGTAGTTGCTCTTGTCTCCATGCTCGCGCTGGTGCCGTCTTAAGTTCGTTTGAGCGCTATAGCTTTTGCCGCAGAAGCACATGAATTTTCCAACGTGATCTAAAATTTAAAAAACATTATTAGCATACAGCAAACTAATACAAAAAAGCCAAGAGCGCTACGCATTATAATAAGTATGAAATGCGAACTTTTGTCAGAGAATTGATTTTAATTCGATTTTAACGCACTCTTATTAGCCCTGAACAGTGGAAAGTGATGCTTTATCGTGCGCTCATTGCGGTCAGCTTCACCTTACTCCGTCAACATTACTGACGGCCTCATCATCATTGTCGATGAGATGGCCGATTCTTGCCAGAAGAAACCTTTGTTTTTTTGGCGATATCATTTAGCATTCGATAATCCACAAGAAATCGAGCTCGCCCGCCCTTTTTGGTCATCAAGATTAGTGGAGGTGCCCATAGACCTGTTGAAGATTCTACTGTTGATGGTCCAGCGGATTGTGTCATCGGACCCCTTGAGTAGCGGCTAATATTTTGAACTTACAGGGAGCAATTTAGGTTGAAATAGACAAAAATAGCTAAAGACAGGAATTTATTACATCGTCCTGTGTTTCTGTTTTATATGCTTGGTTAAACTGAACTTTCTGGAATACGATGCTCCGCAGTAAGGGCATTCGAACTTTCTAGAATTTCCGCAATCTAATGTTTTGTGGCATGCCAAAGAATATGGGTTTTTGTAAATCTTCAAGCAAGCATCGCATTGTACCCTTTCTGAAAATTTAAGAAATACTATTAGTGGACATACAGCTCTTTGTTTCAGTTTATAATTTTTTGCATTAATGCAGAAGTAGATACAATGAATGTGAAGTAAGTAATAAAATTACCATTCATTTGGTATTACTAATTTAATATGTTTTAGCTATTCGTGTTAGCTATAACAGTTAGAGCTATTCGCTCCCCCTCCCTTTAAAATAAAGTTAAAACGGATTTTAATACTTCCCCAAAAGCACACAAAAACTAGAAGTAAACATTAAGTGGCAATTATGTCTGATGAACTTGGTAGTCAAAAATCGGAAATAGAAGTAGCTATTAGTTAACTCAAAAAATATTTATTTCTCGAAAAAATGTATATCAATTTAATCTTTATACCGGCTAAATTTACATAGCAACAAAAAGAGCGACAAATCAAGAAACTACTTAAAAGAATAAATGTTTTCTGGAATATTGTGCGAAGCGTTATAACAGTCTAAACAGTATCGAGGCTTGTTATCGCAATCGTCGCAGAAAGTCGTTACTTTGCGGATTTTCGTTTTTGGTATTAAACCATGTGATTTCTTCTTATAGCAGCCCCTGCAGTACTTTCGACCGTCTCGAGCACTCCCCGGCATCTTCTTGAACGTATGGAATCTCATTCTGTTAGAAGAAATAATTGACATATCTGGAAAAAAATCGTTACTTTATCTCTCTATTTCAAAATAGTAATACCTTTTTTCGGTTATTTTTGGCGAAGGACAATTGGTGGGCATTAAACAACAAAAATGCAGCTGTTTGTATTTTTTCACTCTGTATATGTATATTTTTAACTCAACCATAAAGCGTTATAAAAAAGCTGTGTAAAATACTAGATGACTGAAACAAAATTTATAAATACCTCGGCTGAGGAATCTCCAAACGTTCATTGAAAATTCAATAATTGATAAATCAAAATAAAATACCCCAGAAGAGGTAAAAAGAACCTTTCTGGAGGCTTCCAAAGAATTTCCATAAATCCCAAAATGTTTAGAAATTTACTTATACCTAAACTCAGAACTTCTTATTCGAGACCCTTGAAAACGTATTTTGCTTAGGATCATCACTCCGCGATATTCGATATACATTCTTTTAAAAACCCAGTAATATTTATATTGACGATAACAGTGATAATAATAATAAGTATATAAAAATTAGGAAGTTTATTGCTCTTATAACTATTTGTCTATGTAGCCTTAAAGGAATATTTTAGGATATTGAGGTAGGTGTCAGTATTAACGAGGCATACCTGACCAATACTTGGGTGAAAGACAATTACTACGGATTGGAATAACGGGAACGAGGCGTAAATTGATCATTTTATAGGAACCAACAATAGGAAGTGGTAAAATTATGGTAAGCTTTCATTGATATGACTTAACCTAAGGAGTATTTCACTGGAATGAGGTTGTCCTACCGTTCGGCAGGCACGGTATCCTCCTACACCTGAGCAATACAATGCATGTGTATAAAAATATATGTATAATAATGATTTCCATGTTATAAAGGTTTTAAAAGTATCACCATAAACAGTGAAGGCACTTAATCGTTTTGAGAGGTGGTAGGAACTCTTCATATTGGGGATGGGGGGAATAGTTACCATTGTGAAAGCCATAATAGATATGGTTAAACAATATGATTATGACCCACGAACTTATTGCGAAGATTACACTCAGCTACTGCATCTGCAGCAGCCTGCTCCTTATTCGCACTGTGTGAAGACATCATGCGAGTTATTGCGTTATAGGACTCTGACTATAGCACCCCCATCATGCCCCCTATGACATATCTACATACTTGCCTGTACAGTCGATCAGCCATAGGTCGATCAACACTAGAGTCATGCGAGTACTGTCCATCCATTGTACAATCCATTGTACATTGGAAATCAGGCCTGATATACACCAAAAGGTGATACTCGCATGACAGCCCACTGCTTCTAGGGAGTTCACTAGGACGACTGTAGATAGAGGCGACTCAGCTATCTATACATCACTGAGCTATTCGTATATACACATCCAAGTCAGTTACAGTTCGAATTGTGGTGCAGCTCAGTAACTCGCATGATGCATTCACATAGTGTGAATGGAAGGCAAATAGCTGAAGATTCTGCAGCTGAATGTAACAGCGCACGAACAACAAGTCACTCTTGACGGTCACTTAGGGCTATTCTCCTCCTGTCCTTTGTTGAGGGACGTGTTCTTAACTTCCTCGATGCTTGAGTTGACGTGAGTCTCTTCGAACATGTTCATTGCCCTCTTAATAGCAGTTAGGTCAATGCCTTTATGCATGCGCTCAGTATGGCGCATCATGTGCATTTTCTGCTTAGCCTTGTAACTGCAAAAGGGGCACTTGAACTGGGGCTCCTTGCCGCATTCCCATTTCTGATGGTTGCGCAATGAGCTTCTCAATTTGTAGATGCGACCGCAATCTGGGCATGCATGGTTGCCGTTAATGTCAATTGGTATCTTGAGGCCTGAAATTAAAAAAGAATATTCAGGGGGGATTAAAGGATTTCCGAAATTAAATTTATCTCGTCAACATTTTAATGGGATGTTGAATTTACAAAAGTTCTTCTGCGTCAAGCGATACGAGCAGGAAAAAATAGGAGAAATTCTACAAAAAAAGCTGAGTGGTTCGCTATAAAATGAGGAGGAGCCTTGGAAATTAAGCGGTAATAAAGATTAAAAGGAAGAGATGATTAAGTTTGACCAGCGACGCGACAGAGAGAGAGGGAGAGAGAGAGATGGAGGGAGAAATGGAGAGATGGAAAGAGGGAAGGAGAGAGAGACAAGATTAAATCTAAGGAGCAGCTAGATATGGCTGAAGACAGAAAGGAAAAGAGGAATGATGAAGATCAGAAACTATAAAAGTGAAAAAAAGTTGGAGATTTAAAAGAAGTAAGAGCCTTAAAGGGCATCCTCAAAGGGGCTGAATCAGAGATCAAACACAGGTAATACCAAATTCAAAATTCAAGATTTTGCTCAGAAAAGTGAAGAATAATGTTGGTAAAGTCGATTCACTATCTTTCAGGTAGACTCATCATCACCAATTCAAGAAACTTGTATGTGTGTAAATTTTTACTCTCTGGTGGTTAAGTTGTGTGTACATTTGTGAATCTAATTATTAACTAATTACCTTTAGAATTTGGCGAACTGCCCGGATGAAAGATGGGGCTCTGATTACCCCTGGTAGGTGACAAATTCTGGTAAACACTCTGCTGTAAGTTCTCTCTCAACAGCATCATCGGTATCATCAAATTGGGAGGCCATTGAGGCATAGCTTTAAGCAGGCGAAGGTCTTGAACTAAAAAAAAAAAACTTCTGAATCCCCGTATGGTTCAACCTTGTGAGGCATTCCATCGCATCGCATACCTGCACCCCCCGTATATAGACAGACCAAAGCATTATCGCAATACCCCCATTCCTCCACGGTTTGCATAAGTTTATTAAAAATACTGTATAATTGCAAAATATTTATTTGGGGGCTAAATTTTTGCTTTGGGGAGGAGAAGGCTCCCAACGACATCAATATTATATGTGTTTTTATTAACCCTGTATATGCAGGACATGTATTAATATCCTTTTTCAACGTCGTTTCTCAAAGAACGTTCTATATCTTCTATGATTCAGGATAATTAAAACCTCTTCAAGGGAGAATTAGCACTCCTTGTCACCCTCGTATGACTCTGTTTAATTTGGAGTCTGTGAATGCCTCTTTTCTTTCTTTGGGTGAGTTTTTTGGTCTGAATGGCTGCTTATTCGTCTTCATTCCGATGGTGTTATCGCATTTAGAGCTAAAATGAGGGATCGAGTTTATACAAGTAGAGTGTTATTGCAAGGTTTTTGGTATTTCAGTTTCACATATTTTTTCAGTATGACTCTGATTTATAAGCAGTCAAGTGACAACTTTCCAGAGCTGTATAAAAATACGCGGGGACTGACTTTGTCTAAAATCAATGAAGCAGTATTTCCCAAGTTTAGTTAATTGTTGAAGATTAATTAATTAAATTTTTTTGAGTACTTTTAGGATCTCAGTTTCAGTATTTTCCTTCAGTGCGCCCTCGGTTTTTGAGTAATTCAGACATAAATTTTCAAACCTATATTGAAATACGATGACTCGGAGATTAATCCAGAGGCGTAGCTTTATTTAGCCGCATCAAATATTTTTGCAGTAGTTCATAAAATTTCAAGCTACAATGAGAAAACCATGCATTTTGACGTCAACCTGAAACCTAAAGTGAAAACTGCATAGCTGTAGTAAATAATTCTCTTTAGACTTATATTAAATAAATAAATAAAAGAAGTAATGTTACATCTTAAAATCTAATGGGAATGATTTTCTACTTGTAAAGATGCAGATTCTTGTAAAGCCTGTTGAAGTCAGCCACGTCCTCAGGGTGCATTCTGTAGACGTGTACTTTGAGATCATATTTCTGTCTGTAGAATTTGCCGCAGTAGAAGCATTGATATGGATTTTTGTTGCACTCGTGTTTCTTGTGCCTATATAACGTGGATTTGTTCTTGTAGGATTTGTCGCAGCGATCGCATTGATGAGCTGCTGTACCTGCAAAATTTCCTATACTTGTCACCAGGCAATTATGGAGGAATAAATGCAAAAAGAACTTACCTTGGCATGCAAGCAACTCAAATCAAAAATAAAATAAAGCCAAAATCGGTGGTAGGAGAGACAAAATGAATACACATACAGTTGCTCTTATAGGGTAGTTTAAACATGTCCATTTAATGAGAATGTAGATCCTGAAGTGCCTCTTCATAATGTAGTGTTTGGACAAGTTTCACTGGAAATTCGAACATCTGAGCAAATGAGGAACTCTGGTATTTGTAGTGCCAGGACAGATTCGAATTGTGTAGAACCACTTAACTTAAAATAAGTTGATAATGTTAGGTGGGAAGTAAGAAGTTTGTTAATTTAATGCTAAAATGATTAAAACATATATTGGTATTATGGTATCGATTTGGGTGTAGATTCCCCTTAATTTTCAATTATTCATCAATTACTTATACAAAACTTCATCGCTTTATAGAGCGACGAGGGACGAGAATTTTTTACTTTTCATAGACCTGTAACACTAATCTGAAATATTTTTGGTTTCTCATCACAAGTACTCCAAGTTGATTTTTTTGTCTAAATAGTTCATTAAATCTCCCCTTATATCAAATATCGGTGTATGAGGTCTGAAATACTACAATGCTCATCAAAATATTAAACTTATTACCGCTGAATACATCAAGTAAACGCTATATAATATCCTTGTATACTTGAGTAGTAACATGTCTGGTGAGGTGCCTGCGATGTTTAAACCTCTTGAAGCATTTGAAAAATTGGAACCTCCTCTCAATTCTATATCCAAGCGTTATGTGACTCTTTAGGTGCTCACACGCCCCACATTAATGACTGACGAGGAAGACCAAATCTACAAGTTTAGTGTTAAAACAGTCAATCTTAGTTCAGATTAGTTCAGGTTGGATGGAAACGCCAAAGTTATTATACCAAAATAACATCTTTATTGCAAAACTGTGTAGATATCTTTATCTGGATGTACAGATTTAATGTGTTTCATCAAATTAGCCTTCCACTTGGACCTAGCTGGGCAGAAAGGGCAAGCAAACATGGGGTCTTTTCCGCATTCAAACCGCAGGTGTCTGAGGAGGGTTTTCTTGTACTGGTACACTCTTTTGCAAGTTGAACATTTGAAACCTACAACAGGAATTATTTTAAGTGTGTTGCTACATTGAGATTGTGATTAAATTGATTATAAACATAATTTTTCATAACATCCACCAAAACGTGCACTTAGTTCAGTAGTATTGTGACTTAGAAATATCCGTGATGTAGTGAATTTACGCTTTCGAATGTAGAAAAGCCTTCAGTTTTCAATGTGTTTCCTTCTATGTTTTCATATTAAGCATGTTCCAGTTTCATCACAACCAGATTCCTCAACCTAGATCAATTTCTGATAATTGAACACCCACTGGAAGATGTTACGATGGTATTGCTTAAAAGTTTAGAAGATTTAAATTTGATGTTCTTAGACGATTTTCTTGAAATATTAAGTTAAAAGTTATGGAGAGCGCAGGGGGCTAATGACGGAGTCCCTCAATGTGGGTTGAGCATACCAAAAATCATTTCTACTTCTCGGGGAGGAATCTATAAATATCATGGAGACTTGTATTTCAAGAACAGCTCTGTATGATACTACCTTCCAGCTCTTTCCTCAATACAAAGCATACGAAAATATATAGGACCATTTTAGGAGTTTTGTGCGTGCGAAGAAAAAGGCGAAAAATTCTGTTCCCACATTTTCCTTCTAGGGAAAATTTTCAGTCGTTGCTAGAGACTTTCCTTCGTTTATTAGGCTAGCCTACAAAACATACCACCAAGACCTTTTTCGATGAAGGGGGACATTGATTCTACACATCAGTATTTAGGGGAGCTTTAGACTCGTTTTTTAAATTTTTCCGAACGTTCTTTATAATTTGTGGGGTATCATTTTCATTGCCATTTTTTCTTCTAAACCAGTTTCAAAGTCAGATAGGGATTTCTTCAGAATATCATATAAATAAAACTGAACGGAACATAACATGAATTACAATTTTACTGATTGGATTGTGTTTATCAATTTATATTAATTATGTAACAGTATTACAAATATGTGCAAGAAAAAATTAAACTTGACTGACTTCAAGGCAAACCAGATATTTTCTGATCCTTCTCGTTACTCTAAATCCTCACACTCAGCATGATCAATAGACTCCTCTTTTATATGATAAGCTTCATTCTTCTGAAGCAGGTCGAGAACATCATTTTCCAATTCGAGAGCGTCATCTTCAATTTCGGGGATGCCGATTGCCTGAATTGGTGTTAGTGATGTCTGCTTACGGCCGAACTTTGTACTACGAAATAAGACTTAGTCAAGAGGTTTGGAATTTACCGGAATACACCCCTGAAATCAGACTCACCTTTTACGCACACTCCGTTTTGTTGCATACTTCAGTATGCCGTTTTTGAAGATATTTTCATTTTTTTGCTTCGTATGTCGACTGTCTGCCAGCGAAATAACTTGGAAAAATACATCTAAAATGCCTTCTAAACTCTGAAACGGTTTTTTGGGTGGTAAATTGTCTTTTCCTCTGGATACCCCTGTCCATGTATAGTTGACCAAAACTAAGGGATTAAACACTTGGTCTACCACCTTGTATACCACTTTTCCTCCATCATCTTCCCTACTAGTACCTCCGATTTTAGACAGAAAGGTAATCTGGAATATTTTTGAATAAGAGGAAGATTATGTAATTGTGTGATTGTGTACCAGCTGTAATTTGAATTCTGGATTGGTTTGAATTTGATTATCCAAGGCTTGAATTTCTTCACACGAAGCCAAAGGAAAAGTGAATGTCTGCAGCAAGTTTCCTGGTGAGGGTTGGGAAATTGGTTTATTATTCGATGGGCAAACATTTAATGCATTCAAAATCCTATAGATTTTGTCTAAGTTTACGTTAATATGTCGGTACTCTCTCTGAGTTCCGCACTTCATAATAACCATTTGCTTTTTCATTTCTGCAAATTCCTTTTTAATTTCTGGTAAATTGAGGTCAATTATTGGGGCTGGAGCATCTTGGGAAATTCCTGCAAAAATATTTATTGAGTGCAAAGTAAATTTAGGGCAAATATTTCAATAGCATAATTATTCTTTATAGCTTGTACAGCGCCTTGACTTATTTTAATACGTTTTATAATGAATCTGGAGAGGGTGGACCATTCATCTCTACATTTAAATAGCATCATTATATTACAAGATCATTATAAGAAAATTGAACATAAATTATTTAAATTTACGTCAGAAGGGTCAATTTAAGCGATGATAAATATCAGTAAAACTTTTAACAAATCTTATCTTTGCCGCATTAATTTAAAGTGGAAACTGTAACTAAAAAGGAAACAGAATACTAAAACCCTAAAGTTAAAATCTGTAAAATTTTGTACAGCGTGTTGGTTTGAAAACGAATCACCTACGATTTTTCGGTTCTCACAGAAAGTATACAAATATGCGAAAACACGTTAATTTTCTCTTAAATTGCATATACCCTCTAGCCGAGGATACCATTAAAATCTTAAATGAGAAGGGGGGTTGAGTAAAGGTCTTTCAACTTAAGTGTTCAAAATGCTGTTCATTATTTTCTAAACAGTACTAAAGTCTGTTTTCAAACTCCCTTCTTTACAAAAACTTCTGGTTAAATTTCCCCATACGCAGCTGTAATTCTTCTCTTTAATACTTGCAAATCTTGAGGCTAGGTTTTATGAACAATAGATGATTATTTTTGTTTCTATTTGTTTATTTGTATTTGTAAAGGCGTTTATTTAAATATTCTACTTGTAAAAAAAACAGGAATAATAAGACTGTTCGATTAAAAAAAGACGATGGAATTCTTGAGTTTTTTGGTAAATTATTATTTATTATTGTAAATTTTATTTAGTATATTTAGTAATAGCGTTTTTCTTAATTTCGATCTTCTTAATTTTCAACAAGGTGGAGCTATAAAACACTATTTTTTTCTTGCTAGACAGTGGTTACACGATAGGGTTTCTGGCAAATAGATTAGTTAAAGAGGGCCAATTGAATGGCCACTGAGATCCCCCGATGTAACACCTCTCGATTTTTTTCTCTTAGGGCATTTTAAATCCATTGTTTATAAAACCCAGTCTCAGGGTTTGGCACGTTTGAACAGAAAAATTACAGCTGTGTGTAAGGAAATTCAAGTAGAATTTTTTTTAGAATGTCAGAGTGGAGTTTGAAAATAGACTTTATTACTGTTTATAAAATAATGGAAAGCATTTTGAACACTTGAAACATTAATAAACAGTTTTTCTATGATACTATTGATACGTAAGTTTGTTTACGGTTTGGACGTGATTTTTCGAAAACATTGCAATGAATAAAACAACAGATACATTTGGAGAGGTAATTGCAAGATCTTTCAAATGAGGTATATCTCAACTCCTCTTCTCATTTAAAATTTCAGTGATCGTTTCCACCCTCGCTAGAGGATGCATGCAATTTAATGGAAACCAACCGAAAAATATTTCCCTTGAAAATAAAATCGACGTGTTTTTGCATATTTACATAGCTTTTATATAGACTAAAATATCGGGGTTGGTTCGTTTTCAAATTGACACGCTATATGTATTCTAATTTATTCCCGTGGGTTGCTCGTTTGTCGTATATTTATCGTATATCTGAAATATAATTTTTTGTTACAGAACTAGAAGGTGTAAATGGGCAGTTGAGAGAGGAATGTAAAAAGGCCACAAATTTGGGCAATTTTGTAGAATTAAGATCCCAAACTATCTACGACATGGACAAGCGGAAGAGTAAAACTATGAGAAGGGAATATTAAAAAAGCGCTTAAAGCTTCAATAAAAATGAAGCGACTTTCAAAAATAAAATAAGCAGAGTCATGTTAAGTGCACCTCTGCTCCGTACTATGCCTCTGTTTTACGAAGGGTGTAAATGCGAGTTTTCCTAATTAAAGAAGATATTATGAATTCCATTTTTATGAAATGACATTGGCGCACTATGACTATTCCAACAGCAAAAATTATGAACTCTGTACACTTCAAAGTAAGGATAGTTTAGCAAATTTGCATTTCCTCAAAGGCTGTGGGTGGGAAAAGTATAACCACAGTTATAAAGACATTGAATACATAGATATATTAAAAAAATAAAGTATATGACGTCATAACTTAAAAATAAACCAATATGTGCTGCCCAGATTCAGTAATAGTATACCTATGATGTTATGGTAACTGAAGTTTGAGGTCATGAGTAGCCAATGGAGGTCAACTTTGTTGCCGCACTAAGGCTCAGTTGCAAAATCATGGTTTAAAAGTGAGTTTAGCTGAACCGACTTTTGAAGCATGATGTACATACAACTGAGCCTAAGAGATATAGTAAAGTACAGAAGGCCGCACATGGAACGATTCCCAAAGGGTCAAAGTTCTCTCTCTTTCCCTTAAACTCGAATTTAAAACTACAGTTAGACGTAGAGAATTCACATGTTGCTTCAGCGTGACCTTTCGCGTGTACTTTGCTGATTGTAGACCTCCCAGGCAAGTTTGGACATCCCATCGTACTCATACTTTGAATACCTGTAACTATTCAGTTTGTGCTTGAAGGCTTTATCGCGTTTCACACCGGAACTTCCTATCTTGTACCGTGATTTCACCTGAAAGATGCGTATATTTTTCTCAGCATTTCTCCCCGACAATCTCTTAGGATGAAAAAATGTGAAGAAGAAGATTATAAAAATTCAGAATACTCATCGACAGCACATACAATTTTAATAAGCATGAGCATCAATGGATTTTTCCAGTGCAGTGCGCAGCTTGGTGTCTCCGTAGATAGCCTGCCCCGTTAAATTTTCGTCCACAAAATTCGCAGATGATGTTCTTTCTGTTGGCCAGACAGTCGGTCTTCTGGTGGGTGTATAAGTTTTGCTTGAATTTTAACACCCGCATGCATTTCTTGCATTGGAAGCCTAAAAATGTTTTTAATTAGTAGCTAAACAAGATCAAAGAGGGAGATTTTATTGTATTCTTAGTATGGGCATTTATAGGGAAAGCTCTTACGTAAACTAAGCACCCAGGCAGGCACAAATACAAATAATGAAACAACCGAAAGTACCTCCCTTCGAGATACAAAAGTTTGTAGATTTATTGTCTGATCATCATTTATCTACACTTTCTTTCTAGAGACTGTTTCGTAATGGTCATTTGGAGGTCGTGGGCGCATGCCACGTGATTTTTGAGACTGCTTTTCTGAGTGAAGGACTTGCTGCACAGTTTGCAGACAAACTGTGGCGCAACCCCACATTCATACTTCAGATGGCGAAACAAGTTCCCTTTGTATTTATAGCTTTTTTGGCATTTAACACAGCCATATGAATCTGAAATAAAATTGCCACAAATTATAATGCTTGCTGTGAGTAAACAATTCGGGCACATGCGTCATGCTTTGAGAAAGCAGCATTGCACGAGAATGTTGCCTTTAAAACCTTTTATGACGATAATTAAAATTAGAGGCATCACTGTTTTTACTAGAGGTAGAGTTTTATTTATAAGTTTTTTTGTTAAAAACTGTGATTTCCAAGTAGATTTTCAAGAAGACAGAGGCACATAAAGCAGAACGAGAAAAAGAACAAGAATTCAAGAGAACTTTACCAGTAGGATCATAAACTGAGAAAACCCTATCATTTCAGAAATTGAGCCACGCCACTGGATTTAATACAGTTTGATGAATCAGAGATCCTTTTACAAAGTATTTCATTTGCTACTTCATAGTTAAGTAAGGGTCATTCCAAGTTCAAAACGGTCAAAGATTCAGGAAAACCTTACAAGCAACGCTGTGCATTTAAAGAACATAATAGGATTCCTTATAATTAAGGACAAATTAGGAGCTTTGTGAGATTCTAAACTTTTTCATCCTCCAAGCCTCATAATATTAAGCTTTATGTGTCCGTAATTGACGTTACACGTGTCCGTAATTTCTGCTGCGCGTGCCCGTAATTTTCGTTTCAAGTGAAGTATGTATATTTATTTTACGTTTCGATAGTTTTCACGTCAGCTGTTTGGCGATTCTGCTTTACTGAAGCTAGCCGGACTGCATACTGCACATTCTCAAATTATGAATTTATTAGAACCTTGATTATCGATTTTTTGCTGAGTTTTGAATGTTATTAAAGCTCAGTGGTGCCTCAGACGAATTTAAACCGCTCTTTTTTTAGTTCAGAGCAAACTTCTGGTTTTATTTCAGATGTTCTTTGTTTTTCGGAGAAGGTGGAGAAGCTTTTGCGCTGAAAACATTTTGGAGAAATCATCTCACACTTCACGAACAATAATATCCTCAATAACAATAATAAGTTTTATTTAAATTTTACCATGTGTTCTAAACGTGACAACTGCTTAAATATTGCAGTACCACTTATAGTCAATACACCGTCACCAATCTTAGATAACATATAAATATACACACATCATTCAATGAAATGCATTTTCACCTCTTGTTTCGTACACTTAAGTTTGGATTTGTGATGCTGTTCCAAGTGGTGCTCATGCTTGAATCTCTTCAAGCAGAAGGGGCAGTGGTACTTGGGTTCCACGCCGCATTCCAGACGCTTGTGTCTCTTCAGCGATGACCTGTTCCGATAGAACCTTCCGCAGAGATCGCAGGTATATTCTAGAATTTGGTAAAGTTCATTTATCACTGTTAGTGCAAAGAGTGGTGAGTGATTTAGTAAATGACACCATCACCACTGGGTTGGAGGTGTAAGTGAAAGAAATCAATGAGGAATTCAAGAGCTTTATTAGAACTATTATATAAAAGTAAAAATTATGTAAAATACCAAAATAGACATTAGAAATTGTTCCCAAAGGCATGTTTTCAGGACCGTCAATCATTCATATTTGAATCATCCTCAGATCCTATAAAATTAAATTGAAAATAATGAATCCCAACCCCAAAAACCTAAACTTAGCGGCAGTGAAAGGCGAATTGAGGTCAGGTTACTGAGTCTATGGAGTAGAAAGTTTCTTCAGAACCACCTAAAAATCACGTATGCTCATTAGCAACAACTTTGACGTCATTTCCACTGAACATTCCACTCCCTAGATTCAACAATCTGACAACCGATTACAAAGTCTTTAATTTTTTATTCGATACTTAGGAAGTGCTGGATCTCTGGAACGTGTTTGGTTTTAATATGCAGTGCCAGCATGTACTTGTGCTTGGAGGCGTATGCGCAGTAACTGCATTTAAACTGTGGTTTCATACCGCAAATATAGTTTACGTGCCTTCTGAGATTGTCGATCCTTGTGAAAGTGTTGCCACATTTTGGACAAATTAAGGCCTTGTTGTTCGTGGAGTCTCTGGCCACCACCTTTCCTAAAATTGTCATATTTAAGAACTTCGCAAAAATCCACCAGAAATGCTGCTGTACTTATACGAAAATCAAAACCCTACGATATACTGCTATAAAAAGTATATTTCTATACTTGCGACCCTATTTTTTATTAGTTTATAAATCCGTATCAACTCGCTTGATCCATCAAATGGGATTAATGCTCAGAAGCTAGATAAGCTACTTAAACTAATGACAACTTCATCTAATAAAAATTTAAGCACATTAACAGAACCTCTTCTGAAACCTTCATATTCCAGGCTTATGTACAATATAGTGAGCTTTGAGGCTACTTTTATGACAGAATCTGCGAAAGCACTCGTGGCACTCAAATTGGGGCTCCACCCCGCACTCGTATTTGATATGTCTGACCAAATGACCCTTGTTCTTGTAGGAGGAATTACAGTTGGGGCACATGAACCTGCCGTTATAGTCTTGGTTAAAATGCATTTTCCTAAAAACTATGCACCACTTTTAGGTAACGGGCAAGTCATTTGAGAAAGCTAACATTATCCCTTGCGGAGGATTATATTAATGCTAAGCATGCATTATTGGAATATCAGGACGTAAAAAAATCTCAATTCATGCCCCTGTTTTTGTGCCGCACAAACCAAAAAATTTGAAGGGAAATAAAACTGCCTTTAAATGCATTTCATTTGGATCAGATATCAGAGTAATGCTCATGTTTCATGCATTTGTAATTATAATGTGTCAATTTGAGGATCTTGTTCCACAAGTGTTAAATGGATGAAGGAGAAGAGTTTTTAAACTTGCGATTTGTCCTCATTTATACCTTGGTTCAATATTATGATTTCCAGGCTTCGTTCAATTTAAAATTAAGAAACCTAGCTGTGAAAATCACTGTTAAAATTCACTTTATCAGAAATCCATCAGAGTAACTTAGGGGTGGAGGTTAAAGTATCTGTTCAAGTTAGTGCAGGTTAGTATCAATGTATAAGTATCAAATGGATGCAGGAGAAGAGTTTTCAAATTTGTGACTTATTTTCCTGTATACCTTGATCCACCGATATAACTTTCTGTGTTTTTTTTTCATTCAGATCGGAGGAAAAAACTGGAAAATAGAAGATAACAAGCAGTTAATCTGAAATACATTAGAATGAGGTAGATAGTACAGGATACTCAGAGCTATATAGCAAGTAGAGAAAGGAAATAATAATGTTTAACTTTCAACTTATGTTCATATATTTTATTTTTAGTTCAACACGTAATTTTTTGTATATTGTTGTATCGTCAAACGACGGGTGTTCAGGACAATATCTTTGAGACTTAGAGAATATTAGACATATTGTTAGCTAGACATTAATCTACTTATTTAAGTTATTTAGATGAACATATTTGTTTTTATGCTGAGTATTTTGGTGATACATCAGAGAGTACTTGTGGTGAAATTTGCGCGAACAGAATGTACATGCAAATGTTTGAGTTTTGCCACATTCAAATCTGCAGTGTTTGCGCAGAGATTGACGGTGCTTGTAACTTCTGCCACAACTGCATGTGAACGCTTTTTGCGACTCTGAAATGTGAAAAAATGTGATTCACAACTCAAAGGCATCACTAAAACACCTATTAAGTGAAAATACAAGTCAAGACGGATAGACTAATACACAAAATAAGCAAATACACATACAACAAAAACAACCACTCGGAGCAGGTCAAAAGTAAGAATGCTGTGAAATGTCGCGTTTTTCCTCTTTTGCATTTTATTTTTGCTTCTTATAATACGCTTCATTTAAAAGGCTAATAAATTACTAAATTCGAAAGTAACACGTTATTTCACACTCTCATGTCTGATAAAATGTATGTAGCATTGTCATACTTATTCGGTACCGTGAATTCATATGCAGTCTGCCCCGAAGTCGATCTGACATTCAGAAATTACTGGATGGAAGAGTAAATTTTAAAATTCTATTTATATACAGGGCGCGCGACATCCAACAGTCGACTCCCTGTATCGTAAGAGGAGGTAATTAGTTTTGTGAGAAGTGCGTAATAATCTACCAACGTTAAACACTCAGGAACCTGCCAAATTCGGGAAAACTGTATCGTCTTTCTTTTCAAAAATAAATTCAAAAATGACCTTGATATATAGGGTCTACAATTTTGGAACAATAAGTATAATATACAAACCTTTAAAAACAAGAAATAATAATAATTGAAACATTGACAGATCATATTAAGATTATTTATTGAGTTCTCTACTTCTAGACCTAATTGCAACCAAAGTTTATAACGCGTTGCCAACAACAAACTATTTTTGAAATTTAATTATACTTCTCTTCGAGTTGAACCTCTGTTGCATTATGCGACATAAGTTTCTGGTCCTTGGAACTCCCATAGTACTTTATTCTCTTCTTTTGGACACCTTCTTTGTCAGACCCATATTCCGTCTCCCCCACCGCAGCAGTGGACACCAATACTGAACTTTTTCTGAGTGTAAATTTGCCCCCTTTAACGTGCTCCCCTCTACGAGTGAACAATTCCTCTTCTTTAGAATGGCGCTCCTCGTAGACAGTACCATCTCGAACTTCACCATGATTAAACTTCAAATGGTTGTGCAATTTCTTGCGATTCCGGATCTCTCTTTGAGACCTCCCGGACTCAAAAGGAGATGACAGACACATATTCGTTTGGGCCTCTTCACTTTTCCATTCACCAATTTGCTTTTTTGTAGTGTGAAGGCTTTCATTTGGGCAGTAATGCTCCTGCTGTTCTTTATCATAGTACTTTTGTGTATTTCCTTCGGCTTCATATGAAGCTTTGTTGTCCTCGCTGCAAGCTTCGTGACTGAGTTCAGACTCTTTAGACTGTGTATAGCGCTTTTGCAGCATCGCGAGAGTAAACTTCTCGGACTTATACTTCTCGTATTCCCTTCTCTCGAGATTGCAGGAGGGTACGTAAGGAGGTACGATTTTGCTCAAATAAATTCGAGACTTAATGTCAGAAATTCCTATATGTAGTATTTCTCCGGATTCCACCTTCTGGGGCTCATGGGCTATCTCCTGCGTCATTTTAAGAATATGCTGCTTCGAGTTCTTCAGAGTGGACCAATCCTCTTTGCTACTATCTGCGGATCTTTGTGATATTCGAGGAGGTTCTGGCGCAGTTATTGGTGCCTCAAATCGCTTGGATCTGCCAGCTGTGGACTCAGTATCTGACATATCTCGATATTGAGCCTCATATGAAACCTGGTCGTACATTAATCTTTTCTCAGGGTTTTTATTATATTGATTGGGTCGTCGAGCGAAAATGCTTGACATGCTGTGCGACAATTGACTCGAGTCCCGCATACAAGAAGGAGTGGGCTCGGATGCCTGCTGGGACGATATTGCCCTTTTTATGGCAGGTTTCAAGGGTTTTAGATGATGAGGCTGTACTTGAAAGCGTGTGGATGGTAAAGGCGTTTGGACTTTGTGTGCTGGCCTCTTTAGGTGTTCAAGCTGGTCATCAACTTGAGAGCTGCCGTAGTGGACCTTCGATACTCTGTCCGGATAACCTAAAACAAAATAGTTTTGCTGAAGGAGTGAGGGAGTATGAAAATAGGGTATTTTTAACGATTCATGTTACTACCAGGGAATAGTTAATGGAAATGTATTAAAAGATAAAGAGTGAAGAGCAACTTTTTAAACATTTAATGGATTAATAGCACATATTCGTCAAATTGTGACAACTCCAATATAAATACTGTATTATCTTCAAATTATTGAATGATATACAGATTAGAAATTACAAAATCTCTTACTTTCTACGAATCAATTGCGTCCAAACCAAAAGTTATGAATATGTTCTATTCTCTTGAAAACGCAGGTAGTTTTCTAGAATACAGGTCAAACTAAAACAGGAAATCGAAGTTGAATGAAAAGTATCTCTGTCCTCAGTAAAACCATGTGTGAAAGATATAATATTTATAATTTATTTTGCACAATTTAAAAACGTGATTTATAAATACGTGAATTTGCTCTTTTATCATAAATATCAGGAATGCTTAGTTTATTCAGTAATATGAGATTTTAAATCGATGAAAAATCACAAAATGTCAATAATATTCTGGTGCGAATATATACGTGCCCTGAATGGGTTTCGCTAGGTATGGACATACACAAACTCTCCGGTCTGTATTAGGACAGGAGAGGGTAGCGTCCTCTCCTTCCAGCCGGTTAGATAAACTTATGCTTTTGTACATATCTGTGCAGTGACTTAAATTAAATAAAACTCACTTTCTGGCTATTGACTAGAATCGATAACACATATTTTTCTTAAATTAGGTACTAGATCTAAGACATTCTGTTATAGGATAAAACAAATATCCCCAAAATAGCGATAATCAGTTATAAGCAGCTTCTGGAGCAACCAGATGCACCCAACCTGAGGAATTCAATTAGCATACCGATGCTTTTCCAGGGTAGCATGCAAATATTATAGTATTTACAAGTAACCACTTGTATTTGACTATAGTATAAAACACCAGATTTTACTAAAAACTACACAAGTTGATGAAATACGGAATGCACGTTGAAAATGTATGAAAAAGGCGCAGAAGAATCTAATTCAGCACCACGTTACCAAAGATATCGTGTTCAAAGTTCAGTACCCTAGGAGGGCTGTTACTACGCTCCGCCTTTGGGATAGTTTCCTCGGCTTTGCGCAGCATTTTCACCTCTCCAGAAGTATTATCGACTATCTTAAAATTAATATTCCGCGCATCGGTCTGCACTACTTGAATCTCTGCGCTCTTAGGCAGCACTGGGGACACCACATGCCTCTGGCGCAGTTTTTGAATGTAAATATCGTGAGTGTTGCGCATATGCTTCAGCAGAATATAGCCATGCTTGAATGCTTTGGAGCACATCTGGCACACGAAAGCCGGCTCTTGGCCGCAATCGAATCGCAAATGTCGTCCCAAGGTCTTCTTCTGCTGGTAAGTCTTCTTGCAGCGTCTGCAACCGTAGCGCACTCTGTCATGATTGAAAACCTTTAGAGTGCCATATTCCTCGAAATCCAAGGCGAAGAAGACTATTCCTACAACCCAATTTGCGTACAATAAAAAATGGGGGAGAGGGAATGATATATACCTATTAACAGCCAAATAAGGAAAAAGAAATGAGCACTGCAGGAGAACCATGCTCAGTAGCGGAGAACTAAACTGGCAAAAAAATCTGCAACATTCACTAATGTAGTTCTACCAAAATAAGCAGGAGAGCTTCTAGAAAGAAATAAAAATTTAAAAAAATGAAACGGTCAACTCAGAGTAAATAAATGTTCTGGCAAGAAGTGAATGAAAACAATAACTATAGAAGTGATTTGGTTATTGGTGGGTATTCCGATGGTAGCCACGCCCGTCATAATCTGCTCATTTTGGAGTACCGTCCAAAACTACAGATTGGACTGTCTTTTGGGGGTGTGTCCTATTTGCGCACCATACGGACACGCGTATTTCGGTGCAAAGTTTTCCAGTTGGTTCCGGTTGTTCCACCTCCCACCAGCGTGAGGTGATCGAAGGGAGGTAAATGCAATATATTGGTGTAAGAGTAGAAAATATCATGTATTACTGATGCAAATTTGAATATACATTAGTCACAAATTCAGAATACAGATCTATGTGCTTTAGACGCACGTGCTTTACTAAGTCGTACTTTTGTTTAACAGCGAATCCACAGTAGCAGCAGTGGAATCTGGGCGTTTTGTTGCATTCGTACTTCTGGTGCCTCACCAGGGTGGCTTTGTACTGGTATGCTTTACGGCACGTTGAACACTTGTATATTTGCCGTTTCGCTAAAATGTTGGATATTAATATAAGCACTTTCAGCTACTTAGTAAAGTGTAAATACGGCACTTTACAGTAAATTGATTTATGTATAAATCAAAAGAACGCTGCGAGAGTGGTCGCAAAATAGTTGATCCAACCTCGCAAGTTTTATTTTTATTTCAATGAATTATCAATAAATCAGAAGTTAAAAAAGTTACGCATTTATTGTATTTATTCCACCAAGTTGTCCACAAATCAAAAGTTATGAAAGTTTTTTAGTCATATTACATATGCTTTAAATCACATGTGATTTCTTTACAAATCACACAGTCTAAATGTTCCTCCTCAATCCTAAAAGTTTGGTCCAAATGGTAAAGATCACTTTCCGCAGTAGTTGTGAATAAAACACATATATGTAATAGATGCATACAGTACGCAGGGTGCCCATTTCTAGAGTTCAACCACAGGGATCTCGCGGGAAAAAAATGGTTATTTTGCTTCAAACAGTGCAACAATATTTGATAAAAACGGCATATGCTTGGACTCAAAATTGCGCAATTTTGCCCCAATTTAACCAACCTCCTATCTTCTATGGTCACCAAGATCCTCATGGTTGAGTTGCAGAAACGGTCACCCTGTATATAACTCTAAGATGAAATATGAACAACGAAACAAAACGTAGCAGGTTAGAGAACTACTTGACGTGTCAGATCACTGATTGGCATCAAATCTCAAACTTAGTTCTGTTTTTAGTTCTTCTCACAAATTTTACTTACTGACATCTTAGTCTACACACTGGAATAACTTCTTGCAGATCAACTACAGCTGTTGGTTAGGATATGTCAATAGGATATGCCTGTTTAGTGCGAAAGTTGCACAAGAGCAAGAAAGGCACTTGAATGATATTCTCATTCGACGTTCGATGTCTTGCTACATTGGCCTGGTGGAGGTATGCTTTGCCGCAGGGGATGCAGCAATATGACCTCTAACAAACGAGAAAGAATATCAATGTAATTTTCAGCATAGAAATCATATGTATATCATGTACACATTACTGTTTGATTCTTAATGATTACAATGTTTACTGATTGTATGTCTGATTTAAAGCTACAATTTTACTTTTTTTAATAAAATGCGCCCTCAGAAACTAGAAATAAATAGGAGAGTCCGAAGAAAGACTACCTAAACATACTATAAATCATTTGAACTTTTCAGCTCTATTGAGAGTAGATTTTAAGTTCCAATAAACTTCCGTAATCTTTTTAGAGTAGGTCAGACCCCTACTGCCTAAACTTTCAAATAAAACGACCACAATGGAAGTAATTAATTTATTATCACAACATCAAACATGAACATGTTGAGCAGTCGATATGATGTTTCCATATCGTTGATCCCATATCGAAATTTCTGCAGCTCTGAATCCTCCAAATAGGCGCAATCAACACCTTCCTTCTTCGAGTCAAAATACATAATTTCACAAATAATCAAGAATAATCTTCATAGGAATAATAAAGTTTCATGCTACTTCCTTGCAGTGCATGGTCTTAATATGGCTGTCAAGGTTTGACTTCAATTTGGTTCTTCGCTTGC
Source organism: Euwallacea similis (assembly GCF_039881205.1). Classification (NCBI taxonomy): domain Eukaryota; kingdom Metazoa; phylum Arthropoda; class Insecta; order Coleoptera; family Curculionidae; genus Euwallacea; species Euwallacea similis. Next base: position 1,784,080 of record NC_089618.1, on the reverse strand, counting down.
AATTGGGATATGGACACTCGAATTGTGGATCTACACCACATTCGTACCTGTTGTGCCTCTGGAGGTTTCTCTGGTACTTGTAAGTTTTGCTGCATTTCGAGCATTTAAACGATCTTACTATAAATGAAGGCCGCGTTAAAAACAGAAAAAGCAAGTATGCGGTAGTCGAAAATTTAAAATGAAAACCACAAAATTACATGCTGTGACGTAATTGTTGTAATTTCATGTTTATATGGTTGTACCTTGTGCGTAGTGACCGCAAGTTTCTCTTTTGCTGAATTAAAGTAAATGTATTTAGAATTTTAGATTATACATAGAAGATTTTATGTCAGAAAAACGCAGTTTTGGATTGCTCAGTCGGAGATATGAAATTTTCACAGTTGGTCGTAACCTTAAGAAAAGTTGTGTTTTGTGTGTGACGACCAGAAATTTATGTTCAGTACTTCTGTAAAAATGAACGAATTTAACGAAAAATATTCAGAGTTTAAAATCACACATAGAAGTACATTTTGCCTGAAAAGATGTTTTCTAGATTGCTTGGTCTGTCAGTTGGAAATTTTTACATTTAGTCGAAACCTTATACAAAGTTGAACGCAGTGTCTGGTATTCGAAAAAAGGACGTTTCCGATCCATGTTACTAATTAAGTTAGTTCAAAAATTGATAGAATGAAAAAAAAACATAGTTGTAATACAGAATTTTTATTTGCAGTGTCCAGTTATTTTGGATATACACTATACACATGCACTATACTAAAACAGCAAACAGTCTTAATAATTTTCAATGTTTACTCTTAAAAGTCTTTAACATGTTTCCTCAGTATATGGGATTTGATGGTCTCTCTGCGATGCGCCTTATATTTACAATGAGTGCATGTAAAGCTTTTAGGTTTTCCACATTCGTAGGTGAGGTGCCTGTTGAGGTTCTTCTTGGATACATACGATTTTTTGCACCCAGAGCACTTAAACTTCGAGGCATCTACGAGAACAAAAATTTCAGGATTGTCATTTGCAGAAGAAGCAATAAGCAGCAGGACTATGGCACAAACGAACATTACTTAGGTGTAAATAAAATTTAATCATCCAGAAAATAGCCAATTTAATAACTTGCCATTGCCAAAGTATCTCTCACAGCCGTTCACATTGATTGAAATGGTTTCCAAAAGAAATTCAAAATAGAATATCTATTTATTGCTTTTATTCTTGAATTGATTAAACACATTTTCAAGAACATTTAAATATGCCAGTTGATGCCAAATTTGTTCCAGGAGTGGCGATCTTTCAAGTGCCTTTCCAAATTTCCTTTTCTTTTTGTCCTGTAGCTACAAGAAGGCGTAGTGCAGCAAAATTGAGGTTCTTTACCGCAATCGTTCTGGTGATTGTACAAAGTCGACTTCAAGCTGTATGATTTTCCGCACTGGCATTTCCAAGGTTTTAAGTGGGCTAAAGAGATATTTCCAGTCAAAATTTTGGATAATTTGATATTGGATATTGATATGTACAGGAAAGATACATATACTTGGCATTGGAAAAAAAATTGAATGTTAATTGCTGAAGTTAACTGGGGCACTACTGATTTGTTTGAATGGAGAATGCCAGAAAATCCTCATCTAATTGTGAAACTGAATGAATGCATGTATCAGAGCAATGAAGGCTATGAGTTTTCTAATTAACTTTATGATTGGTATTTAATGGGTGTTGAAACGATTCCATGTAAGTTTTATTGGTATGTATGATTTCCTTAAGATGGATCATAGATATGTCAAAATTGCCATATTTGTGCGATAAAATAAAATACTTTTTCAAAAAGAATCTTACATGTTTTCTAGTAACTATTTCCAAGACAGTGAATTCAAAAAGTCAATTTTCACGTAGGTAATTTTGAACACGAGAACATTCCAGCATTTCCCACAATAGGAAAAAAAACTTTGTTAGCTTCAAAGTTGAACCCCTGTAGTGTGCATTAATTTTCACTTAATTTTGCAGAGAACGTTGAATGTATTATACCGCGCATACAATCCAAAAAAATTCCAATTTTCTCTCATATTACAGGAAAAATTTGGCAGAAAAGAAATGCACAAGTGTACTCATCAAAAGTATCTTAATGAATGACAACGACCTCCGAGAGTCAAAAATATTTTAAAATTTTTTGCGTCAAACTTGCGGTTTACTGAAAATTCGATCAACAATTGAAATTTTTATCCTTATGAGTCCTTCTTATATGACGAATATAGCTGCTCTTGTAGTGAAATGTCATTCGGCACGTGAGGCAACGAAAAGAAGGATCTTTTTGGCACTTGTATTTCACGTGTAAGTAGAGCGAACACCTGCTGTTGAACTTCTTGCGGCACGTTTTGCAGATACGTCGTTCCACTAAAAAACACAGGATCTATTAGACATCATTTTTAAATGAGATTTCTTCCAGATACTTCATGAGTTTTCTTATGAAACTATTCTGTGGCACTGTACGCACCAAAAGTGAAAATCAGTCAAATTTAAAAAAAGAAATGTAACTCCTAAAACTAATCACTGCTTCAAATACACATACCATGGATATCCACAAGTAAAGAAAGCCACTAGAGTAACGGGGAATGTGGTAATTTAATAAATATCTTTGGTTAAAGTAAGCGTTGCAGATAATATCTTAACGAATCTTCTTAAAGCCTGCTCCAAAATGTCTAGTACTTATGTGTCTAACGAGGTTCGACTTGATCTTCGTTGAATATCCACAGTAGCTGCAGGAAAGGGAAGGAGCTTTTCCGCATTCGTGCTTCTTGTGGCTCGATAACGAGCTTCTATGCTTGTAGAAGTTGCCGCATTCATCACATTGAAAAAATTGCAAAACTGGAAAAAATCGGAACGTTACATAACAAACTGGTGAATGAAGGGAGAAGAGTGACTAAGAAGCTTAGTTAATCAGATGAGTTTAACATAAATCGAATTTATGCTCTAATTTTGCTGTATTTCATTATAGTCCAAGTTTGCAAGGTAATTTTGATGGATTTTCAAAAATCCGCTTCATCTCCTTCGATCAATCGCTGAGACCTAGAAATCAGAATCGACGAGTTTTTCCCTGAATGTTTTCGATTCAGATTTAAAATGTTCTTTCCGCTCTGTACAAATAAAACAAAGGAGTGAAATTTATGTTTTTTTAATAATTTTACAAATCTTTTTTCGAATGATAAATTTCAAAACATGGTATAATGCATAATGCAACATCGCACGCGGAACATTTGTACCTCGTTTCCCTCCTCTTGTTATGTTTTGAGCACAAACTGCAGCGTCGGGTTGCGGATTTTTTACTGACCGTTGATGGAACGTAGGAGGGGAAATGTCTCTCTATAAGCCGCAACTCTAAATTATCATCACTACATCTTCTTTCAATAATTTCTGGCTCTTCTTTTACGTCATAAGCAAATATAATATTTTCTGAAATGCAAAGGTGCAATAAGTCACATAACGTAATACATAAGGACACGTTGAAAACTCTCCACCTCTAATGTAATTGAGATGGGAAATAAAAAAGAAACTTCCAGAATTTTTTAGACAGAAGATAAGTTCCTGCGTTAGTACCGGCACAAAATAACAACGAAATATGCTATTATTAGATAAATAAAAGAGGGTGGTACTGCCGTATAAATGGCAGAAATTTGCATATCCACCAGTATCAATATATTGTCTTTAATAATAAACGGTGGATTGTACATGTAAAAACTATATTTTAACTATTATTTCCGTGTCTTCCACTACAGCTAACTCTAGCTGGGAAGTTGGAAAAATCACTAGAAAATGGAGAAAAAAGACCAAATTTCTGACAAGTTCCATTCCAAAACAGTGCCGATAACGTATTGAAACGATGAAGGTTTTGCAATAGGCTTGTTATTTCAAATTTTTATTTAATTTATTCACAATTCAGACTTTTCACAGATGGGGAACGCTATCATCAAACTAGTATGTGCGTTTAACCCCCCTTTCCACAATAAATGGTGAGAGATCCTACGGTCTTAAAGAACTTCTCTACAATTGCTCATTTCTTAAACTGTATTTCTGCAACAAGACACCCACATCTACCATCACTTAGGTGCTACATCCATACTATGCTTCTTTGAACAATGCCTTTTTAATGTGGTTTTCCTACTGAAGGAGGTGGGACACAGAGGACAGATCACCTTCTCTTTTCCACAGTCTTTGCTTAGGTGAGATTTCATGGCGTTGGATGTGCGATAAATCTTCCAACAGTTGTTACACTGGAAAGTTGGACCTATAAGGTAAATGGGTCAAAAGTCAAAGGTCCAAATAGGATATTTTTCTAATCTACGTTTTCAAGTTCTTCTACAAAGTAAAGGAAGATGGACAAAATAGATGAAATTGATTGAAGTATGTGCAGAAAAGAATTTGTTCTGATGCTCTATTACATCACTGCTCTTCGAGGAAACGATGCTTTAGTACTACTCTTTTATTAAGTTCAAGCTAATGATTGTTAAGGTTTCTTTTTTGTAAGTGCCTCTATTAGGGTTTTTACTACATCAATGTAGATGAGTGAAGTCAATTTGTTGATAAAATTCACAATAATCGTGATATGGAGTTATGGCTCTATTTATCCAATTCCCAATTTCTTTCATATCAATCAAATGTGCAGTCAGGAGAGGGTAAACACATGGGGTGAGAGACAAGAAGCAGCCAGACTCTTGAATAGAAGCTGTAGAACGTTTTATGGGATTCCCAAAACCGCTAGAGAATTGAGAATTCTTTCGATTATCCGTTCATAAAATTTAGGAGTTTGGTCTCATTGACTTAATTTTAATTTTAATTTGTACCACGGTTATTTTTAGATACTACTGAATTTTCAAGAATTCTTTAACTGAATTTCTTCTTCTATTCTTATATTTTAGTGATGAGGTTGGCACCATTTTTCCCCATTTTCAGAGGAAAATAACAATTCAAGTATTTTCTTCTGATTAGCATAATATTTCCTATGATTTTCAAAAATCGACTTGTGTTACTGGCTAGTTTCACCCAGCCATTCCCTTTCCGGGGTCTGTTACAAAGTTTTCTGCATCCCTCATTCTCGGTTTTGTATGAAATTACCTTATTTTCATAGAGTTCTATTAAAATATAACGTTCATTTCTTATTCATTGTGTTATATTAGGTTCTATGTGCATTTTCATTACGGATGTGTAGTTCTGTTCTGTTCTGTTCACCGGTTCTGGCCGGTCTATTCACTCAATGCACATAAATGAGAACATTGGATGAACGCAGTACTGTTCAAGTTCTGAGAACAAGAAGTGGCTGAGTTTAAATGAAATATTCGCAGATTCTCGCAGATCGGGGTTTCACAGGATTTATTATGAATTTCAAGTTACTTGTAACATACTTAATCTTTATCAAGAATAAAAATTTGAAGTTTATCATCAGATAACTCTTACGTAACAAATATTAATAGAAAACTCTACAAATTAATGATATGACTAGGTCAGTATTACAAGGATTGCGACTTTAAAGTACAAGAAAATTTAAAGTTATGAGCGCTAAGAAATATCTTAACTCTGAGCCACTCAACTAAAAACGACGTGTTTCATCATGTTTTCCTTGAAAGAACTCACTGCATGTTTGGAGAAAATGTGTCTCTTAACGTCGTGTCTTCTTTTCGCGCCGAAGTTGCACTTTAATCTATTGTTATCAGAATCATATTTTTGGTGAATGTAAGACGGATTCCTTCTTATATGGTTTACCGCAATTGCGGCATATGTATTGATATCGGCTCACTACAAAGGACCCAGTATTTTTCACGTGTTATTGAGTTCCAGCTCTCCACGATTATCACACGAGAGATCCCCTTGGGATATAAGTACTCCACGGGGAAAAAACTATTGACACAGAAACAAGATCAATAAGAAGAATTACGATCACTGGTAAATGTGATCTTCCTCTTATTGTCTATGCAATTGAAAGTAATTGCACATTTTTACACCTTCGCGTTCTTCTTCGTATGGAGATGAAATTAATTTGTTGCCTCTACTACCCTGAAACCTTCATGTTTAAGTGTCTGCGCCACACACCAGTCCACCGACGAAACTATGGGTCCCATGCATCCTTCATCAGTTCATAGGGTGTATTTTATGCATCTGTCATCCGACTACGTGTCCCACGTCTCCGACGATGAGACGGCTTACACGATACCTATACCACATCAAATAGTTTTATGTTTTATTTTTGATCCATTTGCAGTCTATTTTCAGTTTATTTCTAGTAATTACAGTAATTTAGGATCATCGTATCGACAGATGACGGATGCAGGAGACGCTTTACTTAACTAATAAAAAACACATCATACAGCATGAAAACTTTATCTAGACAAATCATGCTCCAATCGTAAAACAGGCATATTCCCAGTGGAGATCGCCTCAGATCCATGGGCTTTTCTGCAGTGACTCGCGACGTGCACTTTTTGGAACGCCCTGTAGTGGCAGCCTGGAAATTTGCATCCGAATTGCTTCTCTTTGCCGCAGTCATATTTTTGGTGCCTGCGCATGGCAGTTTTAGATTTGTAGGATTTGAGGCACTGAATGCATAGATATTGGGCTGAAATATGTATAGGGTCAGATCTGACGAATTCTTAAAGTTTTACAATGTAAACGTACTTTTTTAAGTACCTAAACACTGCAAACTATTAATTGGAGGTAATTCATAAAGTTATCAGGACTTCAATGATTCGGCCTTTAGTGAATTTAACCAATAAATATAGCTCTGTATATTTGTTGGGTATTTATTCTTGTAATGCAAAATACATATTCTACTCATCACGGAGAAATCGGTATAACATGGTTCTTAATACAATAGTAGCAAGCGTCCATTAATTAGCTTTAACCGACGTCAGGTAAACAGAGGTATTCTACAACTCCAGTTTCTGTCACTAGAACTTGGTCACCAAATACGATTTTGAGTTCTCGATAGGGCGAGTTCCTTTGGCACTAACTTGATGTATGTGCGACATATGGTTCATCAAGTTAGTTTTCTTGGTGAAGGATCTGTCGCAAATTGCACATTTGAAGCGGTCCAAATTGCCGCACTCGTATTTCAAGTGCCGGTTCAAGTCGTACTTGCACGAGTAAACCTTTAGGCACTTGTGGCAGATGAAACGATGAGGCACTGAAATCAGAGATATTGTACGTCATCCAGATGATTTATTGTTCAGTTACTTTGGGGTTAGTAGGGTAGAGCTGAGAAGTTTTAGTTTAGTGCATGTTAAGTTAAGGAGTATTTTGCACAGAAACTGAGGTGAATGCCAAAGGAAATTGTAACTTGAAGTTCTTCCTGACGACGGCGATAATTTCTTTCCTTTTATGCTAAAAAATGGAGCCTGGTAGGAGATCTGGATGATCCGACTCCCATTGCTAACGACCATTTTCCTAAACTTTCCATAGTTCTTAGTTCGCTACTCTAGATCAGAAATTTCCTTCTCAATCCAGAATTGAATTTTCAAAGGCGTGTAGAAACTATTTATGCCGATTGCAGTTTGATCATTGAGAATTCGTTTTTTTGCGAGAACACCAAAGTATTTCTATATTTATACAACGTCTTCAAACTCAAATCATCCAATTATTGAAATAATTCGACAAATTACTCTTTTATCAGTGACAATTCTTCACATGCGAACTCAAGCTGAATCGATACTTAAACACCCTGCTGCAGGTGGTGCATACATGGTGTCCACTTTTCAAGCACTCAACCCTCAAATGCCTCTTCAAGGAGTCCATCCATTTGTAGCTCTTATGGCATTGTGGACATTCGTGGAGGCCTGAAACATAAGCTCGGTTAGTTTTACTGTTTAGGAGAATTGGAAACTAAGAACTAAGAGCCTTTGTAACGTGAAACGTGGGTATGAAAGTATAAATCTTCCTGAGTAACCATCAGAATGGTTCCTGAGCAACTATCAAAAGAATGGAAATTAGACAACTGAGAAGTCAATTTTCGGGAAACTGTAAAGAAGGAGTTTCTAAAAATTGGTCAAGTTCTTTTAAATTGTAACCTTCTTATCAATTTTTTGTCACTATCATTCACGATCACTATTGCTATGAAAGTTATCACTTTCGTAGTGAGAGTGATTATCTCCTTATCCATAACGCTATAAAATTATTGATTCCAAGTGCCAATATTGAACATTATAGAGGTCCATAGAGTTCTCAAAAAAAAGTTTTTACTTCAAGCCAATTCATTGGAGGTTTATTCGAAATATTGCGACATGGGAAGTTCGACAGGGAGAAGTCCATTTTTTTCCTAATTTGGTATATGAAAGTATTTAACTGAATACCTGTAGCTTTTCCCAAGATTTTCCGTCCATTTTGTAACTTTGTAGCCCTAAGTTTCTACTTCAAAATACTTCATCAGAGATTTCTTCCAGGCTTCGCCGACATAGCTAGATCTCTTCATCGATCAAAACTTGCTTTGAACAGACAGAAAGGTATGAGAAGAGGCCTTTGAAATACAAAACAAGACCTGTATTCCCCACCAATTTTGAAACATCCAGAACTTGACCAAGAGTTGAAGGAAAACACAAAAGAATATGCTCAGTTTTCAAACATACAAATTATATCTATTTCTCAAACTTAGAATCAAATAAACAGGACAACTTCCCTTTCGTTAGAACAACATTTCAACAATGCGCCCGCATAGAGCAAGCATAGAACTATTTAGCGCCTTAAAACCATTTAAAGGACTGTCAGAATCTGTAAATGGACACGGACACTGGAAAGGTGCCCTTTCGCTCACGTGGTCTCCTCCGCCCGTCCAGCGCATGTTTGTCAGCTATGTGTTTAATAGCGTCGCTCCTGGTCAACAACTTATAGGTGCAGTTGCCAAAGGGGCAAAGCTTGTTGGGCTTTTTGCCACAGTAGAGTCTACAATGGGTCATCAGTGCCTCACCAGTGGTGTAGATTTTACCGCATTGGTGGCAAATCAGAGCCCCCACGTCTAAAAAGTTTTTGAGTTATTGAGGGGTAGTGTAGATTAGTATTCTTAGAAAACACTACAACGAAAGCAAAACAAGGAGCTTCAATGAAAGACATAGATTCTCAACTAACTACAGATGTCGTTTATTGTAATTAATAAGGATTTTATTCCCTTTCATATGAGGCATTGTCCTCGTCGCGTCCACATCACACCATCCATGTCTTTTTATTGTATGGTTTGGTGTTTGTTGGTTAGATGTTTCTTCAGATTTTCCTTCCTGCGAGACTTGAATCCGCATAAATGGCACTGGAACGATTTATCCTTCCCGCACTCAAATCTCCGATGGTTGTAAAGAGAAGCATAGTGCTTGTATTGTTTCAGGCACTGTGGACATTCATGATTTTTTATCGAGGCTAAAATATGGCTTACATGATCACAGTGGTAGGAATTTACCTCGATGAAAATGATTTTAGAAAATGTATAAATTTAATTGACATATTCACCCATTTTGTGTTTTGACAAACAAGATACAGGACATAGATCTAAACGGTAGAAGATCAGCAAGTTTATTCGTGGAGATTGATGAGGCACTTGAAAGCGCCTGGCACAGCGGTTTTTTACGTAAATTATAGAACTTTCAGATACCAGAACTTCACATTATCAAAAATCTGGTGGAATACAGAAAACTATAAGTATGACTCGATGAACATCTTTTGATGCCTTTTTCTAGTGAACAAGGGCTTCTTTCGGGACCGCCGCTCTCTCCCTTCCTTTAAAATGTGTACAGCCATGATATATTCCACCATCGCTTAATGGACAAAAACATATAAACAAAACGGCACACTCTGACCATTGTTCGACTACGAAGATATACTAAGGGGAAATGCAACGGAAAAACTAGACAATACGTATAATCAACATAACGGCTTTCAGTAAGACCAGTTCCAAAGATGAAAGACCCCGACAACCCGCTTCAAAATCCATGCAACCAATTGCCATACCAAAACACACACCTAAGAAGAATAACTGAAAGAAAAATATGACCATTCTCAACACTTCTTTGCTTCGAAGACAAACAAGACAATCTCGAGCACAGTTTAAAATGTATTTTTTTCAGGTCAGTGTTTCAGGTTTCAATTTGAACAAGACCAATAGTCACCCATTGCGTTAGGCTGTGAAATCCAGGAAACGAAACTGGAATGGACAATAATGGCTTTAGAGCTTTCTTAGCCATCAATCCTACGCGCCAGGCCCGAGCTTCATGAAAATGATATCGCATTGAATTTTTTAATGAAAAATTGTATTAAACTAAAGAATATTTCATTAATGTGTATGTATAAACTTACGTTATAACGTTAGCTTGTGTTGAAAAAGTGGCTTTTTTGTGACATAAAATGTCAACCATGTAACGCTAATTAACTAAGTTCTTCCAGCGAGTAGCTGATTTTCGAAGTTGCACGCCCTCGGAGTACCCCTCCTGCGCCTATTCTGAAACCAAACTTGCACTTGCTTCTCTCTCAATCCAAGTTTTTTGGCGATCTCTATCCTTTGTTCCAGGTTTATATACTGAAACCTGAGGAAGGCTTTTTCCAGATAGAGCACCTGAGATGGTTGATAAACACCACGAGCCTTCAGTCGAGATATTAAGCAATCTGAAACACAATTAACCGATATAAAAAGAACACTGTTAAAGGTCGAGTTGGGAATTAAAATGGGCACAGAAGGGCAATATGGAATGATATGATCTAAAATGATCGATTTGTTTTCACCCTGTGCAATATAAAACAAACTGAGGGAGAACCAGTACCCACCCAACACCACTACTCTTGGTAAAAAAGTTAGTTTATTGTGAAGCAATATCTTTATGCCTATAGCGTAGGTGTCTTCCCATGTCCCACTTTCTGCCCGTCATGTAAGAACAGTAATCGCAGCGCAAGCGCGTAGCGTTGACGCAATCGTATTTGCAGTGACGTAACAACGACGTTCTGGTATTGAAACGCTTGTTGCACTCGTTGCAGCAATAATTGGCTAAAACGCAAAACAGTCACTAAAAAAACTGTAACGATAATAAATCTGGAAGGGCAAAACAGTAGTTGTTCCTCCAGATAATTGACGGACATATAGACATACTGAAAGATTCCTATCGATTTATTACTTCCATACGACTACAAAAAGGAACTTCCAATCGACTAAAAAATCTCAAAGAGAGTAAAAACAAAACCGTCCTCATAAGAACAATCTTAATATTTATTATAAATGAGGAAAAAGAAATCCTGAAGTAGATTTTCTCGTTGGTTACGCATGCACACAATTTGAACTTGGCGCTCCAGTATACGCGCATGCGCATTTGTAGATTTTCCGGGTTTTCACACATTTTCTCTAGTCTCACTTCTATTTAATGAAACCGAACAACTACAGTGACATAGACCCAAAAACCAATTTATTTGCGTAAAGCCTTTTTGTGCTTAATGCGCAGATGTCTCTGCAAAGCCCATTTTCTGCCGGTTCTATAGCTACAGTGTGCGCAGCACATGCGCTTGACGCAGTCGTAGTTACGGTGATACAGCATCGTTGACCTGCTGTTGAAGCGCTTGTTGCACCCTTCACACAGGTGTATGGCTAAAACCAAAGAAAAGTCACTCAAAACAGAGATTTTGGTTGCAATTTGGGCAACAAATATAGAAGGAATTATTGAAGAAGTGCTGCATTTATTATGTGGACCTCTCTCGATACTGAGTAATTGATAGCATAACTACGAATGAGCAAGAATTTCTTAAGTTTAATCCACACATGCATTTAGATTAACAGAAAACATTACAGACTTATCAAAAAAAGTGGATTTTTCAATCGGTTCCCAAGACTTTTCGCAGATTTGATACCCACGTCCAAGTATCAAAACACCAAGGAAGTTCTATTGAAGCCCCTTCATATTGAGTTTGTACGAGAGGTTTTTTCACAGAATCACATTCCAACTGGCTTATAACAGGGTGCAATCTGAAATAATCTAATATGATTCTGTTTTGGAGTTCTCTTACACCGTTTACTGTAAAGCTGTCTTATTTCCATAGTGCTCTACTTAAAGATTTGACTTTCTTCTACGGGTAAAGGTGAAAATTTCTAGAAATGGGCATGCGAGTATACTGGCGAACTCCAGTAAAACTTTAAATCAAAACTAAATTTAAAAATTAAATTTACAGCACGAAGCCCCAGTTTAAATATTAATCGTTCAATTTTATACAAAATATATTTTTTTAATTACATGCATTTACTACACTGAATAAAAATAAATCAATCAAAATCACGGACTAATAAAACGTCACGAACACTTAAATTTTTAGTACTTAACGTTACACCTGAGATAAACTTTACACCTGGAGTTGTACTCTTGTCTCTTCCAAATGTATGCCAATGATATGGCTCTTCAAGCTGCTCTTTTGAGTGAAGTGCTTGAAACAATATGGGCACTGAAACTGGGGCGACTTACCGCATTCATACTTTATGTGACGCTGCACACTACTACGATAAGTGTACAGTCTGTTGCACCTGGGACATGTGAAGCGACCATCCGATGTGCTCAGAGGTTGGAAGTGTTCGAGAAATGAAGCTAAAAGAGATGCTATTGTAATATCACAAAATTTATAAGTAAGTCGGATTAAGAAGTAATAAAGGATTTGGTTGGGGTTGGTGCAAACAAACATAAAGATGATAATGATGATGATGGTGAGGTATGAGAAGATGATATTGATTGACAAGTCTTAAAAAAAACGATCGATAAAGATATTTTTTCACAAACGTGAATAAGAATTGTGGTTTTACTATTGAGATTACTTTACCATTTCGCGAACGCTGAAGTAGAAGGAGAAGCTACTGCTAGGAACAGTTGTGATGTGAGGACGCTTATTAGGTAATTAATGAAAATGGCAGTGAAGATGGTGACAGCGATGACTTTATTAGTTATTAATTTGTGAAGACTCTCTTAAAACTAACACACACAATATTAAAATTAATACTTGATAAAGGCGATTTTCTATAAAGAAGGAAAAATGGTACGTTTCAATGAAGATTGCTTTGGTGTTTGGCGAGCAATAAAGCAGAAGAGGCGTTGTAATATCATGAAATTTAAAAGTCAGTTAAATGATACCAAAACGATTTGCTTGTAGTCAGTGAAAATAAACATAAAGAGGATAATGATTATGAGGGTGAGCTGCATGAAGATGATATTGATTTTTAAATAAATTTTAACTTAAAAAATAATCGTTAAAGATATTTTTCTACAAAAAATAATAAAATCGTAGTTTTAATATTAAGATTACCTTGGCTGCCGGAGAGCGATTACACAAAAAGACGCTAAAAAGAAACTGTTGTAACATTACGAAGTCAATTAACTAGTTAATGAGATTTACAGTGATGATGATGGTGAAACATATAAAGATGATTTAGTTTATTACTCTATCAATTATTGGCTGGTAAAGATGTGTAGAGCCAATTCTAAGCGAGCAATAAAGTATTTTGTCGCTTGCTTTGCATTAATTTGAATATAGTAAATTGGCCGATAGAGTAATGAGCTGACATTGAAATAGTACACTTTGTTAGATTGAATTAAAAACCATTTAATATTGGGTTAAAATAAGATTTATTTCCGTGTTAATAATTAGTTCAGGTTAGTTAATAACGTTAACTAACCTAAACCTGAAGTGATACTATTTATATTAGCGTATTTGGTTAAATACTATATATACTTATATTAATTTTATTAACTATTAATTAAACTAATACTATCTAACTTAAAGTAATCAAATAGATTTTAATATGAATTCTTTTTACTAACACTAGGCCAGAATTCGGTCATCCAACTTTCCAACAAATGTGCGTGCTTCAAAGTCACGTGCTTCTTCAAGTGGTAGTTGTAGCGTGTGGAGTGTCCGCAATAAGGACATGAATAGGGCTTTGGTTTCAGACACTCATAGGACTGGTGCCTCATCAGGCGAATGTGGTGAATGTAGGATTTTCCGCAGGTGGCGCAAACATAGTTCCTACCTAAAATTATTAACCGTGAGACACTAGAAAATTGGACAGTACTATAAAGTTCCATTGACCACAATCAATAACCCAAAGTAATTATTTATTTATAGCAATTTCAATTGAACAGTAAAACAAATCTTCTATAAAACGTAATTTAATAGAAAACAAAATATTTAAATTTAAACTCAAATCACGTTTTCTTGCCCAGCTTGAACCTATATTGAGTGGGGACAATAGTCTGATATGGCATAGTGCGTAATATAGTATAACATACATGTGTGTTTCCGAACTTATATTATACTGCTAGATTGGTTTGGCAGTTGGCTCAATCGGAGGCAAGAGAGACGCTTAATAGTAAAAACTCAAGGAATTTTCGCCAGCGGTGTAAAGATATGAGTATAATTTCTTACTTAAGGCTAATCTAGGATTACAGATGCCGTCGCAATGAGCACAACACCACAGAATCAACTAATCAAAAATGTCTAAAATCGAAAAATAAAAATATAAATGTTTTGTGGTTTTGAAGAGACCAGAGTTCCCAAAAATGAAACGAAAAAATTTGGTTACTCCGAAAAAATGTAAAATAATTCCAAAACTTGAAATAATTTTATTTCTAACTTATATTTAAAAAAAACAAATTGTGCTTTTTCGAAAAATCAAAAATTATTGTAAATGAAACAAAAAACCTATATTTCATTGATAAATTTTAGAATTGTTGAAAAATTCACGAAGGTATAGAGCTAAGGGCCTAAAAAGATCTGCACATTCGCGAGTGTAGAAATTTCTGAGGACGAAGAAAATCCCGCTTGTCATGAACTTTACAGCCCATGAGAAATGAGGAACGGTGACTGCGTTGCTAAGTATGTAAAAACTGATATTACGCTGATTGCCTTTACCTTTCTGGAGAAGCAAAAGAAGCCAGATATTTGTTTCTGTGTTTCCGAAAATATTTCATTTTTATTAAAAAAATATCCATTTCTCAAAATATGTAATTTCAGATCAACCTATCTCATTTCCTTACGCATCTATGTTTTTGATGTCTGACCAGGTTATGCTTATTATAGTAAGACCTTCCGCATTGGCATGTATGGGTTCCTCCGCCTTTAGGTCTCCTCAGCATTCGGTTCTCTTTGAAATACAACTTCTGGTAGTCTAGAATTGAAATGCCCCTTTATTGGCGGTGAAAGGGAGGATAATTCAGTCCCAACACTACGTGGAAGATGGAAAGCACAATGATTCTGGAGTTTGTGGAGCAAGTTACTGACACATATAGTAGAATGATATAGCCAAGTGTAGTTCTAGGTCATTGGTTGTAACTCTAGAACTTGTTTTTGCTACTACTAGTTTCCTCATGTTTAGCTTCACAATTAGCGAGGAGTTTTATTTACTTAGAAAACTCCTGGACAAAAAAGTACCCAAAATTTAATTATTCATTGGCCCATTATGTAAACTTTAAACTGAAATTTTCACTCGGTGTTTCCCCGATTTTCAATGGGTTTTAAAGCTCTAACACTTGGAAAAGCTAAAAAACGGACAACGGTCATGTGCACCAGGTATTACCGCCATGAATTACAGTTCTTAAGTATCACATAACATAAAGGGTGTTCAAAAAATCGATTATTCGTCCCGTAAAATGGTTGGAGCAATTCGAACATTGGAGTGTCCAAATAGTCTTTTTTAGATCTAAAAAATTTGAAGTTATGTATATTACCATTCTAGAAGAATTTCCAAGTATAGCAAGTGACTTGCGGAGGTGTCGTGATGATCTGGTAAAGGAATCCATACAAAAACCCGCGACCATTCATTTCTCCATGACGAGACCATATGATCCACTAGATTTCGTATTGGCATCAAATAATGATGGAGGCCTAACGAATAATCTGACTACAGTTTGGACAAGCAAATGAAACTAGCGAAAACTCTAAAATCGACTTTAATGAACTGGCAAAGTTACAAATTTTCGTCTGCGGTTCTGAAACCAGACTTTGACCCTGGTTTCAGTGATTCCTAATGTATGTGCAATCCATCTGCGTCCCAAACGGTCAAGATATGGCTTTTTCTTGTACTGGTTTTCCAGGAACTCAATTTGTGAAGTTGTGTAGGCTTGTCTGATGCGCCTTGTAGGTTCTAAACAAAGATGATGAAGAATGATGGAAATTAATATCGATTTTAGCAATTTTCAATATGTATAGTAGAAAGCTACATTATTATAACTATAAGAGGAATAGTATAAAACAGGGTGTAAAGATTGAGAAGCGCTTCTCCATTTGATGTATGAAGATTGCCAAGTCCTGGCGGTAGGTAGATTTAGTACAAAGAGTTGAATTCTCTTCCTTCTGTTGTCTGCTGAAAACAGTCTAATTTTTTACGTTGTCATGGGGAAGTAGGGGGATCGATGGAATTGAACAAAGAGTGCTGAGTCTCTTTCAAGCAGTAAATAAAAGTCCATTTGATTAATAGGTATTTTAAAAATTATTTTTGAATGGAAAATCTATCTCTAGTAAGTCTGCTTATGGACTGCTATAGTGTGCCGAAGTAAACTGGCTTTTTGCTTAGCCTTGTAGTCGCAAAACTGACATCCAAACTTTGGATCTTGCTGGCATTCGTACCTTTGGTGCCTGCGTAAAGAGCGTTGGGCTTTATATCCTTTACCGCACGTATCGCATTTGAAAGCTCCTACAAATCAACAAAAACAATAACAAAGTTTTTATTATGATTATGGTGTCTTGATCCTACATTATTTAAATTATATCTACTAAGAAAAAATCGACTCATCAGACCAATTTCATCATTCAGATTTAATAAATTTAGTGGAGAATTTGTTGCTGTTCCTCCGGATTGATCCAAGAATATGACAAGTCAATAGGGAAGAGAAATGCCAATCACACTATTTGACTCCATACTTTGAAAAACTTCGGAACTACCTAGCGATGTAGCATCTGCAAGAACCATTATTTTCCAAATAAATACCATCTCAAGAGACACGTGTTGAGGGTTTATCTCAGAGGTAGCATCAGAGAGGAGACAGTAGAGATAATTTTAAAACTATCAGTAATGTGAGGAATACGAACCATTTCCATGAGGAACAATAATGTTACCTTAAATATTTCCATGTTAATCACCTTTATCGAGTACCTCTGTGTTTTCGAGTTTCAACCTGAAGGCTCTGCATTAAAAATCTTATTCTTGATTGTCCATTGAAGACGTAAATTGGAGCATGAGATTCCTCCGAAATGAAGCGAAGAATTAACATTTTTAAATGTTTAAATATTCAAATGAATATTATCTGATATTTTACCAGATTTTTCATGGCGAAGCAGGATTGGGCAGGTAAAGCAGTTAAAAAAATAGGATGGACGAACAAATTTTCAGAAGAGGCAAAGTTAATCTCACTTTAGGATTGACTACTAGTTACGTCAGGTCTTTCCATGAATTTTTCATAAGTATTAGAATTTAATTAAAAATTCTTGAATACAACACTTCTGCTTCAAATATACGTTAAAGTATTCTGAGCACAAATGCGGCTGGTTTTCACACGTTCCACAGCGAGTCTCTACCTATTGTATGCAATTTTTCGAAATTTTACGTCAAATTTTTTCGAATAGCACCCCATGCAGTATTTTCTCATTTTATCGAAAAATACCTTCTTTTTTAAAAGTATATGCGATATTGTGTTACTGTTCACTGAAGTAGAATGAAACGAGCTAAAATCACCTGCACTGCAATCAGAATCTAAAAAGGCATATTTTAGTAAATTCTGCTAATGAATGGAAAAGGGGAAAATTGTAAGTCGGATCTAGTAATGTTTAGCCTGTTTTATTGTCAAAACATTTTAAGAATCTACAAAAAACGCATTTGTATCGTCACCAATAAACTACTTACACGTGACTCGAGCAAAACGATTTCAAAGTCGTATTGAAGTTGAAAATATTCAGGATTTTTTTAACTTCAACGGGAGGCTTGAATTTTTTCAAAATGTAAAATTTTCTTTCTTTAAAAAAAAAAAATTTTTTTTTTTTTTCAAAGGAAATGGTACAACAGATCATTACATTTACAAAACATTACATGTGGATAAGCGTATTCGGAACTCGGGCTCTACATATGGTGCACTACTACCAAGTGGTCCTTCAAAGTCCAGTTTTGCCTGAAGGACTTGCCACAGTACCTGCAGATGAATTGATTAGGCAACCCGCATTCGTATTTTTGATGAGAACGGAAATTCCTCTTGTATTTGTACTTCTTCGTGCATTTCTTGCACACAAAATAGCCATGAGGGTCTTCGAAGTAGCCTACAAATTACGAGAAAGCGAGGTATTGAAAATTGGAAAACTTTGCAGTAAAACACACTAAGTTTTATTACAGAAAACGAATATTTCATTATTTTTTATCAAATAAATTAATAATATTATCGACATACAAATACGACTAGCAGTTACAAATCAGTTATTTGTTGAAAACACTCATCAATGCAGCTACTAATAGCACATTCAGGTTTAACGAAAACGTGGTTCTTGATGTACTCCTTCCTTTTGAAGAACTTGCCACATGTTTTACATTGGAAAATCTTTCTTTTCCTGCAATCCCTAGATCGGTGCACACTTAGGGAATTCACAGTCTTGTAGCTCTTGGAGCAATCTGGGCATAAGTAGGGTGGCCCCATTGTAGGAACTGAAATGAGCATTTCGTGTAAGTGGAATCGAAAACTTGAGACTATCTCGTGTATTTTGTAGATATCGAAATGAATAGGAATAGAGCTCGCATAAATGAAAATTGGAAAACTACAAAAGGTCAAACTAACACGTAGGAATGAACATGGGTTAAAGTGAACATTTATGTTGTGTTAACAGGTTACTAAGGGGTTTAATTGAGCACTTGCGTGAGAAGGAAGTGTTGAAGGAGATTGTGGTCTTCTAAAAAGAGGATGAGAAGGTAATTGTAGCATCCATTACAATATTTTGTGGTTTTTTCATAAATCGAACTCGGAAGGTCCAAGTCAAAACAAACGAATACACAATGTACACACGTTGATTAAAATCGCACTGTTACTGTTGCAGAAGGCTTCATATATTGTCCCATACCACGAACTTGGTATTCTTTAAGCCGCTTCTTTACCCTAATGACGCTGATTAGAATTTCATCACAAGATCCACTAGAACTTGCCATCCGTTCAGCTCCCTTGATTTTCACAACATTGCCTAGCACTCCTCGGATTCTGATCAACTCTCCCACTGGATCTTGGCATTTATTGGGCCCATTCCTTACACCGCACCATTTGACCCCAATCGGAATTTCATCACACCATCTAGTGAAATTTGGCGTGTTGAGCCTTATCCTATACATCACTCCGACGTTTGTCGGAAGAATACTCCTGGCTCTACACCTAACTCTTTTGATTCATGCTGTTACTTTTTGAGTATTCATAACTTTCCCGAACGTCTCTAACGCGACAAATCCAAAAGCTGAAATATATATAGCTAGCAAGAGACATTAAGCACGATGAATAAGATATGGGTCAGCTGGAGTCCGACTAGAACTCGGAAAGCAAATGGTCGGGAGGTGTACGTGAGAACACGACCGACTCATGAATAACTAATTCGAGTCAATTGGAGTTCCTTCACTGCTCAGCGCAGAGATTGGAAGGTCTTGAGGTACGAAAATTTGTATTTTATCCATTATAAACTCATCTTCAAAGCGTGATTTACTCAACTTGTTACTTAACAAAAAGACAACAGATTAATTTAATTAGGTATATTCACAGAGCTAGTTGATTTTTATGTATTAACCTCGAGTGCTTTAACAGACTGGCTTTGCGAAATGTGCTGAAAGAACAAAACTGACAAGACCACGCAGGGGTCTTCTGGCATTCCCACTTTCTGTGTCTGATGAGAGAACATTTTTGCCTGTAGATGCGTTTGCAAATTGGGCACATATGCGTTCGGCTTTCTGCAATTAAAATTGCGGTCGTTAAATTTATGTAAGATTATGAGATAAATAATCTACATGGAGAAGACATGTTATAATAATTAAAAACGCTATCAATAGCGACAAGTTTATTTAATCTACAGAAACTTTATTGTGTTTAACTCTCATGTGACTCTTTAAGTTGGGTTTTTGGTATGACCGAAAATTACAAAGCTCGCACTGGAACATTGGTCTCTTTTCGCATTCCCATTTCTTGTGCCTGAAGAGGGAGCACTTCTGTCTATATTTGCGCCCACATGTGATGCACTGAAAGGTATCTAGAACATAAAACTTTTATTCGAGAAAGCCCTTTTAAATGAATGACTAAGAGGAAGAAAAGCCGAAAAATGTTGTTGTTCCTTCGAGTGTAGTTCTTGCACCCTCTGATTGTATTTTAATTCAACATTTATTTTCTGCGAAAAATAGTTTAAGTTTGAAATTTCTAACGTGGTAGCCTACAATGGACGAGAACTTATTTGCCTTTGCTTCTTAGTAGGTCGACCAAAATTTGACTATTATTTTAACATACGTAACAATTTAAAATCAATGGAGTCTCCCAATACTACGCTTTTATTCAATTTCATAAGTAGCATCGCACATTATCAACATGGTACTTGAGACTCTTTTTTTGGGTGAAGGTCTTGCCGCATGTGCCACATTTGAACTCGACCAAATGCTGCTCCACCTGCATATGCTTCACCAAGCTACCTTTGTATCTATATCTTCTTCCGCAATTCTTGCAGCAATATTTCTTGTCCTGATCTGCAAAAACCACTACATTATTCACGAAATGATAAACAAACTTATATGCCCGACTTATAAACTCGACGTTGGATTTGGCTTCCTTGGAAGTTGGATTTGGCGTCGAATTTACGAGGCCTGAAATGTAATTTCTCTTTTTTTGTTTATTCAACCTCACTGGATAACCATGATACGCTGCGCCGTTGCTACGAACGCCAACTACAAAAAATAATGTTGGTCTGCCTGCAACGGCAGTCCAGCGGCGGCCCAGCGCCAACTTCACGTCCGACGGCCCATATAAAAGATTTAAGTAAATTTACTGGTATTGATTGTTCAATGCCCGAGTCAATGTCAAACCTGAATCCAATGTTGAGTTTACAATCCGGCTTTAAGCAACTCTCAAATGTCAAGAATATGACATTCTAATATGAACACTGCAAGGAATCAGTGGAATGATCATTGCGGATATAAAATGATGATATTCAATATTTCTGTGCTAATAGGACTGATCTTCGGATGAATAGATGTTTTTGTTTTCAGAGTGCATTGGACTGATATATCAAAAAAATTCCACCTGGAGATTTCTGGCCAACTCGATCCGAATAGATAGCACAGAGATATTCAGGATTTCTTTAGTACTACGTAGATATCTTATTGTGAAATATCTAGCGTTTTCAACCTTATTCAGACCAATCTTGTAAGAGTATTTTAAAAATCGTCCACCAACTAGAATGGAGCCCAAGAGGGTAGTATTCAGGGTGTTGCAGGTTAGATTTGCACTGGTATATGTATTTTTCACATGGCAACTCTATATAAAAAGTTTCTCCAAAAATTGTATAAATATGTACAATAATTAAACTTTGTTTATCAATTTCTCAAGGTGTCTTTTTGAGCACAACTTGAAATGAATGTTCCAATTGGACTTCTGATGGAAACTTTTTCCGCAGACATCGCACTTAAATTGGGGTGACCTGCCACATTCGTACTTTTGGTGTCGGTTTAGAGTGCCCTTGTTCTTGTAGCTTCTCCCACATCGAATGCAGATATGAAGGCTTATTGGATCTGAAAATAATAAACGACATGTTAGACTAAATCTAGACTATCGACTAACGTTTAATGTAGGTCCTACATATCTGAATGCAATTCCATTGGGAGCTATCGAACCGTTTTCCTGCTAGTAAAAGTCAAAACACTGTTTCTTCACATGGCGCTTGATTTTGCCCTTCCACTGTTACTCAACAAATTACATATGAAGTTCCAGGTAGTTGCTTTTTAGTATAGACAATTCAGAAAATTGTGGCCAAGACAGATAAACGTTTGAAGCAACTGGAGCAACTTCAGGACAAATCTCATAAACTTCAGATTAAGCATCAGCAAAACACCTCTTCATCGGATGTTTTATTAGCTACATGCATTACATGATAAATTGTCTACAAAATGGCACACATCAAATTATATTTTAGATCTAAACTTACGAACTAATAATTATTCTAACTCATATGGCACTATGCTAGTCCTAAGTACTATGAAACCATCTACAGGCCATGATGAGTGGCCATATGCTTCATTAAAATGTACTTGTAAGTGCAACGCTTCTGACAAAGCTTGCAAATAAAAGCTGGCTCTTTGTTGCACTCAAATCTCATATGGCGCCGCAAGTTGTTGAGATTCTTGTAGGAAGAGATGCAGTTGTTGCATCCATAACGACCGATCTCTGTCATGCGGTAGTCAGGGAATTCCTTTAATGTTTGATTTTCTAAAAAAAAATCCATGTAATGCTATCAAGGGACCGCACGCGCTGAATCGGATCAGGTGGTCGATTCGACTGGGCACAGTCGGCGCTACTGCGCCGACTGTGCCGCAGCCGTGCATTTCAGTCGATTCAATTTATGACGTAATATGCCGATTGTGCAGAGTTGCGTAGACCAGTCCTGTCCAGTGCGTTTGGTCAGAAACTCTGGAGTGTGCATGCGCAGGCAACAAGGCACTATGAAAAAAGAGTACAAGCTTAGTTTGTGAGTAGACCGCGGGTATGCAGAAACTAATTATAAACACGCACACAAAAAGAATAAACTGGGGCCACGCATAATAGTAGTTTACTTGACAAGTGAGGAAAGTGGTATATTTTCGCACGCTGCACACAATTGACTTAACGACGTGCAGAGGAATTCTTAAATGTGGAATTGTTTTCATTGCCGAAGAGTCAATACGATTTTTCCACTACCCACTAGATTTGATAAGAACTAAAAATAGACCAGTAACGAAAATAATAGGATGTGGAGGACAATTTTGGTTTCACTTCTTCGACTTGTTAAAAGCAGCAAATGTGGATTTAGTACCATATTTGCATTAACTAAAAAGTGACTCTTACTACCTAATTTACGTTCACCCTGTATATCAAACAAAATGTTTAACAAATATTTATATTGTTAGTAAATTCACATTCAAAGTTAAAATAACGTTTAACATCGATTTTGAGTTTGCGAACACTTACGTGCACC
This sequence comes from Euwallacea similis, assembly GCF_039881205.1. Classification (NCBI taxonomy): domain Eukaryota; kingdom Metazoa; phylum Arthropoda; class Insecta; order Coleoptera; family Curculionidae; genus Euwallacea; species Euwallacea similis. Next base: position 1,760,908 of record NC_089618.1, on the reverse strand, counting down.
AGAAAAAGGTATAGCGCTTCCCATTAATCAACATCAACTGGAAACAGCACCTGAGGTCATATTTTCAAAATTGAACCCAGGTGCCCTCAGGGCCTGGCAAACAATAGTTCTTCGTAATTTTGATGTCATTTCTTGTGATCATTCCAATCCCAAAATTCAAGAACTTATCCCCACAAATAAATAGCTCATTCGTGCTCTAAATGTACTTTCTCTATAGCTCTCCTCACGTACACTCTGAGAGGGCTCTTTTCAGATCGGTGGACTACATCTGCCTGACGACATCTGTTGTAGTGAGAGCGCATGTTAGACTTCTGGTGGAACTCTTTTCCACATGTAGAGCACTTGAATTGTGGCACTTTGCCACATTCGTAACGCAGGTGACTGTCCAGAGTGCGCTTATTTTTGTACCTGCGCAGGCACTGATGGCATTGAAACACTAAAATAAAATTTGATTTAGGAAAAAAAAATGAGAAATTCATTTATTTTAGTAGGCAAAATTGCTGAGAGAAGATTGTGGCACTTTTCTCTATCTGGAGAATGCTACGATGTCTGTGGAAAGTAAAAATGAACAATGTCTTTTAGATGTGAAACTCATGTTGTTTCGGGAATTTTTGGAAAACCAGAGAGCTTTTTGGGCTTGCTATTGATCCTGTTTCTTTCACTATAATAGTTTGCACGTTTTCACCAGGTCAGGTAAGTAAAAGTTCTGATTTTTTGGCAATTTTTGGAGACATTTAGAAACCCAAATTGACCTGAACTAACCTGCTACACCACACAAATAGCTTAAGAACTTAATTATGAAAAACCAAAAATTTACTGAAAACGTATGAGGATTTTTTTATTATTCCGATTCAGGATCCTAGCAGTGAAATCCTAATATAATGACAGAGCGGTTTAAGATGTTACTAGTTAGGTAAACAATAATTTTATTGTTGCTTTAGCTAAACTTATCTACTAACATCCTTATGAGATACTAATTGGGAAATCAACTCCGTTTCACCACGTAAAACTTCTCCTCCCACTCTTCTAGTACGACAGTATCCAATATCCTGCTCATCTTTCTTAACATTTTCCAATTACTCAATTCCAAAGATCCTCCCTAAATTCGCATCCCTGCACCGCTTTAAATGCGTCTTCAAGTTGGACTTTTGATGGAATTTCCTGCTGCAAAATTGGCACTCAAACTGCGGAACTTTACCACACTCATACTTCAAGTGGCTCATCAAATTTCCCTTGTAGTTATATGATCTATTGCACTTGCCACAGTGGAATTTTTCTGAAAAACAAAAAGGCGTACTTTAGACCTAGAGAGAACCTGAGTGGCAGGCTCTCTGTACGGCTTGAGTAAAAAATATTTTTTTATGAAACCATGTCTCAACTCAAACAGAGCTTCAAGGTGAATTGCAGGTTGAATCTCACCTGAAATCGCGCTGTTGGAGGAATGGACCTATGCGAAACAAGGGTCTAGTTTGTGTTTCAATAATCAATTTTTAATATTTAACTAATTTTTTTACACTGGCTTATGAACACTTGCACTAACATCACCAATTCTTTTCCCATTGGAACTCGTTATTGATTACATCTAAGTACTGAAAATGATAAAAACGAGAAAAAATGTTTTTCATTATTACAATGAGATCTAAGGATGGCAGCGCATAAAACATGGAGGACAGTAGCTTTTGAAACACCCAGTACACCAATACCTGGTCTTCGGACATCGAGCCTGCGCATAGGAGCGACCATTCTCCCGGCTTAGAGTCTTGTAGCACGCAGTACAGCGCCTGTGCACACGTTGACCCAGGTCTTGTAGCATGTGTTTAACATCTTAAAATCAAAAACTCCGAATGAAAATTTCTATAAAATCCCATTCTTTGGTACTAAAGCATTCGCTAATTAAATGTATAAGTACATTTAGGTATTTTTATTAGTAATACTGAGTACAGTTTATGACTAGTGACTAGAAGAATCGGTTTGACCTAAAGATGATGTTATGCTTGACTCGAAAATGTATATCTAGTTCTTGCTTGTAGTAGTATTTGTTCTCGCATATGTAGCAAACCATAGTCTTCTCCTTGCCGCACTCCACTCTCTGGTGTCTGCGCAAATTGTTTCTAATGGTGTAGCTTTTGCCACACTCGTCACATGGGTATCGGATTTGATCTAAAATGGTACAATTAATAACAATTTTTAAATCAGGCTGTCAGGCAGCAATCCATTATTAGTAGCTAACTTTTCTACGACTACTCGTATTTGTTTTTCAACATGAACTCGTTTTTTAGGAATCAAGTGGAAATATCCTGAACAAGGTCCTCATGAATTCGCTGCGAAAGTGCACGTTACACACTCCTAGAACTTTGACAAGGCTCTGTCTTCATTCCCATGTTGAAAGAAACAGACTTTTTTCTCGATCGAGAGAGGTTAAGGCACTGGGTACCCATAAATTTCTTTTACGCTCTCGTAGACTGTTCGAGAAAAGTCGTTTTACGGGCACGCAGTGCCCCCTTCACGTGCACATAGTTTTCTCGTCCCATATAAGACGATTTTTTTTCTTTCCTTTCGTATTGACCAGTCGATACTTTATTGTATTTTCGATTTTTTCGTATGTGGATTTGTGGAATGATACCAATACTAAGCTTTACGAGCTCTTAAAAGAGCCCTACTAAAAGCTCATAACAGTTGTGTCTGGACTCTGCGAACAAATTTATAGCCCCGAAACGGCTCGTGGAACGGTGGCGCAGATTTAACCCTCATTTTAGATTCAAAAGAGTTAAAGCGCGATGGCACAGATACTCTTAAGGGAAAAGCTTGTTAAGGGAAACTCACTTGCTAAATTTAACATCTAAAAATGAAGGAACTTTTAGAGCTCTAAAGTAATGGCCCACTGCCAATATATGGTTGAGAGAAAACTTGTCACAGCAGAAAACCTTTGCTAAATCTTTATTTTTACATTCGCTTGTTGGAAGGACCAAGTTCAATCTCTTTTCTCAATCAATCTCAAACAATTCTAATTGTGTTAGAGGTAGCTTGTGTTTCACCAATTTGAGAGTCTCACAGTCAGTTGTGAGCCATTAGTACGTGCTTGTACTTTTTTTCTACAACTTTCCCGTTGTTTTCTGGTCAATATTTACTGATTTTGTCTCTAGCATTGTCCAGCCCATACGGTATATGGCACTAGTATGTTTTCGATATTTCCGTTTGATGATTAAAAACAAAATTCAGTGGGGCGAAAAACGAAACGTTAACAATGGCAACGAAAATTTTACTTTCTTTTCTAATCAACCACTACTTCAGAACACAATTTTTTCTGTTTAAATGTGCTTTTAAGTTCGATTTGTATCTAGCTTCGTAAGGACAATTGGGACACTTGAACTGCTTCTTAGTATTTTGGCAGGAATATCTTCGATGTTCGTTGAGACCCTTAAGGTACTTATATCCCTTCCCACATTCACATTTGTACTTCAACCAATCTGCAAAAGGAAAATTAAAATATCGTTCTGACCATGAAAGAAAGACACGCACAAAGAGAGACAATACCGAGAAAAAACAAATAAAGAGTGTTATTGTTGGTATCGAAACGAGAACATAGTCTTTACATGCACTTAGGGACTAAAAATTACAAAAATTCTCTATGAACTGAGCGCAAGTGTGCGTATAAGTTGTCCTTTCTTTTAAAACGCCATTTGCAGCCTTGGAAAGTGCACTGAAACTGGGCTTCTTGACCACACTCGAACTTCTTGTGGCGCGACAGTGTTGTAGCATGCTTGTAGGCCTTAAAACACATGTCGCAAGAGAATTGACCTGAAACAAGGGAATTAATAGATCCCACCGAAGCGACGTGAAATTTGTGTAGATGCGTTCCCAACTTCTGTGTCGGTGGATCAAACCAGACTATAATTCTGCACGAAACGGATCTGCAGGATCCAATACGGTAATAAGTAACTAACTCTATTTGTATCATTTATCACTATGCCAAAGTCGGTTTAAACTCTAATAAACTATGGGTTTGTCGCAAAGAAATTTAATCTCATGTTACATAGAGCCAGTTTCCATGCCAATTTGATTCAACGTGCAGTCGATTCTGTGTCATTGCATAAAAATATTCTCTCAATCTCAGCGAGTCTTTATTTAGGTGTCCTTTATTAACCCAAATTGTCATTAAATATATATAGACAAAATCACTTAAATCTCAATTTAAATTTTCTTGAGACCGAGTCCTAGCTCCCTGAAGAATTGCTTAGCAATGTTGGAATGGTTGTTGCGAACGTGCTCGTACAAATGCGACTTCCTCTTACTCATCCAAGGACAAAAAGTGCAGGCAAAGTGTCTTTGGTTCCCGCATTCGTATTTTTGGTGTCTTTGCAGTGAATCGTAGCGATTGTAATTCCTGCCGCACTTGTCGCAAGAGAAATTCCCAATTTTCCTGTAAACGCGGTGTTTGGATGGACGGGTCACTCCTAAAATTAGTAAACCTCGGTAACCGTTGAGTTAGTTAAGCATTTCTGGAAAGTAATGATATTGGGCATAGAAATCATAGCTAAAGCTCAAAAACTACCTTTATTTTTAAGCGAAATAATATGAAAATGTCATCTTCTAACAAAACATACATATATTTCCTAGAGCTGGAAAGAATATGTCCAAAATTCTACCATTCTTGAATTGAATCACCGTGAATGGAACCATCATTTCCTGACGAGTTTCGATTTTAGATTCAGAGGTCGTACGTTGATGCAGTGTTTGAGCACCATATGCCTCTTCAAATTTCCAGGCTGGAAACAGCGATAGTCGCACAATGTGCAAGCGTTCATGGGCTGTTTTCCACATTCCAATTTATGGTGCGTTCTTAGGGTGCTTCGGTACCTATAAATCCGTCCACAATCGTCGCATTTGAAACCGCCTGGAAAAATAAAGAGAAATTAAGTAGGGGAAATAAAGAAAATAAAAGCCGTGGGGATTGCCTAAGAAAAAGGAAGAAGGGGAGGGGGGATACGCAATTTTTTGGCTTCAAGGTATATCAGAAGCGAGGTTGGTCCATGTAAATAATACTCTCAATTGTAAACATCGGATATTTTAATTCACCAATTCAACAGTAACAGCAAGTTGCAAGAAAGGGGCGGGCATGACGAAATGAAAATTACAGTCAACACTTCTTCAAATGATCTAACACAAGCTTGTCATTCGCGGATGATGATCAGCGATTCAACGAGAATCAACTTCTTTCCTTTCCACCATCAGAAAGATCCGGTCAAAAAATCAATAAAATAACGTTTTTCTCGTAGTTCAGTCTTTATTTCAACCGTGGAAAACTCTGTAATCACCCCACCTTGGTCATTCGGTAGTTTCGGAGGAAAAGTCACAACGGCTCCATACAAGTTATTGGTATCCAGAGACTTGAAAATTGAGATCGAATAAGAGAGCAATAAAACAGTGTGGTTTTTCCATAAGTGCAACCTGTATTCCACGTATGATTGAAAAGCAAATTAATCCTTTCCCCTTAAAAGATCATAAAAAACTAATCACAAATGAACAATACAACATTGTGTTTTCGGCATAAATAAAAAGCATAAACTATTCTAAAACAGCACCTTTGATCCCATGTATAGTGGCTAAATGTCGCTTAGCGTTTTCCCTTCTATTGCTCTTGTACGTACAGCGTTCGAACAAGCAGGAGAACCAACGGATTTTCCTGCAACTTGTTTGAATATGTCTCTCAAGAGATGGCATGTGCACATACTTTTTGCCACATTTCGGACACACATGTTTCTCTAAAAAGATACAGGTCTGTTAGCACCAGGATTTACAACTGCCTTCGCGTGGAAAAGGAAGCGATTAAAGAGACATTTTTCGAACTCGATGTATAAATTAACATTACAAATAAATTACAACCATTACCAAAATTGCTCCTCTAAGGAGCAATCGAATACCGGGTTCTATCTACGAAAACTATGTTTCTCCTGCATATTTGATGTCGCCGCACTAAATGATAGATGATGTGCATTTTTCTCTTGCATTTCTTCTCGCAGAAGATGCACTCAAACATCGCATTGACCCCACACTCCCATGTCAAGTGATTATAGAGGGAGGCTTTGTGTTTGTAACCATGTCCGCAATTTGGGCAAAAGATCGAGAACATACCTAAAAATACTCGTTTATGGTTACTGTTATTAATAATAATTAAAAATGTTGTGTCACGAGATTACATGTATAAAAATAGAAATTTATTTTAATATTAATTCGTCAATTCATATGATACAGTCTTAAACCTGAGCTAACGTAAACTAAGCCATGCACGTTTTCCATGTGAGTTTTGAGGGTGGCTTTTTGAGTCACACATTTGCCGCAAACGTAGCACTTGAATTGAGGCTTTTTGTTGCATTCGTACTTGATGTGCCGCCATACTGATGTACGGTGCTTGTACTTCTTGTGACAAGTAATGCAGACGAAGGAATCTTGTTGTTTAATGAAGTAATTGTCCAACGTGTTGATAAATTCTGGAAGAAATGGGAAAACACATAGAATTGCGACTATATTAACAGAAACGTACAAAATGTAGTAAATAGCTAGGAGACATGCAGTTAGTTTGGTTCCTAAATATAAAGATACAAAATAGCGGCGTTCCCTTCCCTTTGCCATATCTGACATTTTGCAAATAGCTTACAATCAATTCTAAGTACTATGTCGACAATTTGCATGCTAATGTTGACAATTTAACTATTTACACCCAATTCTATTACCAATTCCACGTGTGTCGAAATGCCTCCTGCGGAGGTGACACCTGAAAGTCAATCTATCTTGAAGAAGAATTATACAAGTATGACCAGTTTAAGGAGAAATATAGGAACTGTGCAAGTGGGAGAAGGACCGCTTAAGGTTGAATATGTCTCTGGCAAAGACCAACTAAATGGGTTGTGAGTCAGCGACTGATGTGGGCGGAGTCAGTCGGGCCGACATCTCCACTTTGATGTGTAGATCCATTTCACTACCTTCGCGACTATGAAAATTAAAAACAATATCAGAGCAAAGAACAGCAATGTAAATAAATTTAAGAAACAAAAACGATTAATCCGTGACTAAAACTTTTATTAGTAAAAATTCTGAAACAGTGAAAGATCTGGTAACACTGAACTGACTCCGCCCACTGGACCAGCTCATCCGGCTGACGTCTCCACTTCGAACTTTAGATTAGTATCATTTTCGCTGCCTTTGCAACGATGGAAATTGTTAAAAAGATCAGAGCAAAAAGTAGCAGTGTAAGTAAAAAAAAACACGATTCATCCATAATTAGAACTTATATTAGTAAAAATTCTGAAACAGTGAAAAATCTGGTAACGTTAGACTAACTCCGCCCACGTCAGTCACTGATTCGCAACTCACTTCGTTGGTCTTTGTCGGAGGCATATTAAACCTTATGCGGTCCTTCTCCCACTAGCAAAATCCCTATATTTCCACTTGAATTGGTGATACCTGTGTATCATTGTAGTAAAGCCCATCTCGTTTACTCCACCTAGAAGCTTTGTCGGACACAAGAAATCTCATAACAGCATCAACCAAGTTATTACCGCTGATGGACTTGAGAGAAGAGGCTGCTTAAACCCATTCATGCTATGAATTTAAAATCTTAACTCCACTAATTCTAGTAACGTTAGTTTCAGGGCAGTATCATACACAAATTGTAAGTCACTCTGTATGCAAGATTTGAAGAAAAAAACATTAAATGATAAAGCAAGAAAAAACATTACATTATAAACTAAGCGTCAGATGAAGTAGAACAGCCAAAAACTCGTTTAGCTTTAGCTAGCTGTAATTTGGACATTTATTTTCAGATGCTATGTTTTCAGATAAACGCGGAAAAGGCCATTCGTGGTCAAAATTCCTCATTCCTTCTTGGTGTAGAGGGTGTGAATTTCCCTGTAACATTGAAAATGTTTTACCAAGAGTTTGGAAAATGTGAGGAACGTTTTTTTTCGACACCGAGCGAACAGCAACGCAATTATTAATATTAAAGCTTTGAAATATTACAGGTCTTTTTCACACCCCGTATATCGAGAAGGAATTGCAAAAAATTACCCGAAACGAATAACACATTGACCAAGAAATGCGTTTGCCATCTTCGATTGAAAATCCGTCATTGCTTGGCCTAAGACCAACATTAGGCGAGTTTTTAGCTGCCTTATTTCATTTTACACTTATTTTATTTACAAATCAGTAGCATAAAGCGGTCGCCGATTCTTAACAATTATAATCCTAAATACACATCAACCTAGGCTACAATTAACAAGCTATTGTAAACGCGATCACATAGATCATTTATTGGTGTTGATCTCGCTGCATTCATAGATCAGGTGTTTTCTTAAGTAGATTTTCTTGGTGTAGGTAGCCTTGCACCTGTTACATTCAAATCTACCGTCATCAATAAGGGTGAAATCTGGAAAATATGTTTAGGTCACTCAACAGGACATAATTAGACAAATCATGTAACCGACAACTAATATTACAAAGAAGTAAATGAAAGTCAAAATTAATGCGGAAATATCGATAATATATTGGAACAAACGTGATTAGACCAAATCTAGAAGCTTTGGACATGAGGTTGACATATCTCGTAAGTGCCTCTTCTTTTTGTGAGAGATTTCACGATAGCATGACTGTCCAGGAACCCCACTTCTATTAAAGTTTCTGAGAGAGAAAGAAGAGGTGACTATAGAGAAAATTAATTTACCGCATCTTTAATAGATATTTTTTCAGAATGGATTATGGAAATATAAGAAAGAAGGAAAGAAAAAATATTAAAAAAATAAAGGAAGAAAAGAAAGAAGAAACGAAAACATTTTTCGGCTTGTGCATGTATTCATTTCAGTGATAGATAAGTTATTGAGGTCAAACTATATCAATCTTTTGCAACGTTTTTCCTGCATTAACGGCTAGGAATAGATGGATCTTCCCATCATTGAGCCCACTGTATTGTGGAAAATGCCATATCAATACCTGACTTTAAAATATATTTTATACATGATCGCACTACATTTTTGTAAAAGAGTGTTTGGTCCCTACTAATTTTTCATCCATTATCACGGTTTTTATTGAACACTAAAACGTTTTATGCTTCCTTTGTATATGTTTCGTAAGGTTGGATTTCCATCTAGCAATGTAAGAGCACAGATCGCAGGACCACTTCTTTCCCACTCCACAAGACCACTTTTGGTGCTCCTTCAAACCACCAATGTATCTGTAGCTTTTGCCGCAATGGCACTCATAGGTAGCTGTAATTAATTTATTATCAAAGATGAAATTGATCTACTAACAAGTGAGTTCCTACCGAGAGGTAAACTGATCCCGTACCTGAGTCTCAAACTATCAGAAACACCGGTCGAAATTCATCCCATGTATTTCTGAGTATTTCTGATGATTTGAAATTGACTTCCTACCCTGTTGCAACAAAGCTAAAGTTTAGTGGAACTCTTATTTTAGTTAAACCTAAAAAGAAAAATAATACCTGGTGTCTAAGTTGCACTTCTCGTGGATTCGAAGGTAAAAGGGAATTTTTAATAAACTTTATTAAACATAGATAACATACAACATGTGAACTGTTTAAAGATAATTTTGAACTACCTAGAAGACTTTTACTTGCGTTTGGTGATCTTATTTCAGCGTCGAATATTCAACTTTTCCTCTTCCGGTATGTCCTCGTACATTCTAGTGGGGCTTTCCAGTTGCCAAATTCAAACAAAACATATTTAAAGTATTTTGGGTGTTAAAACTAGGAGAATAAAACCTTTAGATACAGAAGTGCACCTGAAGGGCGAAAACCTCTCTTCAGATGCTTGATGCCCTGGATGACATCGAGGATTTTTTTAGTTAAAATTTAAACTACTAAAGGTATTCAACTACAGAAGACTTTATACATTCCTCTTTTCACAGTCTAAATTTTTATGATTGAAATATCGACTTTTTATAATTAATTTGCGCTTAATCGCCACATAGTTATTAATCTATTCGTGTCACCTAAATCTACGTGTATTCAAATGGCTCCATAAACACAAAAGAATCATGTCAGCACCCTACAAGTTATTACCGTCAAAGTACATGGTTAATATGATCCACATCAAGTAAATATTAAAATAACGGTTTACTCTACAAAGATTGCTTAAGAATAGTTTGCTGTTATGCAGTTTTAAGCTATCAGTTCCCGAGCTTATGTGTATACGCCACTTCCATGAAAACCATTAAAGATAAAGCAGGAAAACATATATTTGCCATTAAGATTATGTGGTTTAGAACGAGCGATACATCTTAACTAACGATTATAATCCTTGGTGTAAACCTAACTATGGCTAATAGACTACACCGTGAATACATATGTAGATCAATTCTTCGAGTTGATTTCGGTGCACTCATAGATCAAGTGTTTCCTCAAGTAGATCTTCTTTGTATAGGTAGCTTTGCACCTTTTACACTCAAATCTCCCGTCATCGATAAGGGTGAAATCTGGAAAAACATTTTTAGGTCACTCTACAGGATACCAAACACATTACATATGGGATGTATTGAAGCTAGGTTGAGTAGATCAAATCGCAAACAAAAATTGATGTGTGTTTTAGAAGTCTCTTCAGATGTTTTTTAAATTTGCGAGGGAATTCCAGAATTTCATGGCTAAGGAAACTTTTGACCTACAACTTAGAAGTTTCTAGTGAATTAAGGCAAAACTAATTATGGAGAGAAGCGCTTTGCTGGCTCCCTTAAAAACTTTTTTGCCAGAGATTTCGAAAGATGCGGAAAAATCATCTAAGTTGCTAAAGAAACATTTTAAAGTTATTAAAGGAAATTGGAATGGCGTCACCAAAACAAAATGGATCTGAAGGTTTTTTTGGGCTGCGCTCCTATCAGCATCATCATCATCATCATTGCAGCACATGTTGATGCCAAGATGCATCAATATTTTCCATTTCCAGCTCGAAATTTTCCATTGGAATTGGATGGATGGAATTGGCGTAGGATCCATTTCCTACGCGAATCAAAATCAATCAATTAAGACTCCAAGGGCCTGAATTGTGATGCGCATAGAAGGGGCACATAAGCAGAGAAGGTGTATAAGTCACATAAGGTTTTTAATGTTACTTGAAAACTTTAGTGGGAGATTTAGTCAAATCTTGACATGAAAAATACGCATGTTAGGATTTTGCTTTAGTAATATTTATATAAAATGGAAATTCATATCATCCTGTATTGTATAAGGGAAAATGTCGCATTTATAGCACTTCTGAATTGGTTTATGCACCTTCAATAATTGGACACCCTGTATATTTCAAAACAACATAACTCCAGGTGAGTTTTAAATATTTATTATTAACTATAATGGTATCAACTCTTTGTCCATCTTCCCAATTTTTATGTAAAACTAAAAACTACTTGTATCGTAACATGTTTTATGTCTCCTTTTCATATGTTTCGTTAGGTCGGATTTCCATCTGGCGATGTAAGAGCATTGATCGCAGGACCATTTCTTTCCTTCTCCGCAAGACCATTTTTGGTGCTCCTTCAACCCACCGGGGTATTTGTAGCTCTTACCGCAATGACACACATATATACCTGTAATTGATTTATTGTCATAGATAGAATCAGCAATAAGGGGTCATTTCTAGTAGAACCGTTTCCGGTCTGTCAGGAATATGCGCGCGAGAAAGTGCTCTTTGCTCATATTTCTGACAAATTCTGACGATCCGGAATTGGTTTTTTATCCTGTTGCAAAGAAGGTAAGTGAAGGTTCAACTAAACCCCTCCTGGCATGTCCAAACGATGTGATTGTGTCGCTTGACAATGTCTAAAGTCTTTCTACCGCTTTCTCGGTTGTGTTGTACAATGTCGCGTATTGCAATATGTATGTTGTTTTGGCTCTTTAGCCATTAAGAAACTCCGAATCGCAACCTAACTGACAGTTATTTAAACTAATATTGCTTAAATTTACACTTGCCACAATGTCCATCACAATTCGCTTAAGGTCCGGTTTTCCAAACTTCTGGTGGCCGCCCCAGAAAATAATTTCTATCGAAACGACGAAATCAGAGCAGAACATTGATCAATTTGTGAATTTCCACCGATATTATTTGGCTGAGAAAGTCACCGGGAATTCAAAAACCAGGGTCCAAAACCTCTCTCAACGGAGGGAACGTCGTGGTAGCACCGTCTAAGTTATTAACGTCGAAACATCTGATTGATAAGAAGGGTGGCAAACACACAAAAAAATGTAGTTATTTCGGTAAGAAGTTTAATTATTCAGATATGTATATATGATCAATAGTTCTTCGCGCATAGCGTGGCCTGGTGTCGTCGCAGAAAACCTGCACCATTGAACTTCCGCCCACAATACTCGCAGGTGAGACTCTTCTTACTGGCTAGACAATCGGTTTTCTGATGGGTACTTAGATTTTGTTTGAATTTCAACACTCGGAAACACTTTTTGCATTGAAAGCCTGAAAAGAATTTGAAAGGTGTATGTTTGATCTCGTGTCTGTGAGAACCCCTTTAGGTATAAATTCAAAGTAGTCGTCCAATGCTTAAAACGAATATATTTACGTTTTGATTACAACCTACAACTGAGTAATATGGCACTAAGTTCGACAATACATATTTGGCAACTACAAGTTATTCACTTTATGGTCAATTGGTAACCGTGTACATAAGCCACGTGACTTTTTAGACTGCTCTTCTGGGTGAAAGCCTTGCTACAGAGCCGGCAAGTAAACTGAGGAGCAACACCACATTCGTACTTCACATGGCGCAGCAGGTTCCACTTGTACTTGTAGCTTTTCAGGCACTTTCCGCACGAGTGGCGATATGAATCTACAAAAAAGCAAATTAGCTCTAGTTAGTCTTGAGAAGGGGCATGCGACATGCTTTGGTTGAGGAAATGTGGTGGGAAAAAAGTTGAGTTTAAAGCTGGTCATTGTACACACGTGTTATATGCCCGACCTTCCGGATTAAAGTGATTGTTTTCTGAGGTTTTCTTTTCATGTGGTTAATGTTTGTGATCCTGGGTGTTTTTTTCAAGTACGTGTCGCTCAAGTAAGCCCACTCAGATGAATTACTTCCACGATAACACAACCCCTCATGCTAATGGTGACTAATCCCAGATCATTTCTACTCTAATGACTGAGCAAAGACACAAACCGCTTCATCGATAAATGTATGCATTTTATTACAAACGATTTAAACAGAATGTAGGTACTCATTGTTTACTATTAACACTAAACTTATGTTTTTAAAAATAGATTAAAATTCTATTAAGGCACTTTTCAAGAATTCCCTGCAAAAGCAACCGTCAAGCTCGGGCCTTGTGCAAAAATATGTAATGAGCCTTCAAATTGCTTTTATGTCTGAATCTGCGGAAGCACACTTGGCACTCAAACTGGGGCTCCACGCCGCACTCGTATTTAATGTGTCTGACCAAATGCCCCTTTTGCTTGTAAGAGGAGTTGCAGTTGGGACACATGAATCTGCCGTTAAGGTCCTGGGCGAACTGCATGTTCCTAAAAACTGTAATTATCGATTAGTGATGGAGGGAAGTTCTTTGGTGGCAGGTTAGACGTTAGACATGCTCTTGTATGCAAAAATAAAACACATGCGGCTGAAATAAAACTGTTGTTTTATTACAACTACGCAATGTAATAATAAATAAAATATAGCTCCTGGTGGGGATAACGTTAATTTACCAGGAATAATTACAAATCGGGCAGCTTGTTGTGTATTACAGTTTTACTTAAACTTAATGTTGCTGTTATCTTATATTGTCTGTTTTCACTCTCCTAACTTCTATGGGACCGCCCTGATCTTTCCGTTGATCGCACTTCAGACCTTTGAATGAATTGAGAAATTAACGGAAATAAGTAACATTCGAATATTTATATTTTCTGCGATTTGCGGCCATGAGCACCTGATGTACCTTCACCATGTGGTTGCTTAAACTGCCTTTCCTCTTTGTCTTGTAGTTGCAAGAAGCAATGGTGCACTCGAAACGTTTAGCCTTACCGCATTCATAGGTTAAGTGGTTGTACAAAGAGGAGCGATGCTTGTAGAAGCGATCGCATGTGGGGCAGGGATAACCACCTGCTTCTGAAAGAGACAATCGATGAGTTTTAGTGTAAAAACATCAGCGGAAAACAATCGGAAAGATGGAAAAGAAGGAATTCAGTCGACAAACTCAGGGCCGCGCGATCCATCGCATCAGGAGGGTCCCTCTTAAAATCATTCAAAACTAGTAAGAAAACTCCTAACAGAGTTCGATTACACTCAAAACGCGAGACCTTTAATAGGGTCACAAATTCAAACTTTTTTTAAATTACTCATTTCATATATTACAGAGTTTTCACATTAAATACATCTTAAAGTCAACGAATTACTGAGAATGGCAATGCTTCTGGTGCTCCTGGACTTGCTGATGGGCCCAAAAGAACTTCTTGCACACCGAACAATAGCGCTGCTTCACTTGACCACACACGAAGTTCCTGTGGTTGTTCAGCGATTGGTTCCTCTTAAACTCTTTACCACATTCACAAGTGTATTTGGAACCCTTGAACTTTGAAAGCTCCTTTATTGTTACGATTCGTTTTTTTGATTGGATGAGCGTGTTGATGTCTTTGGGAACGATGGAGCCCACAATCGGCTTTGCTACAATAGAGAATCGTTAGGTTAGTTCAACCTTAATGAGAATTTGTGACGGTATGCTGAGACAGATAATGAAATGGAGGTGCCATAAATAACTAGACGGTTGGAATAGTTAGAAACTGAACATTAAAGAAACTTAGTTTATTTAACATAATGTGAGACCTTGAAGCGTGATGCTTCAAGCGGTATTTGTGTTGCACCAAACAAAATGTTTTACTTTAAACTGGTTAAATGGAACGCCTATAACAATAATTAATGATTTTTTAATCAATAATAATTAAATTATCCCGAAAGGGAACACCCGAATTATTCAATTCGAGAGACATTTTCCATCATCATGTTCTTTCTTTCATCAAATTTAAGAGGAAGAGAATGATGACTTCGTGGCATGTTCCTTTAAAACGTGCGCTTCCAACTCCTTCAAATTGCAGTCAGTGTAGCTGCAATTGATACATCCAAATTTCGACTTCTTGTTCTTGCCTTGACATAAAAACTCATGGACTGCATAGACTTCTCTATTAAAGAGCACCCCACATAAGGGACATCTGATTTGGTCTTTTTGTTTAGGTAATTCGTCCAGTGGTCTAGAAAACTTAAAAATATAAGAGTAGGAATTTATAATGATGACCAACGTAAGGTAAAAAGCGAATTAGTGCAAAAATTAGAATTCCGAAAATCTTCTGATCACCAAATTTTCTTATGTGAAATCATCTCAGGTCATTTACATCTCACAAAAGAAGTCCCTGAGAAAACTACGCCACACTAAACTGATAGTTATCAACACTTTCTTTCTGTTAAATTTCTCCTTCTGATCATCTTAACATCCGTACTAATTATCACTGCAATAACTAGAAAAAATTGTGGATGTAATCTTGATTTTGTAGGCAAATTCCACTGTGAGAGTGAAAATAAACGTAACTGAAACTCATCAAACTTCTTCTACTTCTACTTCTCGATCCGCGGTAACACATAATTGCAAAGAGACATTATATTAAATCACATCATTCACAATTCTCATGAGAATTAATAATTTATTAATCTAATCACAAAGTAGCATCAGATTAAGTGGTGCGCAGTTGCTTTTCCACGCGCCAGCCAATCAGAGCTGAGTTGTGAACTAAGCTCCTCTTAGCGCTGCAACGACACTATATGAAGGGTCAATGACTAGTTTCAGCAGCAGTCGCGAATAAAATGTAAAAGGAAGACCGATTCAGTTTTAAGATATTTCGATATTTAAAAAAAATTCGCTTGATACGTTTCATTTGGTTGAACTGTTATGAGAAACTTTCTAATACCTATAGCACTTTTGTTCCTTTTTATCATTCTTCACAGGCAGCCCCTTCTCAACTAACTTCATAAACTTTTTTCTTCTCTCCTTAGTTATTGTGCCTCTTTTGGCCTCCTTCCAATTAGATTTAAACTCAGACTTCTGCGCAACTTCTTTCATGCTTCCACCTTCGAACTTTTTAACATCTCTGGGAACCTCTAATGCTTCTTGCTTGAGCTTGGACACTTCTTCACACTCCTGCTTAATCTGAGGACTGTGCTTGATCACAACCTTGTCCGAAGTAACTGTACGCTTAGATTTATCACAAGAGCTTTTGGGCTGGTGGTTATGCGAGGAAGCCAGCTCTTTCTTAATCCTGGCGACTATGTCATCATTTTTGAGATCCTCAACTTTCAGGATTTTAATTCGTGGACCTGAAAAGCGTCAATAACTTAGAAAGATGGACAACTGAAAAAAAGGCAAAGTAGTAGAATTGAAGGTTTTTAGGCTCGAATTTAGAGAAATCCAAGTGCGATAATGATTGTTTTCTATTGATTCATGTTTATTTCTCATATTATTGATAATGTTGAATCTGTATTTAGTGAGAGCATCGCAAAATTGCACTCGAAATATGGCTCTCTTCCGTACTAATATTTCTGGTGACGGTTTAAACGCTTTCTGACTTAATATGCTCTCCCACATACGGAATAGAAATTTTTACGACACGGATCACTTGAAAATTTGCAACTTTAATTCCTGGTAGTTTTTTTGGAGCCACCAACGTCTTCCGAGAGTAAAGAGCTTTTTTATTTGGTGTACCAGGTCTCTCAGATTTTCGTTTATATTCTTAGTACTTTCATTTTTTTTGTAGGCAGCCAAAATAATCGACTTTGCTTTTGCTCCTTCCCTCACTATTCTTTATGTAAGAATATGAAACAACCCTGTTGTCGTTTAACTTCATTTATCCAACTATGCTTTTTCCTAGATGAGAAAGACGTTATTTCATTGGAATTATAATGAGAATTTTAACCAACCCCACTATTGACCAACTGTGAGGCACCATAAAAATTGCTGACTTCAAAGTAAACAACTAAGAAATAAGACCGTCTATATTTCAGAAACAATTCATCCTAGAGCATTGGAAGTAGTGGTATTAATATTTTGTAAATTCTGAAATAATCGCCAAAATGAGTTAATAAAAAACACTCAATACAGAAAGAGAATATCGATATTTAAAAAATTATTAATAAGGAGGTAGCAGGAGCAATAAAATAATTGTTTCGAAACATACTTGTATAATACTGTTGCCATAGAAAGATAATGCAAATTTTGAATGTATTAAATCTAAAATTATCAGAATTAAATTATGGGTGAAATCCATGTTTTTTCCTCATATGTTTCAGAATGTCGAACCGGTACTTGGTGTGAAGGTTACAAAAGTTGCATTTAAACGCCGGTTGTTTACCACATCTATATTTTATGTGTCAGTTGAGAGCCTTCCTGACCACATAAGACTTTGTACATACGCTGTTAATATTTGCTGCAATTAGATAAAAGTGCTTTTTGACTGCTCCAGAAAACTAACTCTGAGATATCTGTAATACAATACAATTTAGATTTTCCCCCTACTTATGAAGCTTAAGGAACATGATGGCATAGAAGTCTATGAGATGTAGACATCGCGTGGTAAAAAATATAAGTGACTTAAGATTTGAAAAAATCCTATGCATTTTCCATTATAGATTGGAAAGATCCAGCAAATGTACTTAATATGAACATTTACATTTTTTTTTAAATAATGAGATTTTAAGGGAAAAAGAGAAAAATTCGTTCAAATCTAAAATTGAAATGTGCTAGAAATTCTGCTCACTATCTTCACTGGTATTTTTTAGACCGGTGGTTCCCTTAAGTCGGACCTACTGTTAGCCATAATAAGGTTTTCGAACTTCTTCTTCTATGTGTTAGTGGAGGCAGCTTGAGTGATTCTCATAGACAGGTTCACGCATCAAAATTTAAACTCGCTAAGCATACTCTCTCGGATGGTTTTATCGACAGAATGGGCAACCTTTATCACTCACTGTTCTATCACCCAAGACAAAAAATAAGAAGAAAAAAACCATTGCACTTAATTCGGACAAGAAGTGTGGGCTACAGCACTCTCCATTTGTGCCGATACTCCTCTCCGCACTCCCAGAAGAAGAGCGAATAAATACACCGAAATGACTTACCGCTGCAGTCACAGTTTAAGGACGCCGAAGGTTTCTTAAATAAGAAAGATGATGATGGCGCGAAATAGAAACGTCGGATGCAAAATCTGATTATGTAGGTGAAGGAAAGGGCCAAAAACATGTTTTTAATTATTATTCCAAATGATGCCAGGAAGGAAATAAAACAGTTTTGCAAATTTTCAAACTCCGTTTTGTTGAATTTTACAATTTAATTTTTGCTACGTCTCTTTTAATTTTTCAGATTGGTTTAGAGTTTGTTATTGAAAACTGGCAAGAATGACTATTGAATGTTTTGGACAAGATGTGAATGACGCCTGACTACATGAGCTTTAATATGTGTTTTCTGGTACCCGGTGTAGGTGCAATAAGGGCATTGAAAATTGCGTCTGCGCGTACATTCAAACTTTCGATGTCTGTCCAGGTTCCTGGAGTGTTTGTACTTTTTTCCGCATACATCACAACAGTGTGGATATCCAGGTCTGCCCTCTGGAATTAATCAAAGTTAGTATATATAAAAACCAAAAGGGCACAACTTATCCTCTTCTAAGTATTAACAATACCATTGACAAACAACTGTTCAGGTTAACTGGTCGAAGCTGTTTTTAACTCTGAATCTGAAGAGTGGGCACTGGTAGGCAATTCAGCATACAAAGGGAACTTTCAAATACGCCAGCTCTCAAAAACAGAGATTCACACTAAAGAGCTGCTGAAATACACATTCGCCTCAACTCCTCAAATAAAACGCTGATAATTAACATTATACACTTTATTATTTTGTTAACAAATTAGTCATGAGAATTTTCATTTCCACTTTGTTCGCTTAAATTCAGCAACATTGGAAAGATCAAGTTGATGAGTTGATACCAAGTGTTGCTTCAATGAAAATTTCCTCTTGAAAGCTGCTTCACATTCCGGTTGAGTGCATTTTAGTAAGGCTTTACCGCAATCTAAATGCTTGTGAAGATAGAGGGAACGTTCCTTTCTATATGATCGGCCGCAGGAACATTTAAATTCTCTTTCTATAAACGAAATAAAATGAGAATCACTAAAGTGCTATGAAAATGTCGTGAAAATTCTATAGGAATTGGGATGGTGAATAGAGGTGGACATAAAGAGAACTTACTCTCCTTTAAAGGTATAGAAGGAAATTCATTTTACTGTAAATAATTTATTAACTGAGTAATTCAGGGAAAAAATGGTTTAAGTCGAGTTTCGAATAATTAAAAAATGGAAGTAATTGACACCTAAAAAATGTGCGTACTTCTTCAGAGAAAATTGCCCATGAAATAATGAGCTTAAATATGTCTCTAAACATGTTTTAAGTTTAGAATACCACTTCTATGGCAAATGTTTCGTTAACCTCACACCACTTTTCCTCTGAATAGTTCATTTATTCAGGCGGATAACTTCCATGTCAGGAAAAATATCTTTAAGATGATGAGAACTGACATGTTTCTTAAGGTCTTCTCGCTGCTTGAATACTATTCTGCATATTCCGCATACATAGGGCCGATTAGGTTTTCCACAGATCACTTTTCGATGTCTGCGCAAGTTGTCCTCCCTTGTGAAACTGCTCATACAATCCGGACACATGAAGCGACGTTTCTTTTTACCTTAAACATGAATCATATGTGTATATTTTCAGATTTTTCCTTAGTAGTCATCCTTAACCATTGTTAGTAACCATCAACTATCCCCAAATTAGGCTCACACCAAGAACTATGATCACAAAGAACACTCTTAGGGTTTTCATTGAAATACTTTATTACTTAAATTATTTATTTGAGTTCGATAAATCTTGTAGTGATGATTATGCCCTCAAAGAATAATTACATAAATTAATTAGTACTAGAGTGCATCTTTTTTGTGTGCATTTTCAAGTTTTTATGCAGAGTAAATGACGATGGACAGACTGGACAAATGAACGCTTTCTGAACTCCGCATTGATGTTTCTTGTGGAAATGTAAAGAACTTTGATGTCTGTAGCCTTTATGGCACGTGCTGCATTTGAATAAACCTGGAGAAAAATTGGATTAAACAAAAGTAAAATAAAATGATTGAACAAGAAATACTAGAGGAAAGAGAAAGGCGAAAACTGATACTTTATTATTGATGATTTTTTCTCAACTATTGATTTACTCATTGCAAGAAACCTTTACGGTCTTACATCTTTAAAGTAAACTTCATCTAAGCCAGCACCCAACAGTTACTTAAGGATATGGCATCTGCATCGGACGACATAGCAAACCAAAAAATAAAAATGACAGCATTTCCATATAGACTTTATGGATTGTCCAAAATCCAGAAGTCAAATGTACTATTGCTTTCCTATTCACAATGGTACCAATCAATGAAACAATGGAAAATATTGAAAAAGATCCCCATTAGACATTGCCAAAGTGTGTAAATACTGATTAACCAAAAGATATTTTCCATTGAAGTTTTATGTAGAAACTGATGGTATAGGAATGGGTAAATCCTTAGTCCGGTCATAGGCAACTACATAATGCAAATTTTCAAGACGTAAAATTTTGCCTACATGGGTGAAGAAATTTAGGGGAGCCTACCGCAAATCATAAGAAAGCAAAAATAACAAAGACTCAAACAAAGTTTAATACATAGGATACACTCCCAAAGTGCCACAACTGACACAACATCAACTGACTAACGTCACCATGGACAGAGTTGCGGGCCTTGAAAATAAAAAAAATGTAATTCTTCGGCAGCCAAAAAAGAACGCTAGGAAATTTATTTAAATGGGCAAACTACCAAAATTATTACCGCTGATGTGGAATCTTATATCCTTGATAAAAAATTGCGTTTCAATGATATTTTTACTGAAGGTTGGGTACGCTAATGCGCTGGCGCCATCTGTACTGTGTCTTCGAACTTCGTACAGTATTGGGGCTTTGCAGACTATCGCGCAGTCTGTTGGTGTTGTTGCATGTTGGGACCCCTGTCTCGTTGAGATTAATGAGTCTTTCCCAAAATCACCTAGATCTTCACTATTTCGGTAGGTACCAAAAAAGTCAATAATGGTTTGGTACAAATCACTAAACGTACATATTTATTTTCTTAAAATGAGATACAAAAAGAGTTAGTATGCTAAACTATGTCAATCAAAAAATTATACCAGGAGTACCCCTATCCCAGGTCATTGAAGTTACTGTAGTGCAAAAGTACGCTTCAGGAAAATGGGGCGGAACCTTAGTGGTAATGGTGTGAGGTGGCGCTTCAAGGCACCACCTCACACTATTAGAATTTGGGTACTAAATATGAATCTGAGTTATCTATGAGGCGAATCCCTTTGGCGTTAATCCGATGCACATGCCACATATGGCTAACCAAGGTACTCTTCTGAGTGAAACACTTCTCACAAACTGAGCATTTGAACGGTTTCATGTTGCCACACTCGTACTTCAAATGTCTATTGAGGTTGTATTTATAGGAGTAATCCTTGAGGCAATTAGGGCAGACGAACCGGCGAGGCCCTAAAATCAGTTTTATGTTATTCAACTATATTTTTCCATATAAAACTATCTTGCATTAGATTAATTTATAGTTAGTATAAATAAGTTCTAATGGGGAACTACGAGAAGGTAACTTAAATTAGGGTCACAGAACTATTGCCACTTTTATATAGAAACTTGTGAATGTGAAATAGAACACTTCAAGGGAGAATTTAAGAATCCTTAAATTCCGAGAAAACAGGAATTGACGCACCTTTATTAATGGTCTTTGATGCCATTACACAACTATAGAAATCATTATAAAACTTCAAAGTATGATAAGTAATCCGCTGAATCGTGTGTGCAATGCATTGATTTTATATGCCGATAAAAGAATTTAGAATTCTGTAGGGATTTCAAATGCCAAATCTACGTTTAGGGTCGCCACAGCTACATCACTTTTCATAACAATAACAAAATTAAAAAGAAAAAAGGCTAATAAATATATGGTAATTGCTGTACAAAATTGCCTAAAATAGCATTTTAAGATCCTTCAACAGGTGCACGTCCATCCTTAAAATGCCTAAACATGTGTTTCGTCAAGTTACTCTTCAGCTTAGCCTTAAAGCCGCATTGGTCGACTGAACAGATGAAAAGAGCCGGCTTTCCACATTCAAATTTCTGGTGCCTGTTTAAAGAAGTCTTCTGTCGGTAGCTTTTGCCGCAGTCTGCACAATCGTACTTTCGGTATTGACCTGCAAAACCAGCTTTCAAGTTCGAATAATGCAGCGATGAATACTCATTTGGAAGAAAGACTTGGTTTTTATATACAAATTTTCGAAATTGGAAATTTCCAATATGGAGGAAGGCACAAAGCAATTTCTTCTCTAACAAATTTTAATCGCTTTAAACCCAAGAACTAGAGCTGTATGCGACGGCAATATCTCTCCATATGAACTTTCAAGTAGAAAGCATGTTTGAACTGTTTGGAGCATTGGTGGCAGGTAAATTCTCCTTCTTTGAAACACTCCACTCTCAGATGCCTGCTCAATGAGCTCTTCAGTTTGTATGATTTGGAGCATTGGTGGCATTTGTATCCTACAAAAGAGATCATTAAGCGTACTCGTATTTTATCGTGAAGCATTTTATCAATGAAGCAGTGGTGGTTAATTCAAATCTAATTTCAATCAGGATCTAATTTACTCTGATTTATTTTGAATTATGAAAATCTCTAAAGTTCTGTAAAAACCAAATGAGAAATAGTTTTTACTCGTAAATGTGTTTATAGGAGATTCCTCTTAAAAATGTATATACTTACGCTTCTGACTTTACTCAAATAAATCCCTCAAATTATGCCCTTTAAATGCAAGCAATACTGAACATTTCTAGCAACAAAACTATTGACGTGCACCCAAGTTTTTCACCGTAAAGTACTTTTACCTTATAGGACGTGCGGAATACAGGAGTTTTCTTCCATCAATTCGCTAAACTATGCTACTGATTATAATTTTAAAAATCGTTCATGATGCTGAATTATTAACAGAAAATGTATGTATCTTTGAGAACTTCAAGCTTCCCAGTTTTAAACTGCAAGGTCAAAACGACTAAAATATGATTTCAAGGCTTTAAGAAAACACCACAATAATAGGTGCAAAGATATAATAATAAAATAGAATATAGATATAGGGTGGCCACTTTTCCAATCATTATTCACAGTGCTGAGTCTCCTAATCGCAAAGAGATACAGGGATGCTCAAATCACAAAAAATTAAAAATTCCTATGAAGGCACTCTGAGAAAATTTCCAACGTTCTCTAGACTTTGTCCAAAAATGCTACTTTGCATTTAGAAGATCTCAATGATGTGCAATGCAAAATAGATCACCCAATATAATAGTTGTATTATATAAAATGTATCAATAAACTTAACAAAACACACTCTAAAACTCCATAATAATTTTATATAGATAGGTATATAAACTCTTTGGTTCAGTACTAAATTTGAACACAGATTCCAAAAAACCCTCGAACTCCTCTATGAAAACTGCTTTTCTAGTTCTCCCACATCATAATGTGGATGCATAGCCAAGACATGCTTAAGCATTCCTGAAGCCTCCTTGGACTTGTACTTACACCCTTCGAGCGGGCATTTGAATTTTTGGGCAATATTGCATTCGAACTTCAGGTGACGTTGAAGGGATCCAGACGACTGGAACTTTCTAGAGCAAGAATAGCACTTGAACTCTTGGACTGGAGCTTTCGGCTCCTGCTCCAGGAGGTAACGCAGTAATGACAAGTTGCTAGTGGAGGCCTGCGAAGCTTTGTCGAAGCCCTTGAAGCCGCTAACTTCGAAATCATCACAGTTGTTCGATACAGCCTCGATCAACTGTTGGATGGTAGTTATATCTGCTATTTCAGGGTTATTGAGGCAGTAGTCGTGGTCTTTGGGTTGGTCGCCTAAAAATAAAAATTGTAAGGTATTTTCAATGATGGAAGAAATGAGGTGTTATTTACAAATCGCCAAACGGATATAATGATTAGAGACACACGTAAATACATGTAATACACATATGATATACGATTTATGTTTCACTGTTGGCTTCTTGAGAAAAAATGTATGATTTACACGCAAGATCAACCTAAATATGTAATCTGAACCAATTTTGCTAGTAAATTTTTTTATTAACTTATAGTGACTCTGTAAAAACCCCCAAATCTCCTTCAAACTATACGGAGGGTACACTGCGACGACCTCAAATTTCATCCATCCATTGAAATGTATAACTGATGTACCGCGCCCCTAAAAAATGGTCTAATTTGACCCGATGTAGGTATAAAAAATATGAGACTTCTCAGATTCACCTTAAAAGACTCTGAAGTTTGTCAAAAACAGTCGATATTAATAGGAAACTTTTGATTACACCGGAGCGGTTTTAGTACCAAATTTGTCGCAGAAAATTTTAAATTATTGAATCACCTGCAGTGATCCTAAATGACCCTAAAATTATCCTATTCTAAAGCGATATTACTAGAGAATTATCGAGTTATCTAACAGACGCTTAGGATATTGTTAGTTTTTAATTTTCTAGAAAAACCAGAGTAACCCCAAGTATTTTCCGATCTGAATTATTTGGAAAATATAATGGAGTATTTTTGATATTCTTCCAAATTATCTCTAATTCGAAGTGGGCCCAAATTAAGCCAGAAACTCTTGGGGGTAATTACAAAACAGTTTGACCACATTGTCCAAGGTTTAAGATGTCAGACAAATCACTGATCTGATTAACCGTGAACTCCTGTTATTTGTATTTTTTTACATTTGTGACAAACGAAGCAAAATTGTAATTTTGCAAGATTTTAATTTCTAATTTTCGAAACATTTCCTCTTTCGGCTACGCATACCGCAACCTTTTCCTGTTGCCCAACAAAGTAACATTTAGTGCACATAGAATAAAACTTCAAAAATAAAGACTTCGATAAACTTTATTCAAAAACTGCATTGGTCACCCCATGAATGGTGGTCATATGCCTGCGAATGTTCTCCTTGCGGTTGCTGCGGTATAAACAATACTTGAAGATGCAGGAATACCATTTGGCATTACCGCATACTCTGCGAATGTGTCGTTGCAGGGACAACTTCTCATTGTACTTTTTGCCACACTTGGAACATGCATAAGTACCTACAAACAGCCTCAATAAATGCTTAATATTACATATCAAATTCATGGTAGTTCCTTCTAATGTCTATATTTCTAACAATTCTTAAAATCCAAATCATCAATCTTCCCGTACATTCTTGGCCCAAAAGTTCTGTTGATGTATTCCTTTTCATTAAAGAAATCTCTACACAACTTTGATCATCAGATTCAT
The DNA here is from genome assembly GCF_039881205.1 of Euwallacea similis. Lineage (NCBI taxonomy): Eukaryota > Metazoa > Arthropoda > Insecta > Coleoptera > Curculionidae > Euwallacea > Euwallacea similis. The sequence continues at coordinate 1,735,441 of NC_089618.1, read as the reverse complement.
TACCTCAGAACATTTTTAATATTTTCTAGGATGAGTTGGTATTCTGTAATTTCCAAAATATTGGCTGCAAAGAGTCACATATTCAGATAGGTGTAGTTTACTTCAAATTCAAATTAATACAAACTACTTATTCCACAGTAGTGGATCTAGCCAAACCTAATCTGAATCTTATTTCTTCACATGGCACTGCAAAACATCAATATGCACAGAGCAGGTGTGTTTCAATACACTGGACTTATGCTTGGCCTTGTAGGGACAATACTGACAGGAAAATTTAGGATCCTGCTGGCATTCGAACTTTTGATGTCTCCAAAGTGACCTGGCGACCTTGTAGGACTTACCGCACACTTGACAAGAGAAATAATCTAAAAAAATATACAAATCTTAGAATGGTGACGGCAATACTCAAAACAATTACGAACAAAATTAAGAAAAAGAATTAAAAAAAGAAGAATTCTTAAAAGTTATTTTAAGTTTAAAATTCCTATTCTAAAAGAGGTTTGGTACCCTTCTAGTTCCTATTCAGGTTAGTTTCAAGTTATGATCAGATTTATCTTTAGAATCGTCTTCATGATCTTTTGTATACCAAAATTTAAAGAATCTGGTGAAGGAGTTCTTAAAGCCGTTTTAGAGACCCAAATACGTTTATGTCACAAAATATCTCAATTTTCATTCGATTTTGCATCCGCCATACTCTCCAGATTCGGCTGCGTGTGACTTCCACTATGTATTAATGTGAATAAAAAACAATTCATATTACTGGTCTAGGTTACAATATTTGATCGAATCATGTCTAGACCATGACTTCACCAATAATGTAAATTACTCTTCAAGTGTTTTAATGTTTCGCCAAAATAAGAAAGTTACCGAAAATTCAAGGCAAGTCAAGTATTTATTTTCCAAGTAGCCAAGTCAATAATTTTAATCTTGTTAATATGTCGTAAAAGGTGTTGATTCCATAGCACGGTTATGCTTGTTTTTTATATGCCTTTCTAAGTGGTGCTTGTAATAGAACCCCTGCATGCAAACGCTGCAATGGAACTGTCGTTCGGTACCACATGCGAACTTTTGGTGCGTTTTAAGAGCTCCTCTAGACTGATAGAGCTTGAAGCAACGCTCACACTTAACTTGCCCTTGCAGGTCTGCTGAAATTGAAGAATTGTCATGAACGTATATCAAATAAATGTGTTCGCAATAAATTATATTCTAGAAACATCAGCCTAAATCAGTTAGTCAACTGATTGCAAACTGGCACCACTCCAAAAAATACCAGACCGGGGTTCATTTAGCTATGGGTTCTATGAGAGGTTTGTTATTTAACTACAAAACCCTCTTTGGAACCTCAGGCATTCAGCAGGAAGTCTGAGAGTGATCCTAGTTAATAAACTTAATGCCAGAGTTATTTCCTCTTGTAGGAGAATTTGTAAAATAAATATTGTGGGTTGTTCCAGGGGCGGTGCCAATTGTTTTATTTCTTGATTGTCTTAAACAGTATAACTTGGTAGTTCTGAATTCTCAAATTTCAAGATCTGTGAGTTGAAGAAGGTAATACCTACGCTCATAATTCTCATTTAACAAGTAGGAGAATTTGTCACAAAATATTGGATTGTTTAATAAGTTTCCATCCAAATTTAAAATTTTTGGTGATCCTAAGCAGTTTTTTGGCAACTCTGGATAGCTAAATTTAAAAATGTGTAAGCGGGGAAAATGACAATCCGAACATAGTCATTCTCAATTTTGATTTAATTCAAGGTTTAAACCAAAAATTTGCTCTACAATAAATGTAACTTATATTCATTTACATAACGAAACATATACGTATTCTTCTATGTGAAAGATTTGGTACAAAGAACTAATAAAAAAAAAGTGCCCTTAGAGAAATCAACATTTCTTCAAAGGCACTTTTTCATATGACTATTCAAGTTGTATCTGTACTTAAATTCCTTGCTGCATTTGTCACAAGAATATCTTCCATTTTTGAGACATTCAACTCTCAGGTGCCTTCTCAAAGAGTCCGTTCTCTTATATGTTTTGCTGCACTGTCGGCATATATGAAGACCTAGAAATTTCAATTTACCTTTTCAATATTCAAATGTAACAATGGGAAGGTGACAAAAAAGTATGAAATATTTCAGAAGAAATATCTGTCGAGCAATTCTGGGGAACTTCTGTTGAAAGACGAGCTATCCTTCAACTAGGTCTATTTAAATGAGAGCTGAAGTAATTTTTGTATGTAAACGTCAAATTGTTGCCCAACAGTTGAGAACTGTTACTCTGCTGAATGTGGCCAATATGCTTCAAAATTAAGGTCATCAAAAGTAAATCCACGATTGTAGGTTTCTTGCTATTAATTGCACCACATGCATTTCATTTTATTGAAATAAATAAGAAAAAATCATATGACCAAATCAAATTTATGTTCAGGGGCGCGTTCAAAGTCGTTGTCGGGTGTATAATATATCATAGGTTAAAAGCAATTTTGTATAGTTGCGAACCACTCAATTTCGTCAGATATAATATTACCGCCATACGCCCCACGACTGTCACCGCGCCCTAGAAATTCAAGAGCATTCAATAACAAACACAATTGTCAATATAAACTTTCATGGAGATTCAGTTAGAATAGTTTTATCTAAGTTGACATCTCTTCAAATGGGCCTTCAAGTGGAATTTGTGCTTGAATATTTTGAGGCATTTTGAGCAGGAATGACGCCCTCTTTTAAGACACTCAACCCTCAGGTGCCTCAATAGTGAGTCCCGTCTCATATAGGTTTTGAAGCACTGTTGGCATACATGACGGCCTAAAAAAGTGACATTATTCATTTTTCTGGATAACGTAATATATCCTGAAATTCGCGCAGAAAGAAGGATAAAGGAGCCTAGGGAGCTTTTTGAGCTCTAATATTTAATATTTTGTTTATATTTATTGCACTTTAAATACATTTTAATGACTTTGACTTACTTCGACGAGATTTCACCAAACCCTTAAAAAACGTCTATTAAAATCTCCAAAAAAGAAACAAATATAAGGTTGGGTGGAAATAGGCATGAGACTTGGACAACAGGGTTATTCGAATCGAAAGAAAATCTTCGAATATCTCAAAAGTCTAAGTTATAGCCACAGACACAATAACAAGAATATAGCCATTAATCAGTAAAATTGCTTAAATGGATAAACACAGGAGGCCCCTCCCCAGAACGTCACCGCATCGCAAACTTGAGTATGGCATGCGCCAGACTAAGGAACGCATAGCCGGACCAAATGCCATGTAAAGAAGACTTCCCCTTCGAATGGAAAGGAGCAACATGAAGATGGTGACCGGCGACCTCAATATGTAATGGAGATTTGTCGACAACTGCTGGGGATGCCTTGAAGACAACGAAACGTCCAAACACATGCTGGCGGAAAATCCAGATTTTATGCATCTCAGAATACAATACTTGAGATAACTTAGTCTCATGATGTAACGAAATCAAGGAGATACATACTATAGACTACAGGCTATATAAGATAAAGGCACTTTCTCTCATCATCATCATCATTATCATCATCATTAACAGCAGCAGCTGCTGCAATATACAAGATGTAATTCTATGAAAAATTGTGTTTTCGTATGTAAACGAAATATTAACTGAAAATTTTATTTGATTTATCCTAAAGATACAGAGATATTGAAATTTACATGTGGCAATGAAATCATCAAATCCTGCAAGCAGTGTCAGCTTAATTTTTCGGTTTGCAAGCATGCGCCAAATATCTATATCTCCTCTTGTAGATGTGACCGCAGGTAGCGCACTTGAACCTGCCCTTGTTGCCACATTCGTACCGCGCATGCCTCCCCAAGTAGCGCTTCTCCTTGTACGCTTTATTACAAGTAGGACAAACGTATTTATTTTTGTCTAAAAAAAATATATCTTCAATCTCTGCTTCTCGAAAACTTCTCGTGTTAATCTCCCATTTATCAACAAATATATCTATAGTAAAATAATTAAAGAAAAAATAATTATTATTCCACGCCTGTATATATAATTTTAATCAATGGTTAAGGCATTTCGTGGAACTAAGTTTTCATATTGGGACTGCAATTGAAATTTGTGATGTGATTTGTGCGTGGAGGCGCTCAGCGATTTGGGGCACCTCCATTCTTCAAAGCAGTTATGGCGCGTTACTAAAAGATAGTCTTATCTGCCAATGATCTTATTTAGTAAAACGTACCAGGTAGTATTTGTGAAAGACAGTTTAAACTCCAGTATGGTTTTAAACTTCTTGGACTTCAATAATTTCACTAGAAATAGAAAACTTCAAGTTGGAATACAGGAAAAATCATTGGCTGGCAACATTCTTTAAGATGGATAAAGAAAGGAAAAGAAAAGGGAGAAGGATTCACTAATTCATAAGGAACGGTGGAAAGATACGTGGGATCACGACGTACACAAACCAATGGAGAGTGAGTCGCAGAACTTAACATCTTGAGGTTTGCAAATTGCCAGACAGGTTAAAAGCCAGTCCTGTAACTCCTCACTGAAAGCACATAGGATATACTCGTCAAATTTTGTAAATTTATAGAATAAAACTACACTCGTTTTGGTCACCATTTTATAATAAACCAAACAATCCCGTCTCATAGACGTTTATAAAAATATTGCTAACAATGATCACCCTCACTTGCAGTTTCCGTCACTAAAAAATATTAAAACCTCAAAAAATGTTCTCTTTTTCTTTAAGCTAAAAGCTAATTTACATGAGTTTTGAATACTTGTAACGGCGCCTCTCGGGCTGAAGCGCAATCTCATGAACAGTAATCATGTGGTGTTTGAGACTACCTTTCCTCTTCGTCTTATAATCACAGCCTTCTACAGGGCACTCAAACTTCTTGGCCTTACCACATTCATAGGTTTTGTGGTTATAAAGCGATGAACGATGCTTGTAGAAGCGGCCGCAAGAAGGACATTGATAACCTACAAAGAGCCAATGATCAGCTATGGTTGAAATCATTGAGTAACTGGGTTGGAGAGATGGTACCTCAACATGGTATATTTATTCTCTACCCTCAGATATATTTAAAAAAAGTTTTAAACGTTTTTGTATAAAGAAAGATTGTGTTTGACTTTGTGATGCCTCTTCAGAGTGTGGTACCGTTTAGAGGAGTACCCGCAGATTTCGCAATTGTAGTCCTTGGTCTTGCCGCAATCAAATCTCAGATGACATTGAAGGGAGTTTTTGTTCTTGTAATGACGACCGCATTGAGGACAGGGCAGAACCTCTAGAAGTTGAAATGAAAGTTATATTTTCAATTTTATTCGGGCTAGAGGCAATGATATTGGGTTCATGATTCATTGATAGTGAGAGGATGGCTCTAGGGTAGAGTTACAGAGCATAGTTCTTCAGAACCAAAAAAAAGGTTTAACTAAAGAAGATTGCGCAATTGATAACACGAATATTTCAGATTGTAACATTAGGTTTAATAACATGAAACACGAAAATGTAGTAGGCAAGAACTAGATACACAAAAACATTTTCACGTAATACTGTAATAGTATGAAAGTCACTAAACTGCTACCTAAATAACTCAAGACAGTTCGCTTAATACGTTTCATTTTGCTATCAGTTTACTTTATTAAGATTCATATTCAGATCTCATAGGCACACATATCCTAACATATTTAGGGTAGTTATAGCACAGACGTTTTCTTTGGTAACTATCTCAACGTTAACATACACCTCGAAGCTTCAAAACATGTCCTCATAGCTTTTGGGAGATGAGTAAGTTTTGGAGAAGTTCCTCTCCAGCTCCGCCAGATCCATTTTGTCTTTGTGAAGGGCGTGTATATGCAATTGCAGGTGGTGTTTTCTCTTGGACTTATGCTCGCAGAAGGGACAGATAAAGCTCTTGACTATGCCACAGTCGAACCTCACGTGGGACCTTAGTGACTGCTGGTGTTTGTAGGATTTGCTACAAGCCTGGCACTTGTAACCTTAAAAATATCTCATTATCTCATACAAAATTCTTTAAGAGTTTGGGAAAACATCAATAATAGCCTGAGTTGTTGACGATCACGTCGTGTGATGCTTTTGCAAATACCTCGAAGAACATGACAGATACACACATTTTTTAAATTGATAATACATTCAAACTTTAATATTCAGTACACGGCGACACATTTAGCTTCATGCATAAGAAAACATGCCGATTATGCGAAGTCGACTCGATCGATGCTATCCAATAGCATCGAGTTTTTATGCCTCTTTAGAGACATACGTTTCATTTTAGGCATAACGAAATATGCCGACTGTATGTGCTAAACCGAGATCACCGATTTGATTCGATTCTACGCTTTGGCCTGAGTATAGTTTCAGATCTGACTGACTGATCGAGTTCAACTTGACCATTCAACCTATCAGAACTGGTCAGAATTGACTGGTCAAGTTAGAAAGGCTGACAAATGAGAAAGGCATCTGAAGAAAATCAATGAAGTTGGATAAGTCAATGGAGATAAGCATTCCAAAAGATGTTGAAAGAGGTTCAGATAATGAAGACACTCAAAATGAATATGAATCAATGCATAGATTCGACAATGGAAAAGAAAAAATATTCTGGAGAAAAGGTTTAGTGACGCTCCATGGCCGGTGCCAACTTTTTTATCTTTTGATGTCATAAGGGTAATATGAAGTTATAAGAGTTATAGTAAAGTGCTAATATTTCGACCCATTCTGGGTCTTTCTCAAGATTCCTTTTAGGAAAATTGTGTAATGTGTGAATGAATATTAACTCGTATCTTTTAAAAGACTTAGCGAGGAACCTGGTATTTCTTCAATTAAGCATGCCCGATAATAACGCTGTCAAATCATCACCCATGTGTTTAGCCCAATGAGGTTCACGGACCGGAAACTTAGGATATAGAAAATCCTCACCAGCGAAAAAAACTGACCACCTTAGAAAATAAAAAAGTTTGGACATTGCGGGAAAATATATTATACTATCCCTTATATATAAAATTCTTATACTTACTTCCAGGTAGACTCAACATTTCGTTCAAATACTATACTATGAACCGTAGTTTGTTCAGAGAACCCTGTCTTTCAATGAAAATTCAAATACATTTTGTACGGTATCGTTAAGGTTCAGCTCATTCCAGTTTTGGTAGTATCTCCGGGAATGGTTGAACATTACCGTAAATCAAAGGAGCATAGAGTTTCGCATGATGCGACTGGACGTGTTTGCGTAAATTATCCTTCCGATGTGACCTATGAGAACAGTAAGGGCACTGCAGTCGTTTTTCGATTCCGCACTCTCTCTTGTGCCTAGAGAGACTTTCTGCGTACTTGTAGCTTTTGCCGCAGACACAGTAGAACCGCTGTCTAACTAAAAATTAAAATATCCTTAGTGGGAACCTATCATCATTAATTTGCCTCCCATCACCCTGGTATGCAAAATTGAATAGATGCCTATTATTTCCAAAAATTAGTAGCCAAGTGCGTTCATTAGTTGGTTATAGGATGCCTTCTTGTAATAATAAAAACACTGGTGTAACGAAACCTTAAATATTCACAGTTAATTTCTTCAAGTCTTGTAAAAACTCCTCCACTGTAAATCACATAACTTTTGTGTCCCCTGTACAAAAGTTATTTTTGTACCAAAGCTTATATCTTCAATACGTTTCATTGGAAGAACCTGAAAGAGTAGGTAGGGAAAAAGTGTTTTCAGCATTCGTGTTCCACCAACCTCTACTAAAACATAAAAACATCTCCACCGTAGAAGAACATATTTTTTCTCTCCCCGATAGAACTTAATTAGAAAATTTCTTTTTTTTTTCGAATCTAACATCAAACCTGACTAGACCAGAGAATTGGGTACATTCTACTCCCAACTTAAACAAACTGTAGAAGCTTTCATGTCCATTGAGAGATCACTTGTCTATCCAAGTACCACCACATAATAATTTTTTCGTAAAATCTTTTCATTAGTTTTTGTAAAGTTTACGTAGTCTCACTAATATTCATTTTTCTTCAAGTTCAACGATATACTGTATCTTTGCTATCTTGCTCAAAACCTTCATTTTCCACTACAACTAAAACGTCTTCTGCGGCTCATCGTTGACTGAGGATTTCATTTCCTCAATTGCCTTTGCAGTGCCACTTTATGCAATGCAATCTCTGTCTGAATATTCCCGTTTCTCTTCAAATATAATTGCTCTAACTAATGCAGACTCTTTTCCCCCAGCTCCATTACCTTTAGTTTTCATACTCACTAATTCTGTATCATCTCTGAATGGCACTCCAGGTGAACAAAATATATGATCAAGAGAAAGATCAATTTCATGGAATCTTGAATTGAATTTTATTATCCTAAGTCTGAATCGATTGCAAAACAGCACAACCAAGGCCACGGATAATTTCAATAGATCAAGACGTGAAAGAAAGAGCGGGATTCCCGCACCCTGTGGTATTTTCTTTCATTTTCTACTAACTACTTAGGAACTCAAGATCTCAAGAAGGAGTATCGTTTTATTTGGCGAATTCATTTCTAATAATAATTAACAGTTACTGCCTGAAAAATTATCTAGGTATTATTTCATGCCACGCCCTGGGGATACCTCGTCGGCGCCTATTTTGGAACCACACCTGCACCTGCCTCTCAGTCAATGCCAGAAACTTGGCAATGCCAGCCCTTTGTTCCAGACTTATGTACTGATTTTTCAGGAACTCCTTTTCCAGATATTGCACCTGTCTTGGCTGGTAAAGGGCGCGACTCTTGAGACGGGGAAAACAAACTGAAACACAATGAACATTTGTAAACACAAGAAAACCCTATATAAATCTGGTTACAAATTAATAAAACTCAGGACTCGGCCATTAGAAAATGGAATTTATATGTAAGTGGCAAGTATTAAACTTTTCATTTAACTACACCACGGTCAAACTACCAATGTGCTGAAACGTTAAAGAACCTGGCTATTGGACACTGCATTCTTAGATTTACTGAAAACTTGCTTGGTGCTAGCACACTAGTAATTTAATTTTAAGTGGTTTAAGCTGTTTGATTATGTTTCCAGTATTCGTGCTTTTTCAGAGAGTACTTCCTCTTGCACATATAATCGCACTGGCTACACATGAATCTCTTCCCGCAATCTTGATAAAGATGAGTGTGCATTGTGTGCTTATTTTTGTACTCTTTGTTGCATTTGGGGCACGTCGATGGCTGTTGGTATTCTGAAACATATTTTCATGCCTTACAAGTTCTACAGTTAACTAAAGAGGTAGAAACATGCACCTATATCGGACACCCTCGTGTTGTATCCCAGACCCATGGGGCTACTTTCAGAAAGTGTGCAGGGCCATCCAAATTCGAGGCCTCATATAAGAATCTCGAGAACTGTAAGAGCTACACACTATACAATGCTTAAGGGATCGACGAGGGTTTAGTTGCGAATCAAAACTTATGAAGAGTCCAGGGTTTTCCTCACTTTTCTTTGCTTAGAAGCATATTCTGTCCATCTCAGTTTGAAGCATTCAAATTACCTTTATCCCTAGAATAGCCATGCATATAAAGACACAATGAAGGTAATAAATTATATATTTAAAGAGGGAATTAAGGTGAGATTTTATGCTGTCCTACAAGATGCTTCTTGAGGTCATATTTCCTGTAGGCGACGTAAGGGCACACATGACATTGACACGAAGGCGGTTTACCACACCTGGTTTTCAAGTGAGCGATCAGTGAGTATTTTGTCTTATATACTCGTCCGCAATTCGGACAGGCGACTAAAAAGGAAAACAAAATGTCATAATTAAGGAAGTATGAACAAAATTACTATGACCAGTTGGTGTAAATAATAAGCTTTGTCCACGTTTATATGAACAAAAGAATGTTACATCAGCTTATAATAAATGGTACATATGGGACTAAGCGTTAAAAGGTAAACCAAAATGACTTTTTCTAACGTAATGTTTATCTCGGATTTTAAGTCAATTTTCTGCAAGTATGGATGTTTAGCTGTGGACAAAGTGTAGTGCTCTACTCGCATATAATCAACATCATTCCCTCAGGAGAGTGTGACACTCGCTTCGTTTTCAATCGGAGGCGATAGGCTTCATTATACGTAAGTTGGTCCAATAATATGTTATTCTACCATTGTTGGAAATATATTATACTATTTTTATTATTTATAAACTAAGACCCGGTGATTTTGAGACAACCTACGTCTGATGGGGATAGATTTAATGCTCGCCTCTGTACACATTTTTTCCAAAATACATAAATTTCAACAGTACTTGCTCCAAATGAGCAAAGATTTATCAGATATTTGAAAGCTTAAACAAGCCTCAACTAAAATAAAATATCAATAGTGCCTAAAATAAACCAAAAAGGAAGACAAAGATAAAGAGTTTATCATATTTATTAAGGGCTAACTCTTATCATCGAGACAACTATTGGTAAAGACCTATTCGAGCGAATCATAAATACCAATGCACATTTACCATTTATATTTGAGCAAGTCGGTCATTTCTAACAAAAAAGTTAGGACACCATAAATTATCATAGTTAGAATTCTATTCTCTATATTGAAGAATCTGGCCGCTGGGAGGTTGCAAACATGTGATGGGGCAAACTTCAGGAACCTGAGCTCTCTTGCCGCGTGAATTATGGGAACGTAGAAAGTGAACTTTGTGACGTAACCTTTAATCACGTAACAAAAGAACTACGAACGCGTAGAAAACAACCTACGAGCACGTCACTGGGAAATTAGAGCTATGTAACGAAAAAATTATAGTAAACGTATACAACTAGGGGCAATTCCCATGTAAGTTATGAAAGCGTCATGATGGGCCTGAGTGAGTAAGGAAGAAAAGGTGAGAAATACCTGGCACGTATGACTGTAACCATAATTTCTCAGGATGGTTTTAAAAATAAGGGTGTTTTCACGGGAAGGTGTGTTGGAATGCGTACTTCCAGAACAAATATCTATTGTATAAATGACCAAAATATGTCATATTTATTTGGAGTATTTCGCAAATGATTCGCTCCATTAGGTCTTGAGAATCCCTTAATTCAAAAAAAATTCTTCTACAGTATTCCATGGATGTTTTTAAGATGGGTATGCAGAATATGATTGGTTTTGCATTTCCTAGGACATAAGGGGCATTGCATAACTGCTGGACCTGAGCACTCAAATAGGGCGTGGCTGACGGCAATGTCTCGAACAGGAAATTTTTTCCCACACTTCCGGCACAAATACCTGCCATCTTTGGTCGGTAAAACTGAAACAGATTTGAATGTTATCAGAAAATTTTGATTGAGTTTTTAAGACAATAAGTCGTATATTTGGGAAAGGTTTGTCAAACATTCACCTATCTAATACTATCTAGGTGGTCATGAGTACTATCTAGCACACACATGAATCTATAAACCATTTTTTCATTTAATCCTTTCTGCACTAAGTCTCCTATTTTGTGCAAATACAAGAGTGATGAGACCAGTGCGTAGAAACATATTGTCCAATATTCTACTTCCATTTACTTAAAAACTTAAAATGGATTGATTTCTAGAGCTCCCCTAAATGACGAAATTATCTTAGATCCAACACAAAAATGTTTACTTATCCAGAGGTAAACACTTTCCCGATATCATGACTCATATGCGAGTCTTGCAGAGTTTTATTCACATTCCCACCGGAAGGCACTGATTATAGAGTGTTGTATCGCTTGTGTCTCCGTTTATTTCAATTTTACTTGTCTCTGAAACACGGGTATGAGACTAATTTATTATTTTAGGTACAATGCCGTTTTTTAACAGAACTTTTCATTTTTACTTATTACAAAAGTAGTGCGAAAATAGTGATAAACTTTAAAAAAAATCAAAATGAATTAAAAAAATTAAAACCAAATTAGAGACATACAAAAAATCAATCATGAAATTGCTTAAAACAAGGCATACACATAGTTGGCCATCCATCACAGTCTTCACAAAAAGTTACCACTTTTTTCGTTTTCGCTCTTGCTTCTTGACTTCCTTTTTCCTGCTGAATTCTTTTATAACACTCAGCGCATCTTTTTCGAGCACTTCTTGCGGGACCTTCGTATCTTGCTATCCTGTGTCTGCTTCTACTCCTTTTTAGTCGTTTTTTGTGTCTTACTGTTACTGTTTCTGAAACAACTACCGTATCACTTAAAAACCATTGAATTGTATTTATTTCTTAATTAGTTATGTTTAAAGACGTTTTAAAACATGTTACACATTGACATACATTAATTACCAATTTACACGGTTAAGTTCCCTGTAGAATTCAGACTTGCTTTTGCGCGGTATAACCTTGTTTTAATAATTTTTTATTAACAGATTCTAATTGCTTTTTCTTAGTGTCTTTTAAATTTTTTTTACGGTTTTTGTATGCCCCTAGTTTGCGCTTCAAGTGGATGTGGTTATCATTCCAAATTTCTCTCATCACCTATTTATAAACTTATTACAATAGTGCCACTAGTTTCAAAGATATCGAAAGTACAACATTATAAAACGTTTTAAAAAATGTTTCTGGAGAATTTGTATGTTTTTTTATATTTGGGGAACTGTTTTTTATATATCATAAAGTCGAATATAAAACTACTGTAAAGTTTGTCCTAGAAAATCTGAAATTTTCTGATTGATCCAGAAATTGACAGAAGCGCAATCCGCTGGGAAAAACTATAGAGAAAGAAATAATTTTTCAAAAAATGTTACCTGTTCTGGAACCATACTAAGGGAATGACAAGAAATGGGTTTCTGTAGTTTACAATGTTCTATTTAAATCTCTAAATTATCAAAAGATTTCAGAGATTTCCAATCCTAAACGACACAAAGGCACTCCAGAGCGGAATCTTTAACAAAAATATCAAACACAGATCCTATTCATGAACAAACTGTATTTTGACCATCCTCTAACCTGATAAATTAACATTAATAACAATTAGAAATACTCAAAAAAACACTTTCCCTTTTTCCTCTAACTTAAACATCTCCTCTGTTTTATGCGTCTTTCGCATATGCGTATTCAAGTTGTAGTTATAATGAAACTTCTTCATGCAAAACTTGCAGGTAAAACTGGGTTCCTTACAACATTCGTACTTCAAATGAGCAGTCAAGTGTCGACTATACTTGTAGGATCTCTGACAGGTGGTGCACATGAACCTCCCTGTAAAAGAAGTTCTGTAGGGCTGTTTATTGACAAAAAAACTTTCAGCACTCCGTTTATACTATATAGCATATTAGTAAGGATTAAAAAAACTAAATAAATAAAATATATTTTATTAATATAGGCTACATATCCAACTTATGCACCATACGGCAATGCTGCATCATTCGATCTCGAATTTTAGCTTTGTAGACACAATTCAATACAGGGCACGGAATTGAGGGTGATTTGCCACATTCATACACCAAGTGTCTTCTCATGGAGTTGAAGGCTTTATACATGTTCTTGCATGACTGGCATTGCCATAGTTCTTCTCCTATTTGCTCATAGCCGGTGATTGGAGGTGGTTTCCTCCCGCAATAATACTTTTCATGTCTCTTTAATGAGCCTTGAACTTTGAAAAAACGGCCACATCTACGACATGTGTATGTGCCAGCATTGGACGGATCTGGAAATTTGCAGCCCCTTTAATAACAGAATTTAAAATAATAGTGAATGTTATGAATAATGATGAAATTTTATTTACAGTAATGGCTATGACTAATCATCACCAAATAATCACAATTATCTAAAAAATTATTCTTTATTTTCATAATTTACGATTAAGTGCAGGGTGTCCATTCTTCAGCATATAGAAAAAACAGTGAGAAATAAAAAACAATAAGGTCAGTGTTACCAGCTCGTTTTCGAAGTTAGTTTATAGGGCTACAGAGAGTTGTCTATCTTCACTTGTTGCCAATATTCAAGGGATTTTTGAAAATTAACCATTTTCGATTATTCGTTGCATTGAAACTATTATTTCAGTTAACGAGAAATTGAAAACTGATTGCCTAGTTATAAGTTTTCAAAATAAATTTAATGAAAAGAGAAAAATAAATGTTATTTAATGACGTGAAAAATATACGTGGTGCCCTGTTTAAAAATATGTAATTTCATTTAATAACTTGAAAATTAACAACTTTTCAAAAAATCTAAGTACGCCTCTGGAATCTACAGAAAAAGTTTTGTGGGGAACCATTTCAGTTTCTCATTTACTTAAATAATAGTCGAAATGTAACAAAAAACTGAAAATATCCTATTTTTAAAAATCGCCCGTTGGAAAGAACTGAAGATTGCCCGCGTCTTTTTGGACCAATAAACAAGCTCACAAATCGAATTTGCAACACCTATCTTACGTTTTTTCTCAATCACTGCTTACCCTATACCCAGTAAAAATATTGAAAAATGTGCATCCTGTATATAAATTAAACAGCAACTCATAGGATCTCCATATATATAGGTTACTTATATTAGAATATCTACCCACAAGGGGTGTTACTAGACTTCGGCATTGTTAATTTTGTGCACATCTCTTAAATGCCTCAGAATATCAAAACGGTGCTTCATTTTTGCAGCACAAACACCACACTGAAAAGCCGGTTGTTTACCACACTCGTACTTTTGATGCCTGTTTAGAGTAGTTTGAAGTCCATAGGAACGCCCGCAGGTGCAGAAATACCGTGATTTGAACTCTAAAATAAATTCTTTAGTTAAATTCAAAAGTGCTGTTGCAGTGATGGTGGACAGCAACAAAAGTTCTCCACATTCCTAGAGAAACATACACTTTATTGACCACTACTCGCTATAGTGAAAATACGGTTCTATAATAATATAATCGGCACTAAGTATAGGTTAAAATGACTTAAAAGCATTATATAAATAAGACTTAAGAGTTAAAACAATACTAAAATGCTCAGAAACTAAGTACTTTACACCCTCCTAATACAGACCCCAGCTACCCCTGCATAAGATCCATATATGCATTAAAAAGATATACAGCGACTTGCATTTATGCGTACAATCATAAATTTATACTTAAATATCAATTTTGCATAAATGTGCCATTCAGTGTTCTTGGCACTGGCGCGAAATGCAGAAAATGTCATGAAACTCATGCTTCGCTACATGGATCGGCAAAGATATCATCATCAGGAGACAGACAGACATCTGTCTTTGAACCTTACAATGATGCTTTTCTATCCAAAAACACTGAAGAACATATTTACGCTTTTTTCTAAATCATCGTGAAATATCTCCGTCTCATAATGTTACCATTTCGCCAAAACAGAATGGGAAAATTCCGAATTTCATACTGTTTAACCTTTCACTGTGAGGCACTTTGATTCACAAAGCTAAAGTAAGGCCATTAAAATTCTGAATTCTCCTATTCCAATTTGCTATATACTGTCATCGCTATATATTTTACTTTGTAATATATGGCTAGATCCAAATTTCAGCTACTCAGCTACATCACTATCCCCCTCGGTGGAAACCATTCCGCAATCCTTCTCAGTTTCCGCACACCCGTCCGAATTATCAAACACAAACGAAGTGCCCTCGGGTTCTTGCTTCAAAGGACCGCTGCTGCCCTCTGTGAGAGTCAGCTCCAAGCTTTCAAGAAGAGATGGAACCTTGGTCTTCAAACCGTATTTGTCCGGAAACTTCATGCAGGCCTTACGGGCCATATGCACATAGCAGGTTTGCTTCATGTTGAAGAGAGTGCCGCACCAGTCACAAGCAAAAGGTGGACCTGAAATAGGGAGTACACTTATTGATTTTATAACAGTGTTTTGTATGGTGTCTCGACGCTGACTTCAGCATCCGTCATCCAACATTGACTCTTGCATCAGTCATCCGATATAGACTCACGTATAATGTACATATGTAAACACCTATCATACACGTTGACTCATTCTTTCTTCATCTCATGTTGGCTAGTGTATACGTCATCCGATTTCGCATGATTTAGACTTACACTTCTCTTAAATATTTAACAGCTAATTTATATTTATATTTTACTTCAAGCAATTCTTATAATTTCAGATAATGGCATTATGGCTAGCTATCGAGGGAAAGAATCGATAGAAATTCCAATCTTATCACTTCAAGATGGCCCTTTAGAATTTCCCAAAACTATTGAAAAGAGGGGAAATCACAGTAACGTCTTAATCTCTCCGCCGTTTTAGGCCTTCGCTTGCTTGAACCCCACCCTACCACATTTATAAACATCGCTTTGACCCCTAAACTCACCGCTAGACTTAGAAGATCGCCTCCTAGGGTTGCTCTGTTCGCAAACCTTCCTCTTTACATGGTAGTCCATCGCTGTAACGCTCTTGAATTGCTTGTCGCAACTAGGACACTTCAGCTCCTTTGGCTCTCCTGTAAAAACTACGCTGTCAATATCACCTGAAAATCCTCCTCCAGGTAGAGTAGCATGGAAAAAGTTCATTAAGGGATCACCATTCATGACCACCTTCATGATTGTAAGTGTTGTTGCGACTTCAGAAATGATTTAGAATCCTTACTGCTCAACCATGCCACTCCAACCTGTAGATACAAAATGCTTGGTTACCTCTTCGCGGCCTGGTGCATACATTGTTCAGCATATGGTATCTCAGCGAGACTACGTGTCTGAAAACAGCGCCGCACAGAGAGCAGTAGATCGAGGGTCCTAAAAGGGGGAATTTGTATAATGTTGCAGGTACTCTTCACCTAAGTTAATGGGTTAGCTATGAACATAATAGGGATGAACAGATGGAAAATAAAACTAACTATCAATAGGATCAAATGTAATTCAGCCTTCTTTGTGAACAGTGCGCAGATGTGTGCGCACCGTGTACCTCTGCGTAAAGAGCTTGCCGCATAAGTGACAATGGAATTGTGGTCTTTTTCCGCACTCATAGCGCAAGTGCCTCCCCAAGTTTCCTTTGCAGGTGTACATTCTCTTGCAAGTGGGGCATTGAAAGATGTTTTTGCCTAAAATTTCGGAGTGTTAATCAGGTTAAATTCTGACGGGGACTGAGCTTGGGCGTGTCCTCCTCATATGAGTTCTCATATTCCATTTAAATCTATATTTCTAAGAATAAAAACGTTGGAAACACTGTGAACTCAAATTGCATTCTTTAACAAAGGAATGGTCATGTTAGTACCATAGAAGTTATTGACCTCAGAGTATATGAATTGAATGACCTACAAAAAAGAATATAAAAATAACAGATTAGAGTTCAAAGAGGTGTTGAGATGTGACTCAACACATATTCAATATTTTGAGCGTTGTTTGAGTGGAGTAAAACTCAATATGCCAAGTGATCAATCAAAGAAGTCGTTACATGGAGGACGTATGTTTGACCAACGAGATCAGATATAGAATAAGAGCAAGTCAGAGAATCCTTTTTGTCAAGTGGCTGCATCAGGAACCTCTAGATGGGGAATTAAACCACTAGTCACTGGACTAAACACACTAAATATTAATTTCCTCTAAAACTGTTACAGTTACACACAAATACACATAATAGTATAAGAAACACGACAAATTTGGCAACATTATAGACTAGAACTACTGAGTCGTTTTCTTTCGACACGTGTAAAAAAAAATGATCAAGGTATCATGATTCCAAGTTTTCAATTCTGAGCCATTAAATCCTGATTTATTTGGCGGGTCAAAAGACCGGATGTTGTTCCCCCTTTCTAGCCCTTCGGGAACAGAAGTTCTTAACGACCCGGAGGGCCAGAGACAATCAGGGTTAAACTTCACGATTCCAACAGAAGAGATTCCAAAATCACAACGCGTCTTGATCAGAAATCACAAGGTGAAAGAAAGCGGCTCTGATGGCACACCTAAACACAACTGTCAGCCTAAACCTACTCCTTGGTACTTTCGAGATCGCTATACAAAAACTTATAAATATTCTTGGAAAAGTTGTCAAACTCCTCTCTGTGACTGCCCTTGACGTGCTCAAGGAGGATGTACTTTCGACGAGCAGCATAGTTGCAGTAAATGCAGCTGAAAGCTGGTTTCTTGTTGCATTCATAGCGCAGGTGCCGATTTAGGGTGTGGCGGTGCTTGTAGACCCGGTTGCACTGGTGGCAGATCGAAGGTGTAATCTCAGTGGGGAGCGCTTTGATGTGATCGTCTGTTGGGCCAATTGGGAAGATGAAAATAATACAATTGAGCTTTTTTAATAGGGCTACATACCGTGCATAAAAGAGACAAGCCAAACTGAAACAAAACACACACACAAAAAAACGGCAGGCATAAAGTTGCTAAAATGTAGTGTTTTTCATCAATTACGATCTGTAGGGTACAATAAAAGGCCGATAATAGATCATCTTTATTCGAAACATTCAGCATATCATTTTCAAATAAGCCACCAAACTATTCTCATAAAAAAAGAGTTCTCAACCTCTCTTGCATCTATGCGGTCGGGACTACATCTCCAAAAACTACTAACACTAGTTATATCAGCACCAATAATTGCTGAATACAGCAGAAGTCGTTTTGTGCCAATATAAATGTAAGAAAACTATCTATAAAACAACAGAAATATGAAAATTTCTGCAAAAGTTCTCCCGTCCAGTCTTTGGCGATCCTGCTCTTGACCGATGCTAACCGGTCTACACATTTATGAGTTTATGGATTTAAATCCAAAAATCGATCCTAACCGCAACTGACTCCATGCCTCAGAATAATGGGCAAACAGTTCTCATTGGGTTTAAAATATTTAAATATTAGTCTATTCTTGGATACTCTAAATCTGGATCACTTAAATCGAGGTATAAAATCGGATAGTTTCCGAGAGGAAACAATCTTATTTGAAAAAGTCTGTTGCCCAATTTGAATTAATTTATTTTCGGATAGTGTTAATTATGATCCACAAATTACAGAATTTTCGTTTCACTCTACGGCGTAGAGTAGATATAGAATCAGAAAGGGGGTAGGGGGGATCATAGGTAATATATGGAATAATTTTTTTCATTTCTGAATAGTTTATAGAAGGTAATATTTCTACTTCATTATGTGGAAGGGAATGGAACTGAAAATCATTATTTGACAAATTTCATTATCCAAATCTGGTTTGCCAAAATCGCTGTCTATAAATTAACAGCTTACAGTCTTTCCAGTCAAATTCAGATGCTCCAGAATATCTGATAATTACTTATGCATTTGATACATCTGATGTGTATTTTCCACATTTCCAAGTCCTTACATAGAGAAACTTTTAGCACGGTTGCTCTAAAAATAAAGATATTTTGGTTAACACTAACCTAACGCACACTTAAAAATAAATTTAAATAAAACACAAAAGAACTAAAATAATATAATAACATTTCGAAAAATAGGCGGAAACCGAATTCACGCACTCAGAAATTGCAGAATTCACTGGTTTATAATCGATTAATTTGAGTCACTGTTAAAAAAGTTGTAATCGATTCACAATTCTGTGCTCCTCTGTCACATTTGAAATTGAATTTAGCTACTATTTTATAAATTTTGCGAATGTATAAACCTGGTTCTAATCATTGTATCCATTTAGGGTACTTGCGGTAATACAAATTTTTGTAAATAACATCAAACTCCTGCATCTTGTCTGGATGATAAGCTTTCACATGCTTCTTGATATCATATCGTTGAGTAACAGCTCTATTGCAGTACATGCATTGAAAAGACTTCTTATTTCCACACTCATACTGCATGTGCCTCCAGCAGGAAGGATAGTTCCGGTACGATTTCAGGCACTTGGTGCATTGGTGAATTCCAATTTCTGAAGGGAAGAACAAGCGCTTGATGATACTACCATAATCCATAAACATGATGATATTGATGATGATGTTCTTGATGAAAATGAAATAAGGCATAAATAAAATAAAACTTTAATGGAAAAGTTTAACAACTATTTCTGTTGAGGTGCTTTTGTAAGGATTGTTTATGGTAGAAAGTTCGAAGGCATTTGTTGCATATTAGAGACTTCTCTTTACCACATTCGACCCTCTGGTGGAGCTTCATGGAGCGTTTATGCTTGTAGAGGCGACCACATTCGCAGCGAAATGGTTCAACTAAAATACACAAACATTAATTTTTATACCTAAAGATAGCATGCGTAAATCGGAAATCCTATGTCAAACGTATAGATTACATTACAATATTTTTAATGGTATTATTGTTTAGATTTTTATGGAAATTTCCTTCTAGAGAGACTCGGCCAATGCTCGACCATGAACTGATCCAGTAAGGACCTATGTTTCGAGCTTACATGCTTCTTCAGGGAATAGTTATAACAGGTGGTATGGTTGCAATACATGCAGGAGAAGGTTTTTGGTTTCTGACACTCGTAGACCTGGTGCCTCATGAGATGGTTGTGGCGTATGTACGTTTTCCCACAGGTAAAACACGTGTGACTCCGGTCTAAAAATCATAATGATAATTGACAATTAAAACTAACAAGAAATTAGATCACACTAAGAAGTAAAGCTCATTTAAAATATAAATTTATTTATCCAAACACCTTTTAGTATAAAATATTAAAATTTATATAAACCTCTAATAACAATTTCATAAATATATAAGTACACTTGATGCATTGTTAAGTACTATTTCCCTCCACCCTCCATGGAATCACTTTTTGCTGTGCCGTCTATTCGGTACCGCACTAATTACGCAATTAAGTCTTTGGTGTCTAATCAGGTTCTTCTTTTCGTAATAAGTCTTGCCACAGGGACACTTGTGGTCTCCCTGGCCCTTAGGCCTTCTCATCATGGGTACCTCGATATATTGCAAGTTCAGGTAGTCTAGAACTGAAATTTTTCTTTTATTGCTGGAAAAAAGGAGAGGGAATTGAGGCCCAACACCATGTAGAAAGTGAATAGCACAAGGCAATGGTTGAAAGTTTGTATTGAGCTAAGCGAGGGAGAGGAGTTGGTTGAGGGAAGACCGAGTGAAGCAGAATTTCGAACTATAGGTATTTTCATATGAAATAACATTCATTTATCGTTTTTTTACATTTTAACTTGGAATTTTGAACTTAAATTTAATTTTAACTTCCTAGACAGTAGAGATCTTTGTACTGTTTTTTTTTAATATTTGATCCTGTAGAAATATGAAAAATTTAGAGATTACTTTGTTTATTAATCATCGCTGAAAACGAATTACAGAAGTATAACAAAATTTATCGGATTATACCAATTTTTTTCACTCTTCTTATACTCGTATTGTTTCTTTTTTTTTAGCCGCATTAACAGATTTCATTTTGCCTTTATGATTATCATTTTGGGACTTTCGGGTTTTCAGAAATTTTTTTAATTCTCTTATGTTTTTGTATGTGAAATTTGGTGATTTATTGTTGCGTCTGAATTTCTCTGAAGTATTTGTAGTTGTAGAGACCACCCCTTAGGTAACTCATCAACCTTTGAGACTAGGAACCACATCTTAGGGTTATTCACCTCATCGCTCATCATCGGGGCTTAACCATTGTCATCATTCTTGAGCTTACTGTCAATATGAGGCATATTTTGAATTGTTCGGTACACCCTAGTGGTGATATACCGGACACAAGCCCAGATTCAACACCTTGGCCTTAAGAGACGATATGTTCATAATTTGGGCCTGTAGGCCAAAAATATACAGGAACTCATGTTATTTTGGTATTCTAAATTTTAATCCAGAAGATTACCCACATATTTTGGGACATATTATAGAGAATCTATCGGAAACCTATTATAGTTATTAAGTAACACCAAGCCGGACTCCTCTTCTACTAGAAATTATTGCAGGGAGGAAATCGAAATTCCGTACAATGCTGATGTGTGTGATGTCAAGCAAATACTACAATACATCAAGGGAGCAAAGGTAGATGGAATTTACTTGAGAACCAAATTGCCAGTTGGATTTTGAAGTATTCAGATTTCGGGCTCAGAAAATTTTTTAATTTGTGGAAGATAATGGGCTTTTGTGACAAAATCACTAAAAGAGTTCTTTCCGTTTTGAACAGTAGTTTATGTAGTTATAGTTGGTGGATAGTCCCTCCCTATAATTTTCCATTCATGTGTTCATGTCCAGTTTTCTCATTAAGAAGATTTTTTTTATGTACCAATACATTTTTTTGCTACATATTTACGATTCAGTTTTCTCCGACGTTGACTCAACTGCATACTAGATGTACACATGTACCATACTCAGTTCCCCATTTCTGACTCTTCTCGACAGAAAACCGAATGATTTGCGAACAAAAACAGCATCTCTAGGATCATAATCCAAGGATTTATAATCCGCAAAACTACACAAATAAAGTCCAAGCAAATCCAAGTAATGACTCGTCAAAACACTTGTATGATCAGAAAACGAATCCTGTCCAATTTTCCGGTGTACTATTAACCAGCCAGTAACTGTATTTACAGAGTGGTCCATGTAATGAGGTCCACTACCTTATCTGAAAAACCGTAAAGTTTAAGAAAAAAATTTAAAATAAAAGTTATTTAGTTTTTCACGAATATTTTTTTAAAAATATTTTAGAAGTTATAGGGTGGTCCAGAAAACTATGGCATAACAAAAATATATTTTTTAAATGGAATACCCTATATTTTATCCTAATTCTGCTAGTAATTATAAGCATTTTTTGTTATTACAAAGTATAAAACATCTTTAGAAGTTTTTGAGTTAATTCAGTTTAAATTAAAGATCGAAGGAAAAACACGCTTTAGAAAATTCTCAATAAATTCGCAAAGTATTA
This sequence comes from Euwallacea similis, assembly GCF_039881205.1. Lineage (NCBI taxonomy): Eukaryota > Metazoa > Arthropoda > Insecta > Coleoptera > Curculionidae > Euwallacea > Euwallacea similis. The sequence continues at coordinate 1,712,732 of NC_089618.1, read as the reverse complement.
ATTGATTCGTTTGAAAACTTGTCCAGTTGAAAACAAAAGGTGGTTCTACTAGAGTATATTATTAAGTTTTGAGAAATTTTATACACGATGTGATAAAGAATTCAAATTTTTAACGTTTTAAGTGCCTCAAACTCGATTTTTTAAATGGAGCACCCTGTATTTCTTTTAATGAATTCTTCTTTTAATTCTCTTTTATGAATACAACAACGTAATTAATATCACTAATCACCATTTTTCTATTTAAATTATTAATTATTAATTGTGTATTGTATTAATTATTATATTGTGTAACTTATTAGTAATAAATCAATCTAGAATACGGTTAAAAAATGGAATTTTATAAATGTAAGTTAATTTTATGATAAATATATAATTAGTAATTTAAATAGAAAAAAATGTATTTTTGCCACGTCACGGTTTTCTGGACCATTCTGTAACTACGAAAATATTAAAAAGTAAACATTAATAAAAAATTTAAAAATTTTTATATTAAACATTTTTTGCTAAACCTGGAAGTTTTTAAGATAAGGTGGTGGACCATCTCACGTGGATCACCCCGGACAACGCGATTTGTTTAGTTGGGAGGCCGCTTGGAGTTACTTTTACTATAACTAACTCATCTAAACAAAAACTACATCAACATATTGACATTCTTGGACATCATTTTCTTCCTCCTTTTGTGGGTCAAAGTCAACATATGCCTGGTCAAAACGTGTTGTCGTTTAGTGGAAAAACCGCATATTTCACAGCAGTAGGTAGGACTCTTTCCACAATCATCCTTAAGGTGAGTATAGAGGGATGTTTTGTATTTGTAGGAGCGTGAGCAGTTGGGACATGCATATTCTGAAATTATAATAATTGTTTGTGCGTAATATAATGCTATGACACTGAATGTTCATCTTTTTTCACAAAGAAATTGTCTACTCATCACTCACTCTGTGTTTTTAACAAAAAATATTTCTTCTCATGTTATGCGTACTAGGAAACTAAGTAATAAACAAAAATGTTTTAAAATTTAAAACAAATACAAACCGTTTAAATGTACAGAAACTTATTATCTATTTAATGGTATGGAATCTCCTGTGGTGCTTCAGCATGTTAGACTTATAGTAGAACTTGATCCCGCAAATCTGACAGACGAAAGTTCTCTCCTTGCCACACTTGTAGTTCACGTGCTGCGACTTCGCTGAGAGTGTGTTGAAGATTCGATTACACTTCGAGCATGAATACTTTTTTTGCGCTAAAAAGTGCGCATACATGTTAAATATTGTAATCACTTATCAACTGACTAGTAATATAAAAAAGGCAATAAATTAGCATGTTTATAATTGCTGGGATCTGAAACTCCGTGCACTAGAGACATGTGCCTCTTTGTATTTTCCTTGCGATTGCTCTTGTAAGTACAAAATTGGAAGCTGCAGGTGAATCTCTTGGATTTTCCGCAGTCCACTTTCAGGTGTCTCTGAAGAGATTGCAGTTTCACGTAAGGCTTACTGCAGTTTGGGCAATTAAAATTACCTAAAAGTAGAGACTATTGAACACAGCTGAATATTAAAATCTAAATAATTTTTTCAGTCATCTTGAAAGTAAGCGAAAGTACACTATCAACATTACGTGAAAAACTCGTATTACAAACTAATGCAAACAGCAAATCAGGTGAAGCACGTACTTTGCAATTATATCTGTGCGCAAAAGGTACTTTTCATATGCTCAACACACGAGTGGTTAATCTTGACATACAACTTAAAGCGTTTTCCAATTCATTTTCGTCACTAATTGCACAATAATCTGTTACTGTATTCCAATCTACAATGCTCGACCAACAACAAATATTAGGGAGTGGGAAAGTAGCACTTGGTAGATTTTTTGATTAATAGGTTATCACAGAACTTCACCATGGAACATAGATTTTCTATCAAGACATGATCTCAATTACCCTACTTTCAGGTTCTCTAACCGGGAAATTAAGTTTTTTCTATGGTATATGGATATTCTACCACATCTAAGAAATTACCTCATAAAATCATGTTATTTAATTAAGGAAACGAATAATTAAAATACTTTCTATGTCAACCCATTTTTTAACAGTTTTACAATTCACAACAACATAAAGCACAGGTCATTATGATGTCATTTCCCGAGACATTCAATTTCCCAGAGTTGAGAATATTATATTTGGGGAAAAGTGACGTTAAAATGACGTAAATTTGCTGATGTCGAAAATCCGAAAGCTGTTTGTAAGGTCAGTTTGACGTCGTTCTCTGCTGCGCCTACTAAGAATTGGCTTCCCAATATCATGTTCTCGAATCGTAAAAAGTCAAAATTATGAGAAACTGACTGTATGTTGTCATTCGCATCTTCATAGCTCATTAGGTAAAGAAACAAACTTTAAAATAAGGACAACTTTGAACTATCAGGAATCAGAATTTTCTAGAGATCTGTCGGGTCTGGTTTTATTATAACGACTCCTTAATGATTTTAACTTCCAATATCACGAGCGCAAAAACATAAAAATCATGTAAGTGGCATCTCCTGTAATCAGATTACAATGAAGCAGCATTAAATTCACATCAGACGCTCTTGAAATGCACCCCCAGGACGTGATTTTTCAGATGATGCTTCAGTTTAAATGTTTTGGAGCACACACTGCACAAAAATGGTCGAGTTGAGTTGCCACATATGAGACGCATGTGCCTATTCAAATTGTCCAGTCTTGTAAAGTAGTTGGTGCATCTCGGACATTGGAAGATCTTCTTCGAACCTGAAAAGTGAACAAATTTTATTTGTGATCATGCAAGCACATAAATCCTTGAACTGCTTTACTAGAAAAGCACTTAAAACGTATTAGTGCCTTTGAGGGTCTTGTTCCGTCCTTCGTGGTCGAACTACTCAATAAAACTATATTGCTTCTAAAAAATCAAAAATTTATGGAACTCAGTGTGCTATAATTCATCTAAATATTGAAGAAATTGGTCATCGCCATAGGCCACACGAAAAAAATAACAGGAAAAAATGTCTAGACGCTTGATAAATCGTCCAATGGTCGAATATATTGGAAATATTAAAATATGTATCTTATTAATAGTAAATTTCAATGTGCTTTAAAGGAAGTTACGCCATTATCATATGTTAAAATAAGAGAAACGAATGTGAAGCATGGATAATTTTATTGATATGATAATAGAGCCCCCCATTATTCAAGACAGCAATGATATTTCTAAATTTGATACCAGTGATTCTGTTCAAATCTGAGTAAGTAAATAAAATAATTATATATAATGTGATTTTAATTTTGGCTATTCAGTAACATTTTGAACTGCTATAATCACAACGATTGTTTACCTCTGACCCACTTTGGTGTGACCTACCGTGACGACTAATTCCTTCAATATTTACATGAACTATAACTCATTTGATTTTTCCAAGTGGGAGGTAGTGGAAGAAATCATGAAGAAGCTGCTGATAGTACATTAAAATCAATACAACTAAAACTCATAAAAAATACGTTTATTTGGTACGAAAATGCGAAAAAGAAATCTGTAACTTAATACGGCCGTGAAAATTTCCAACTACTGATCCCCAACTGAGTTCTCAATATTACAAATAGAACTCCAATGTTGCATGCTCTGATAATCAGTAAGAAAGCTTTTTCCATGAACATGTTGGATGTGTCGTTTGAGGTGATCGCTCCTCTTAAACTTGAATTGGCAAAAGGCGCAAGGATACCTCCTTTCATCTGAACATCGTCTCAAGTGCACCTTAAAGGACTGGACGCCTCTGAACTTCTTCTTACATGCTGGACAAGGATACTTGCGGAGATTCATGTTATTAAGGCCTGTTGAAAAACCTCTTTAAGCATCTATCTAATTGTGCAATTTGTATTTTCAGGAAAAAACTAAACGTAACTTGCAAAATTTTAAAAATGACTATTGAAGAATCTAAGTCACAGTCTTTGTCATTTTATTCACTTAATCAATATTTAATTACAGCTCCTTAGCAAAAATTTACAATCGAATAATTATCTATAGGTCAAGTTATACTGATTGGGCAATACGTCATGAATCCGATGCATATGGTTCTTTAGATCGGTGCGATAGTAGTAGCTGTGGGGACACAAAGAGCACTTATGCAGCTTTTCTTTCTGGCATTCGACTGACATATGCCTCCTCAAGTTTTTAATCAGTGAGTACGACCTGTTACATCCGGGGCCTGGACAGTGGAATCTCAACACTAAAAAATTACTACTATGTAATTTTTGTCATACACGATACATAAATAACGATGGTTTTGGAAAGGAAAGAATGTCAGTAGAGGTATTTTGTTATCTTAAGTTTAAAAGATCCGTAAAGCGATATTTCACATAATCAAAATTTTTTGAAATTTTTGGGACATTGACTTCCAAATAAGCTGCACATTAAGTAATCTTAATGGCGTAAGTAAATCGGATGCAAATGTCAATAACCTACTGATTTTCCCATAAGAAATTGCAAAACTCATGGCTGTTATCCACATATGGATGTACACGATGATATTTCTCGTTAATAGTTCAAGTCCAAGATGCAAGGTTCAAACCAATATAGATGCGCTTCTAGTCCTATCCAGACACTCTAAAGCAATGTCCCACAGGTTTGTTCACGTAGGGAAACAAAACAATTATCACATTGAGATATACATATTCAGTTTAATATCATATCACAAATATTATGTCCTTGAGATGAGCCTTAAAAATCGCAGTGTGAAGCGGTCCTTCTATACAATTATAATGAGTGATCATTAAAAAAGCCTCACAGTAGAAGATGAACCCAAAACGTACGGCGTTGATTACGATATATATTATCAAAAATCTGACTGAGAACACATTAACAGATCCATTTATCCAAGACAGGCCTCTGATATTTTAACGCCTAGCTGAGGTTTTTTTAATGCTCACCTTGTACTATACGCAGCTGCTACTCACGACCATGAAACGAAAACATTAAGTCTATTTCAACTTAACTGCACCTTTGCAGAAAGTATTCTTCAGGTGTGCATTAAGCAGAAACTGGAAATAGAATTTTTTGGAACACGTCGGGCATTCAAAACTCGGCTGCTTGTTGCACTCGTATCTGATGTGACTGTTTAAATGGTACCTGTATTTATATGATCTATTGCAGACTTCGCATACAAATCGCTGGCACAGGTCTAAAAGAGAATTTTTAATTTAAGGAACAAAACTTCTCGAAAAAACGAGAGCAACTTGTTTCTAAAAAAACTGCGAAATATTCATTTCTAATAAAAAAATATATAACAATAGTAGTGTACGCATATAGGTAACCTCAGAAACACCCTAAGGAACCTTACAGGTTAAATTATTTAATTTTGTCCTAATAGTCCTCGATTTTTGTTTGGAAAAGGAGATATGCAGACGATTACTGTATTTTCTTGTATTTCACCACGAGTACCATGTAGTCAAAAGACAACATCGCGACGGTGGCTCTGGCGCGATTCAATTCTCTATCTATCGAAAATCTCTTATATCTCTTTGCTAGCTCAAAAACTATAGAGCTCTGAGAGTACCCCCGTGCGTAATAACAAATTTTAGTCATTTTTATACGTATCGAAAAAACTATTTGACAATATTTTATATTTTAGTGGAGCGGAATCTCCTTTGATATGTTCACATCGGTTGTGGACGCTACGAAATAATAGACCATATTGCTATATTAAGTATTTCACCATTAAAAACCTCTATGAAGTAACCAAGAGGTTTCTATTACTTCCCGAGGGTGTTAGTAGTAAATTTATTTCCTTTACTTAGATGTTTAATTAATTGTTTCTTAATATGCTAGATTCTTAGATAAGGAGGATGGCATGTAAAAATATTGATGAGTAACTATGTAGACACTTACTGACAGGAATGATACGCGATAGGGACTATTATTTCCCCTTCAAGTAGTGCCTGTGTTTATTTGGGCACCAAACTCCTCTTTATACATCTCACAGTTTTCACCAACACCATATGAGGGGTAGTTGTTTTAAGCTACAGAAAGGAGTAATCTGTCACATTATTCAAATATCCATAGACAAGCAAATATCAAATATAAGAAAGCTATTCACAAAATCAAGGGACAATCTAATTGTTTTAAGAATGAAGACATAAATAACCTAAATGGAGTTGTCATAAATTTTTTCGTCCAAGTATTCTGCACTTTCAGAAAATTAAGTCTCTAAATTTCCAGTTTTATCACATAGAATGAATAGCCACAATAGTTGCAGACGAACTGACCCGATGAGATCAATCGAATCTGGTGTTGTTTAAGGTCAGAAAAAATCCTAAATATCCTCAAAACAACTTCTTAAGTTATGAGTTATGTCTGTGAGGTATTTACAGTGGGTAAAATAGAAAATAAAAGTCAAAAACTATTTGTGGAATCTATTTTTTAAGACTACACAACATTATGCAATATTCTAAAGTCTTAAATATGCTTGGTAGCAGTGTGAATGCCTAAGTACTGTTTCGATTTGAAGCTTTTTTGGCAAAATTGGCACTTAAACTGACCGGGCTTGTTGCATGTATACTTCTCGTGGTAGTTTAAATTAAACCTGTAGCTAAATTGTTTGCCACATTTGGAACACCGAGGAATCGTTTCTGAAATTGAAGAAAATCCGCATTATTGCAGCAAAAAACGTTAATCAGGAAATGATTAATTCAGAATGAAATTGCACAGCATCGTTAGGTTTGCTTAAAACAGTCGTGAGTCTAGACTGAGCAATCCTCAAATCAGAAGCCTAAGCTACGGAGTTAAATCGGAATTGAAAGTACTTTGATTTATCTGAAGATGTTAGAGATTGGTATTGCAACCTCTTAGAGAACCCACGTCAGGTTTCCACTTCGTTCCCAATTTTCCTGCAGCACAATGAAAATTCAGTACCATAGATAAGTAGCTTTATTGTCCTACTTCTTGATTTTGGTTAACACATGATTGACTGAGAAATGAACACAAGTCTATTAAAAAAAAACTATCTGTTACTCAACTCTCTACATATTCAACAGTCTAAAGTCTTAAATGCATCTATCGTTGCTAGTTTCTAAGTTGCAACTCCTAATGGTCATCTGCAGCTAATTATGGCGATCAATTGGCACGTTTTCTCTAAATCTAGATGTCTCTAAACAAATCGGGGGTAATTGGCCTTGTGCGATGGCACTAAACAGCGGAAAATGTTGAGAATCATTACGCATTGTCGCTTATGGACTCTCAGCAGGTTCTCGTAACGGTACGACTTGCCACAGACACAGCGGAAGCCTACAAAATTGGGTACTAATCAACACCCACAGATGAATAGGTAACGTCATGCTCTATCATCTAATCAGTCTAATGGATAAAGGAAGAGTAAATAATAGATAAACTTAGAAATGTGATTTAGAGAAAAGAATCTGTGGTGAGGAACTTTCAGCATTAAAAGCTTTTTAAATTTAGCAAAACAAGACTGATGTAATATTTTCCATAAATAGTTAAATCGTCGACGATTGGAACTACTTTTAGCAAGTACCGTTTAGTTTTGAAGTAAAATAATTACTAAGTATTGAATAGATATCCAGGAAATCACCTCTATGTCCGAAACAACTCAGAACTGGCTTTCCAGTCCAATTAGAATTGAATAATCAGTTGTATAAAGAGAAATATTTTAAAAGTTCGTTCATAAAACTGAGTTCAAATGACCTTCAGAAAGTTTTATAAACCTTCATCGACTTCATGGAAGTAACATCTCACTTTAGATTAAGCAGTGAAATATTTGATTACTAAGATTTCCCTTATTCAAGAGCAACATACATGGTATAAGTGGTATTTGAGACTCTTTTTTTGGGTAAAACATTTGCCGCATATCTCGCATTTGAATTCAACCAAATGCTGCTCGGTCTGGATATGCCTAATCAAGTTGCCTTTATACCTGTATCTTCTGCCGCAATTACTGCAACCATATTTCTTGTCCATATCTAAAAAAACGTACTTTTGTTACGACTCTATTATCGCCTGTTCAGATTACTGTCACTCATTGATATCATTCACACCCACAAGAAGGGATGACACTACTTCCGCTTGCTAGGATTCATTTTCACCAGAAAAGCGACGAAACGAATAATTAACCTGAAAAGCAATACAAAAATATTATCACACAAATAAAAAGCAAAGCGAGGAGCTATACATACCTCTCATCAATTTAGCGTTATCATTACTCACTTTCCTTTCCTCGCGTTTTGCTGTCTAGAAACCACATCCACCTTTAGTACCCTCAATTGATCCTGGAAAAGGAACAATATAGCTCTCTTCAGTATATCAATGTTAACAGTTCCTGTAGAGCAGCCATGAATTTTCCAGTCCCAATAAGCAAATTTTAAAGTCAACTTAATGAAGATATCGAAAGTGTTAATAGGGTAAAGATATGGATACAACTGTAACTCCGTATCATAACTATACTCCGTATACTATAATTATTATCTTAAGTATTTCGACGTTCATAACCTCTATGGAGAAGTCATGAATAATGCAGCCCTTATAGGGTGATTTTCATGCAACTACTTCATTTCAACTTTACACTTATGAAGTAGATTTAAATACATTGTGAATAAGCTACACAGCGATAGGCATCAATTAAAAAAAATTTACATTGTCCTGCGTTTAGTCTAGCTATACTACAGTATAAGCGGCACATTGCCTAGGAGTGAAAATTGTATCGACTGTTAACGTTTAGTCACACATTTTTTTTCAGACACATAAAATATCTAAAAATCTCCCCAAATACACCTGACTGCGACGTCATTAATTCAAGTGATGCAATCATTGATGTCTCTTTATTTAGCTCTGACTGAAATTCTTCTATGCTACAAGATTGCTTAGTCTCAAAGGTCCACCATTGAAATTACGTTTGGAACACATCCTGAAGTGACTCTTCCAATTAGACTTTTGATGAAACCTCTTGCCACACACTTGGCACTTAAACTGGGGAGTTTTGCCGCACTCATAAGTCTGATGTCTTTTCAACGTGCCCTTATTCTTGTAGCTCCTCCCGCAGCGATTACAGCTATACTGGTTTAATATCTCTGAAAATAATTAAATATTTGTTAGACTAAGTTTCCAAGTTTTACGTGTGAGGAAAATTACCCTCAGTGCTAGTTAGAAGTAAAGGACCACATTGACAGGATTTAACTTGCATTAAGAGAAAAGAGGGACCTACTGTTAACCCTAAAGAAATATTTTTTCGCAAATCAATATACGTCTGTTAATCATTTTTGAGCTACTGAGCTAATTTACCCCAAGTCCGCTTTATAATACTATATTATACACCGAGGTTGTGTGAGTTGTGAAATACTTTATTATGACCCGAAAATTTTAAATTCCAAAATGCGCAAAGCTGAGGGATCTTAGACATGGGGGGACATCAATTTTTCACAACCGTTGTATATGAATGGATTTTTCTAGTTGTTATAAAATTATAGGAAATTTATCTAAATTGCATATATTAAGTCTGAAACCCAAGAGGACAACGCCAAGGTAATGCAATCTTTCTTCAAGGCTTCAGAACCTCTTTTAATTCAGTTGTCAGACAATATCAAAGCACAGCATAAGTGCTGTCTCGTAGTAGGTTTTACGCTCTTTCACATGGCTACTCAATAAAAATTGTTAAGGTAGAAATACTCCAAACAACTACATTCCTCTTATTTTCAGCACTTTTATAGAAAATGTTTTAAATTAATTTCACACTATCTACATTTTTAGGGCTCTTTACAGCTCGTGCCACCGAGGAAGACGACATTCATGTTCCGGCTTGATTTTGAGAAATATTTTAAAATATCTCTCTCGTTCAAAATAACTCTTTTGGAATGTGAGTTTTCGGTAGTCGAATAAAATATTGGATTTTTACCGTAGCGTTATTAGCTAAAAACTGGAAAACTCATGTCTTCCCCAGAGAGATTATTAACGTCGAAATACAGTAGAAAGACTATTGGTACTAGGGGTTACGAACCTCCGCAAATCTCACCATATCGCGCACAAATCAAGACATATAAATTGAAAAATACTTTATTTCTAAATACAATAGAAAATAACACAAAATTCACTCAAATATTACGAAGTATATCTAACTTTACTGTGCTTATACATATATACGTATGCTTCCTAAACATACTATAAACGTTACACATTTAAGGGAACATTTCTTGAGCCAAAATAAGAAAAAAAGTTCATATAAATATGTGCGTAATATCCCTTCATTTTCTAAATAAAGAGTAGTTTCGGAAAGTCGAAGTTGAAGTTTCGAAAAAATCAATTTTTAACTATTAAAAAAAATATTTTTATTAAATTTAATCAAATTTTCTCCGTTTAATAACGTTATGCGCCTTTCGATGATTTCATAGTCCATTCAGGACTTTCAGGGGTATGCCCACAAAAATAGCCTGTAGGAACTTTACACAAAAATTTTATCTCCCAGTAGATTTTGCAAGCTGCACAACAATTCCTAGCAGAACAGCTATAAATATCACTTTTCAGTCGCTTAATATTTTTTTGTATTTCGTTTCGTTTTCCATATTAAAATCGAAATTCATGATCACACTAACATCTTTGAATACACTTAATACAGCACAAAAATTGAAATAATTGGGATTAACGCTTGAACATCTAGTAAAAAGTTCATAATGACAACCACTAACTAGGATACACGAATCCAATCTTCTTCTACGTAACTTCTAAATTCTTTCGAATCACAAGGGTTGTTTTTTTAACGTTCTGTACGTCGGAAAAGAACCGATTTTTTTTGCTTTAATCCAAGAAGGATCCCTTAAATTTGCGTCGCATGTTCAAGAAACACCCTATATATTATATGTATATATAAACTTATAGTTTCAGTTGAATTCAATTACGTCCATATCTCCAAAACTGCCCTTGAGGTGAACCCCCAACACATGCTTTTTGAGGTGCTGCTTATCTGGAAAATATTTCTTGCAGATACTACATTGGCAGGGACGCGTGCTTTTGCCGCAAATCAGTTTTCTATGCCGACGTAGGTTATCCGCCCTGGTGAAACTACTCAAACAATCCGGACACATAAAACGCTTCTTCTCTTTTGGGCCTGTAATTGTAGGAAATAGGATTAGAGGGTTATGTAAGATTTAAGAGGTTGAGATTGGTTGCGTTTTTTAAATCTATACAACTCAAAATCTACTGGAAATAAAACGTATGGAGAACGATTTGTATTTTTAACGTGTGAACCTTTCTTTTATTGTTCTACCAGTTGTAACTGAAAATAGTACAAATTTGATGAATTTTCGTGGGAAAATCGACTGCATTGTAGGTATCTTGCATGTGTTAAACCTCCCTAAAATAAACTCAGTAGTTGTAATAAAGGTATATTTCAAGAATCTCCAATATACTATATGAAAACTAATTAGTCCAACACTGTTCGTGGCGTAACGAATCCGTCCTTCAATGAGAGATGCACCTTTAATTTCTTTTATTAATTATTTGAAAACGTATACAGGGTATTCTGGATTGGTAATGGATGAATTGAGATGTTGGGGCTCGAATTGTTTCGGTTTTTGAGAAAATTGCAAACAGTGAAAAAATGCATTAAAAAAAGATTTTAGTTAATTTATTACTTAATTTTAAAGCAATTTTGAGAAATCATCGAACCTTCAAGAGATTTCAAAGCGACTTTTGGGGATTTCTTGGAGTTTTCCAGACACCTAGAATTCTCCTACCTCATGAAATATTAAAGGAACTATTTGACTTTTCCCGATGCTTTTGAATTTGTTTCAAATCTTCTAATGATTTTTATACAAACTTCGAAGACACCTTGTCCAAGATTTTTTTTTTCTTGAACTTCTCCACATATTCCATATCCGTCCCATTTAATCGTCCTTCTACCTTTTTCGCAAGTCCCAATACAGCCATCAGACATTTGGGACACGCTGCACATCTGTGAAATATCTCAAAAACATACTAAGGGCTGAGTTCTGGAATACAGCCCTTAGAAAATTACTCCTTATCCGATAGAAAAAGTAACTTCAAAACACACACATATTCAAAGCCAAATTCTCAAGGCTTAAACTGATGACATTTACTCATATGGCGCAGGAAGTTGCCCTTTCGCTTGGTCCTGTAACTGCAGAAATAACACAGAAACTTGGGCTCAACTCCGCATTCCTTTACGTGGTTGTTGAAGCTCGTTTTGAGGTTAAACCCTTTGGAGCAAGTGGAACAAACAAACTTAACATCTGAAACAACCGAAAACACGTGAGATGATAGTTTTCTAAATAAATCCGACATCAAAACCCACAGTGTTTATACGACGCTTTATTCATACAAGCATTACAATATCGAGAAAATGGCACACATTAAGACTAAGTTTAGTTAGTATCCTCAGTGAATACTAATAAACACTTCTAAAGCACAACACTAACTTATGGTAAAGGATTACAATGGCTTCGTCTACACGGGGTGATGGGTGGCCATGTGCTTCACTAGAATGTACTTGTAAGTAAATCGCTTGTGGCAGATCTTACAAGCGAAGGAAGGTTCCTTGTTGCATTCGAATCTCATGTGGCGTCTCAGATTGTTGAGGTTTTTATACGACGAGATGCAATTGTTGCACCCATAGCGGCCATTTTCGGTAATGCGGTAGTCGGGGAACTCTGCCTTGAACAGCTGGTAATCTATAAAAATTTCAGGATGTGGTACCATTGACTTTGTTGAAGGGAGGAGCAAGCAACTAAATGCTACAGGAAAAGGATGCAAGCTAATCGTTAGATTTAAGAATTATCTATGGCGAAGTTGTGGCTTCCCTGGTGTGAAGTTTCTAAGAAAGTACGTGTCGTTCTGACAAAGGGGTTTAGTTTCCATTTGCTTCTCATGTCGATAACTTTTAGTATAAAGTGCTAAAACAAATCATCATTAAACTAGTAATAACACTTCATCGAGAATTGGCATTTCATACTTACCCGCAGTTGAGGTTTGTCAAGAAATGTTTTCCGATTTTTTAAGGTAAACTTCCACCACTTCGAAGGATTAAAACAACGTTGAATTTAATTTATTTTTAATTAATTTTCATTTAAAAACTTTCTTTGGACACGAAGGATAAAAAGTAGTTCAAATTTGTTGCTATATCATTTTGATGAAGCAAATTTTATGTGAAAATCTGAGTGTTTCTTCATGAGTGAAAAAATATAAAATGTATATAAATATGCTCATCATAGAAGAACCAAATATAGTTTCAGGTTGAGGGTCGAATGACCAAATAGAATTATTTCTAGAAGTTCTTTATATTTTGGGTTTACATCACTACTAACGTATCAACCTTAGAGCTCCTCTCTGGTCTCGTAGTGTAAAATTTTTAATAGCTATATTTCGGAATGTTAGTTAAGAGGGGAGCGTGGGCATAAGACTCATCCTAGTCAAAATTTGACTGATGTAATCTATACATAAAAAAGGCTTTTGGATTGAACACATTTAATACATTGAAGCAAGGTTGTAACACATATCGCGCCGAGATAAGATCTTGGGCTTGCCTCTTTTTCTTCTATTTTGAAACCAGTATAGAATTTTCTTCTCTGTCAAACCCAACTCTTCTGCTAGAGCCCTTCTCTGGTGAATTGTAACATAGGGATGTTTTTGGTAAAGTTGTTCCAAATATTCTATGTTTTTCTTGTAGTCCCACGGACCTCCAGTAGGAACTAAACCTACAAGCAACATCCGATCTCACTACTTTATACAATAATTATAGTCATATTATAATATAGAGAGGAAAGAATTAAATTAACTTAGAATTTGTCATCCTAATCAAACAGCCCATGTACTTGAGCGCAATGTTGCTTCATGCGAAATTTGTAGACGAATTTCTTGGAACATAGAGGGCATTGGAACTGAGGGGAGATTCCGCACTCATATTTGATGTGTCTCTTGAGGTTGGTCAACTTCGTGTAAGAGTTACTGCACTTGTTGCAGGCAAATCTGCTTTCAGAGGTCATCCAGTAAACACGTTTTGTAGAATAATTCTCTACAAAAAATGGATAATTGTACTTTTAAATTAACGCGGTTAAAATGTTACCAATTGTGGAACTTCGTAATGTTGAATTAAGAAGCTGCAGCAATTGGAACGAGTATGTACGCCTGATGATTATTCACAATTTAAAAAAAATGGGAATAGGAAGTGTTCATATATATTATTACACTTGGCTTCATCCCTTTCTTAATCACCCTGAATTCTCCAAATCCACTCTACTAAACTTTGCATCTAGTAGAGAGCTCTTTGAGCTTTCACAAATTTCAGGCTGAGAAATGCAGGGATTTTCCTTAAACACATCCAAATGAAATACTTAAGGAGTCAGTTTTTGAGAGGATCTTCGGCAGATTCGTTGGAAGGATATTTATGAGGTATGGAATTTATGCAACTGGACAGTTACTTAGTGAAAGTAGATTACAATTCACAAATACAAATATTGGAAAAATTCGAAAAGGTAGTCGGATTTGGAAAATGGAATGACTCAGAGGAAGAGTTTGAAACACGGGCTTGCACTTATCAGTAAAAGAGTGAGTTGCTGGTCATTCCGAAAGAGAATCATCAGCATCTAAGTTCCTGTACACGGATTATTTCCTAGCTTTTTTAGAAACTATTATATTATAACAAAGGCAGGTGAAGAGCAAAAGGAGAGAAACCACGTGAATCACAAGCACACGCATTCACATTTTTTTATTGTTACATCTTATTTGCACAATTACAAAGAAGCAAAGGCAGAATGTCTTCTTATACGGCATTTACTGTAGTGTGCCTGCATGTTGGCTTTCTGGTGGAACATCCTGCCACACTCATGGCACTTGAACTGAGGCACTTTACAACATTCATACTGCATGTGCCTGCTCAAGCTTCGCTTCGTTTTGTACGTTCTCGGACATCGGGAACACATATATCTACCCACGACTAAAATATAAAATCGGTGAATTATGACCCAGTACAATGCAGAAGAAAAATCTCCCATCAGAGCAATTTTAAAAACATATGGAAGGTGTGAAATGGAAAAAAAACGGTTCTTTGGAATAAATTTTTGTCGGTACAACCCTGGTGTGATGCGTAGCTGATTTTATATTATTATACGATACATAATTACACGATTTTTCCTTCACTAGATTTAATTAAAAAGACAAAGAGTGTTGAACCATAACATCAACGGTACGCTACGATTTCACATTTACTTCCAAGGCAACGATAACAAAAGAACATGGGGGATGATGTAGACGTTGTGATCGATTATCTCCCTAGGTATATAATGAGTCATAGAGAAGTCATTATTTTATATAAAAAGGCGAGAAAACTTACTTGACAACCATTCAATACCCAAATATCCGTGCCTTTTTAAGCCAATAGTGAAAAATACACTTTGGATTGGGGGAGTATAAATAATCTACTACATTTATTATATTAAGGTGCTTTATTTCGGATATAAAAATCATAGCATTTCCTATTTCTTGCTGAAAAACAATGCTGTCTCAAATATGATTTCCTAGAGAAAGTTTTCGCGCATATTTCGCAGGTGGATTCTGTCCTCTTTCCGCAGTCTTTGTAGATATGAGATTTGAGTGAGTTGAATGAAGAGTATTTCCGCATACAAGCCGTACATTCATAATTTTTCTCTAGAAAATAAAATTTCCGGTATTGGACTCTTAGTATCGCACGATATAAAATCCATTATTCAATCTCAGAAGACAAACTAAATAAAAAAAATCAAAATTTGTAGTTGTATTAAGTATATCTTAACAATTTTACATTTTTGTTATATAATCCACCTGAACACATCTAGTTCTCAGACATAGGCACCTGAGGATACGAACCAATAAACCATGGAAGGCAGTAATTTTTGAGACACTCTGTACATCAAAACCTGATCTTGATGCAGCGAGATTGAGCAATCGAGCGACCTTTACCTCGACTTATAACCCTGTAGCACAGTCTACAGCGTCTATGCAAACCCACGTTTTGTAAAATAGGCTGCCTTGAAACTAAAAATGTAAAAAAATCAAGAAATAACGATGAAAATTTGAGTGTCGTGGTATGTTGCTTATTTAATGTGAAAGGAACACTTTTCATACCATCGGAATTGGTGACAAAAGCCGAAGTTTCACACCCAAATAGGAATGAACTTGGAAAAAAACGTTAATTTCAATTTTACGATTCAGATCAGAGCTGCACTTGGGGAAAGTGAAGAACGCAAACACCAGAATATGTCAAAATTGTCAAGAAACCTATTAGACTTTAATAATTTTTTTGAATTTTGTTACCTATATAATTGCTGCTTGAAAATGGTGAGTTCGGGTCATTTTCTACACAATATACAGGGTGGATCTTTTTCTTGCTACCTTCTCGGATTGATTTTTCCGAAGTCTAAAGAAGATCCAAAGTATGAAGTTACCAAATTATGACTTTTTTAAAATTTTAGTTAACTGAAAACTCACTAAAATTCCAAGGAAAAATACAGGCTGAAAAATCCTAATGTTTGTAAATCCTTACGAAATTTCTGTGTAGCTCAGAGTTTAAAATTTTCAAAGAGACGAGAAAAATTTCCAGGATTCGAACGAAAAAAGTTCTTTTTCCCTAACAAAATGGAAACAAAATCCACTAAAACCAAACGAAAACAGGAGTGACCTGAAACGAATCAAAATTAGCACCCCGTGCTTCCAAGTACCAAAACGAAACAATACTTAAAAATTCACCCCTTGAGGTTTCGACCAGTCTTTAATGCTTCGCCTTTTTCGTCACTCTTGGTGGCAAACAGTAATTATTCTTAGGGCCTTCGTATACAAGCGAGATTAGTGTAACAGTAAAATCATTTTGAGGATTCTGATATGACCACAAATAGTATATCACCATCACAAGATAAAAAATTAACCTCCTCTGGAACATATTTGTAGATTGCATCATGACTATTAAAGAAAAGCATCGCCATGCGCTCAAAACAGTCAATACTGTACGATTTTGAATGATCGAATCGATTGTAGAGTACTATAGATGTTTTAAGGAGAATGTTGGTGAAATGGGTACGTCTACAAATTATCATAAAGGATCATATAGCATTGATTTGATTGTTGTATAAAAATAATGTATTCTTCTAATATCAACAAGAAAATTTCATAAACAAATTACCATTCAACCAGTGACAGCTATCTAACTAATGTTGATCAACCAGGTGAATTCTTTAGCCCTCTCAAAGTGCCTCCTGTTAATGTGAGTTTTGAGATTATGCCTTCGTTTGAAGCTCATGGAGCAAAAAGTACATGCATAATTCTTCTCCTTTCCACAGTCCTGATATAAATGAGTATTCATGGTTTTCATGTTCTTGTACCATTTCTTGCAGTTGGGACAGCAGACACCTTGCAAACATCCAGCTAAAACTGTGTTAAAATTTTAATAGGTTTGGTTAGCGCTGATTTCATAAGTTTTGGTTAAAGTTAGCTGGTTAAGAAGATAAAACAATTTTAACAGACAGTAAGAAAATTAGTAATTCTCTAGAAATATTCAAGACAAAATTTGTGAAAATCATACTATTGAAATTAACAAAAAGCAAAAAACTGGAGAGTTTCAACACGAGGTCACATGGAAAAAATATGTTTGGTTCACGGTAAGCAGCGGTGGAGCCAATTAGGCTCTTTGAGACACTCGTGATTTATATGGCATCTCTCATGAATTCTCTTTTAGGAATAAGGGATAATACAGAGGGAACTAGGAAGAAAAAAAGATAAGCAGTGCAGTAGATTTAGTAGAAGAAAATGATGAGTGTTGAAAGGGGGAAGTGAGGAAATTACAGTTGAAGCAACAGGAAAAATATGAAAAAATCCCACTTATGGAATGTTGAAGTTCTGGATTATTAGAAATGATAAATAACTTTTTAGAGGAATTGACAAAAACAGAAATAAGTTTGCTTCACTCTAACCGTTCTGGAGATACTTTAATATCATTGTTACTTCACCACTTGATGATTTTTCAGAAAGGACTTTTAAGCAGTAGATTTTTAGGTTTACCTAGTTTTCTAAGGGCGATACTTTTTCCATATGATGTGACTCTGGTGGTACACATAAAAGAAACTAAATTATACGGAATTTATAAACGAAATTTTAAGTTTTAGGTCTGTGAAAAATCATGGGTGTTGCTCCCAAATGCGAACAAGCATTTCTTAAAACTGGACTTCCTGTCAATTCCTGGAGAAAGTTTTCCTGATTATCCTAATCAACGTGATACAAAAAATTAATTATTTTTTAACATATCTCGAAAAAAAAGGACAGCAAAGCAGGTAAATTTGGTGACAGGATAACTCTAATAATACAAATGATTTCAGAAATCAACTGATAATGTACAAAGGGATGTATCCAAAAATATAGCAAAGCAAATAAAAGAGTAGCAAATTTTAATGTAACGAAAGAACACACGAAACACACAAAAAACAGCGAATTTTTCTAATGCGGCATATTAAACAATAATATGGCAAAGCATGCCTTTTGAACTAATTTACAACTAAAAATTATAACAGCTGCGATGCTACCTCAGGAGTAGCCCCAAGAGAATATCATTGTCTTTTTTGTCGCCTGGAATTTACTATCCTCCTCTCTCCTTATGGGCTAGTCCCAAGAACTTTGACGACTTGCAGATGAATATTTAAACTTAGCCACCATAAAACTAATATACCGAAACAATATCGTTCCAAAAACATATCAAAAAAATACAAGCACACCTGTCACTTAATCTTCATTTCAATTCTAGACTATTTCCTGGTTTCTTCAAACGCATTATCATACCATGTTTGGAGGCGTAATGCATCTTCAAATTAAACTTCCTCTTCGTCTTAAAATCGCAATGTGAGCACAAGAAAACATTTGCTTTGAAACAATCCAGCGAAGTATGCGCCCTCAGGGTATTACTGTTCTTGAAATTCTTGCCACATTGGTCGCAAGAGACTTGTCCGAAAACTTGGAAAGGGCCTACAAAGGGACATATTTAGAGACTTTTCAAAGACACCTTTACTAAAGGAATCAAAGATTACAGTTCACACTTTAGAGTATATTATTCGCTAGATTATAATGACAAACATGACTAGAAAGGTTACTAAGTTTAGACTAGCTTGCATAATATTTGTGGGTTCAGGCTAGAACCTGCTGGTGCTGATGCTGTATGTGTCGCTTTAAATGGTGGCTGTAGAAGTAGGCTGCAGGACAAACTGTACAGAAAAACTGCCGTTTGTTTTCGCATGAGTATCTGAAATGGGTCAGCATGGCTTTTTTGGACCTGTATTGCTTCCCACAGCGGGAGCATGGGAAAAACTTGTTATGGTCAAACCCTAAAAAGAGTAGAATTTTAAGTTTATATCAATATTAAAAATTAATAAAACTAAAAAAAAAATCATTTGGCACTTTCATTTCAAATAGAAATATCCTTTGTATTTGAACAAAATGATCGGAAATAAAAAATTCAGTCAGAGCTTTCTGTAGAACTCCCGATGGCTCTTCATGCAATCCTGGTGCTTGGCCATGCAGTGAATCTTCAAGTTGTTCTTCCTTTTGCTCGTATAATTGCAGAACAGGCATTTAAACATATTGGGTTTGTTGCATTCATATCTCAGATGGCAATACAGGCTGTTTTTGTTTTTGTACGACTTATTGCAGGTGGGACAATCGATAAATTCTAAAAAAAGGATTTCATCATCAGATGCACAATCTTCAATTTAAGATAGTAAACCATCTATGACCGTTAATAGATACAAGTTCCTCACATCTAGACCGCTGTAATAGCTATTTTTAAAGGAAAATTCCTCTACTTCGTCGTACTTAAACTTCACCTTAATGAAAAGTTTTAGCTTTAACATTTTAGAACAGTTTCCAAAATTCAAACGGTAAAAAATGTATCCTTTTGTGACACCAGTTTTGAAATCGGTGAGTAAGGGTGGCTGATTATGGTCAGTCAGGCCAAATGGACTGCAAACTTTCCAAATTTAAATTCACTTGATTGGCAGATTTGCTTTACTGTGTCTGCTTTAAGTTCCTACAAGCACTCAATAACTAGCTAGTTTAGTTATCTGTCCAGTTATATGATCAAAAAAACTGCGTTCGAGGACTCAACTAAATTAGGAAAATTGTAGCTTCGAAAAAAAGGACACTATAGCTATTCTTCGCATTTGTATATCCTCGACAGCGTCCACAAAAAGTTAAACCTACAAGAAACTACAATTTACTGTGTAAATTCTATTATGTCTGTGCATGAATAAACGAATGAAGGTTATCAATATGTCGCTTAAGGGAATACTTTGAAGTCAAGGAAACTTGGCAGTACTGACAGGCGAACAACTTAATCCCACAATGCTTCTCATGAAACCTCATGTTTCGGTGGTACTTGTAGGCTCGGTTGCAATATCGACAAAAGTGCATTGGAACTGAAATTAAAACACTGAAATAATTAAAGCACAGATGAATTAATAAAGTCTAAGGCTACCTGAAATGACTACGAATGTGAATATCATTAATACAAAACTGTCAAATATTGGCAATAAGAAGGATAGCAATGATTACCTCTTCAAGTATATTTCAGCACATTTATTAATATTTTTACACATTCGATAAAACTACACATTTCCATTGCTGTAGTTGCAATAATTGGAATGTGTGGCCAAATGTCTGGTCATAATGAACTTGTAGTTGAACTTCTTGTAGCAAATCGGACACATAAAAGTTGGATCCCTGCCGCATTCGAACTTGAGGTGGCGCTTCAGGTTGTTCGGATTCAGATACGACGATTTACACCTCTTGCAACCATACCGTCCATTTGGAGTAAGATTATACCAGTCTGGAATGGTATAGACATGTCAGTTGCCTTTAAATGAAGTCTAATATAACTGTAGTAACCTGTAGCAGGTAGGCAAGAGTGAATTTCATCAGCTACATGAGTATCATTTCGTCATATTTTGCCTAGTAAAAACGCACTTATAAAAAGTTGTTCAACATTTTTCCGAAAATTCTAGAATGAAAAATTTACAATTGTCACACTTTACTATTCTCAAAAAATGAAATATAGCAAGATGATTTACATTATCATCATAGTTTGCAAAAATCTACGAAGAATCTTGCTTTCTTCGTCTCGAGTCCTCTCATATTGTTTCTTGCGTCATGGCACAGACCTCCCAGGTCGACCTTGCTTCTTCATTTCCTATACGATCTCACCTTGAGATCTAAAAACATCCTACAAGACCCCGTGGGGTCAACCTCCCTGATATTCCGATAAAGAGTCGTTTTGACGACACCGTGCTATAATTTATCTGAACATCCATTTATGAATCCGATTAGTTTTGCCTTAGGATTTCTTGATTTTCTACTATGAACTGACAATATTACCGACTAGCCCTAATCTGCATACTCCTCCTGCCTCTAATCCACTACATACAAGTTCACGGGAATATTAGCATACCAACAAATGAAGTTTCAAAGAAATTTAATCATGATAAAGTGGAGAAATTGCTGTATTGCAGATATTGGTATAAATTAATTGCCCAGATAAACAATATTTATTTTCTCATTATATAAAGGGGCACAGCCTAAGAACCAACCCCATAACAACCCTTACATTGATCAATGAATACAAACTCGTGGCAATTCTACGATTTAATGATCAACACCGCATTAATATGATGCTCCGACACAAAACGCGTTCAACTCCAAATCACCGATTGTGGGACAATCACAAATTGGGTATTTAATTGCGGTCATAACCTTGCATTTGCTCTCCTTGATGTACCATCTCAGACCTCCTTTCGCTTTGTATCTTTTATCGCATCTTTGCAGACCATTTGATAAAGTCCTAGAGGAAGAGAGTTAGTGTAATCTCTAAAAGGAATGATGATGAGGATGATGATGATGATGATGATGATGATGATGATGATGATGATGACGACGATGATCATATGTATAACAAGTTGTTGATTTAACTGGCATTGATCTGAACTCCATGTACCATCATACTATGTCGCAGTAAATGGTCCTTTCTCTTGAACTCTTTATCGCAAGAGGGGCATGGAAACATCTTCAGGCCGAATCGGAAACATTCGAATCTCCGGTGCCGGTATAAGGAACTTTCATGACGGTAGCCTTTCCCACACTTGGAACAGCAATATTGACCTGCAAAAAAATCGTTTTAAATGTCACATTGCATAATAAAAAATAAAAATAAGTGAGAAAAATTGTATTGAATTCCAGAAAACAACGTCTTTGAATAAGACATCTTACTACAACGATCCTGGAACAGCAAATTTTTTTCTGCATTTATCTTAGAATATGTCTCAGTTTTAAGAAATCGCAAATGACATATTAATCTTTCTAGTATTCCTAAGAATTTTCGAAATCTCATCCTTACGATTTTTTTATGAAATTGTATAGATTATTATTGAATACCGAAATAAATTTTTTGGTGTGTTTCAAAGAGATAAAAGTATTATTTTTACTTTCACTAGTCTGAGAATAACAGAGTTAATATTCTGTATTTATGTGTCATCAACTTAATTATTCTAAATACGTACCTGGACGTTTAATTTAAGTTTTCAGTTAATTTTAAATAATTGAATGATCTCCAGCAGCAGTATCCGTCGAAAAAAAACTTCTATAGTACATCGACATATTTATTTCGAATATTCTAAAACATAAGCCTCCCACTGGTTATGCATCACGTTGTGTGTATTTATCAGATGTCGTTTCATGCTGCTCCTTCGGTTCAGTAGCTTACCGCAATTCTGGTAAGTGCATGTTAACTCCGCTCTTACAGCGCAGTCGTACTTTTGGTGAATATAGAGGGATCCTTTCTTACCGTACGTTCTACCGCAAACTGAGCAAGAGTATTCGATCTCGTCCGCTACAATACGATGTTTGCTGAGTGTACCATTAAGAATTTACTGATAAAGATGATCAAGATGATGATGGCGATGATGATTAACGACTCAATAAAACCCAAGTTTTGCAAAAACATAAATATGTTTACTATTTTGAAATGAAGTCCCTTAATGTAAATTAATCATGACATGTTTGCTGGCGATGTGATATTTCAAATATGCGTTGCTGGTGAACCTTCGGTCGCACACATTACAGACAAACTGGGGAGGTTTCCGGCATCGATACCTCTGATGCTGTCTGAAGTTCCTTTTGTAGGTGAAGCGCTTATCGCAGACGTTGCACACGAACATCTGATCCTCCATGCGAAAGTCTGAAATTAATCCATCAGCTTTACTATTTTCTGGAACAAGTGAAACTAGATCAAGCCAATACAATATTGAATACTCAAAATTGAAAAAGGGAAGCTTCATAGTGATGCTGCCTCTTAACGCAGAGTCCCACATGCTACGTTACTACTTTACGCAATATGCACCTGATTTGGTTGCTATTGAGTTTTAAGACCCCATTGGTGACAACGGCCTCTCTGAAAGTTGACCAATTTGTTTCATCTAAGAACAATCACAAAATAGCAAGAAAACTGATTTTATCGAGACGGCGTTTATGAAATCCCTGAGTAGAATGCTGGTTCTTAAACACATTTTTTCCGGTCTACGTGCCCCTGGTTTTTCTACCACTAGTTCAATGATTGTCTCCTATGTTTTTATATTTTTTTCATTTTACACTCTGGCCGGAATTAGGTTCTGACAGGCTACGCCCCACTATTTGCGTTTTGTAGCCGCTTCAGAGGCCTGAACCTGCTCACTATATCTACACGGGTACCAAACTGCAATTTCTGAGCTTTCTCGTTTAACTTGAACTCAGGTTCTTGCCTAAATAAAGTCACGTTAAATTTATTCTTTTCTGGTGGTAAAATGGAATCACAACTTTACAAACCTTAAAAATGTTTAATAAATAATAACATTAAGTGCTAAACAGGAATGCATCTGACACCACATTTATACTACTTATTTCGCATTTCGTTACAACTGAGTTTCGGTTAGGATGCTGACCCAAGTGATGTTCATCCTTAGACCTGCTGAAACAAAACGGAGATTGGTATTTGGGTTCCACGCTCTGCTGACTAGACCCTCCCCACACATCGGAGGGTGTTTGTTATATACTTCCATAAGGTTGGCAAACACTGCCTACACCTTAAAACCGATTCATACGAATCATCCAGAGATATTGTTTACTACGTGAAGGGAAATATATTACTGGTTATATTATTCCGTGTTTCTTGTCTAAGTGATTCTTGAGAGCATGCTTCCTGAAGCACTTGTAGTTGCAGTAATCGCAGAAAAACCTGTAAGCTCTTAAACACTCGTACTTTTCGTGCCTTCTCATGTTGCCCGGATTGGTAAAGTTTTTTTGACAGTTGGTGCATTTGAATGTACCTAAAAATATGTCAAATGCATAAATAACATAGGGGAGATTTAAGAGAAAATTTAGATATCCAAAATTAATCAATTCAAATGATAAATTTTCATATCAACACTAAAGTGTTCGCATCCAAATTTCTAAACAACCGCTGACTAGAGACTTATGCTGAGCCGTTGATAATTTTATAAAACATATCAAATGCGTAAGGATATACAGGGTAATTTATAAAAATTTAAGTTAGATCCTTACATTTTCGCTACAAATACTGTAGTCATTAAGGTATGCCAGGAAACAATAAAACAAAAGGCTAAATGGGCACACGACCTTCGGCAAGAAAAACTTCTAGTAAATAAAATGTTTCAATGATTTAATAAAAGTCATGAGTCATATTGTATATTTAATTAATTTTTTACCTTAAAAATCTGAAAAATCAATTTTTCTGCGTAAAAAGAATCTTAAAAAACTTACATTTAGTTTAAATACACTATCAATACATTCTCACTGTATAATATACATATAGGGTGTTGAATAAAAAAAATTTGCGTTCCAATCATCAAAATGTAGTAAAATATTAATGTCATGAAATTAACTGGCTTTTTCGGCTAAAGAGGAATTTTCTGGTAAAAGATGTCTGGTGTGAACTGAAACAATGTGTTTCTTGAGATTATCCTTTCTCTTGCACACATACGGACAATAGCGGCAAGGGAAAGAGGCTGTTCGTCCGCACTCGAACCTAAAATGGCGTTGCAAACTCTTCTTCAGCTTGTATAGTTTCATACATTTGGGACAACCGTAGAGACCGCTGGTGTCTTCCCCTAAAACGTCAGTTACAACTGGTTTAGGCACTTCGAACTTACGACTACAGCCTACTCTCATGCTCAAACGCTAATTTTAGCTACAAAAATTTCAAAAATACGTCTATCGTCTACATAGATATATTACGGCACATTAATAGTGTAGCTGCTAGTTCTTAAAGAGTTTAGCAGCATTCAACCGACATTCCAATCTTCGATGTCTGTACAGGGATTGTCTGTGTCGATAGCTCTTCCCGCATTTGCACGCATAATGCTGCTGCAGCACTGAAAGAAATCCAGTCAGTAATCAACAACAAAAACACAGCTTATGATTACTTAAGCTACAATATATGTGAAATTACGAGGAAAATAATTTTATTTCGTATCATTATGGGTAATTAGTTTTCTAAATGAGATACAAACTTCAGGAAACATCGTAGTATTAAAACATATTTTAAGCTATTTCTTATTCTCTCGAATGCGAATTTTACGCTTATGGCCGATTTAGACTGGTCAGGTCCATCGTTTGAAAATTGTTTTCATAGCTTAGTGATGCTGACCAGCCTAGGCCAACCACACTCGTAAAATTGATACTGGAAAATCATATATCAAGGGTGTAGACCAGCCAGCACCATCATGCAATTAAAACATTTATGAACTGGTAGTGCTGACCAGAATGCAACGACCACATGAGCGAAATTGAGATCGCAAATTCTATATTTTGTGTGCAAACAGCGGATGTCAATATCGGGCTAGATCTACACAATGTAGATAAAGCACCTAAAGCACCTCACCACTCTGATTATTTTGACTTCTCTGCAGTAAATCGCTTTCGATAATAATTTCTGAGACATTCTTCAAGTAACTGCAACGTTTAAAATTCCGATCGTCATCTACAACTTAAGAAGCATTTGAGTCGGAATTTAAAAAAATGTGAAGAATGTAATAAGAATACAATTTAAGCTGACATCTAGATATTTATTATACCAAAAAATGAGTGCTCAATAATAATACTAAAGAGCACAAATATTATAATACAATGACTAGACGAAGACTAGATAAATTAATACTAAACTTCTTCACTCATTCAACGGCTTCGAAGAGTTGTAAAGGTACTGATGTCCTTTAATATGATTGTTCAAGACGTAGGCTCTTCGGGCGCGGTACGGGCAATAAGGACATTTCAGCTCAGGTTCGATGCCGCACTCCTGCCTAATATGGCGACTCAATGTCTTCCTGTGGTGGTAGATCTTGCCGCACTTGGGACAGGCGAACATTGTGGTCACTGGGCTTTTGGTCAGCGTCACTCTGACCAGACGGGCTAGAGCTAAAACATTTTTTCCCGAAATGGGATTAATTTTGGGTTCGATAAGGGTGGCAAATCACTCGCTTACCTACGTAAAAAAATAGGGATAAAGGCAGGCATACACAAAACAAAAAAAATGATACAGGCAAAGCAAACACAAAAAAAAATTAGCAGATTAGAGGATAAAAAACCTAGTAGAGGTGGAAAATGTTTATTATACAAGATATACATCATTGGCACTTGCATACTTCGAAAGTTAACATTCAACAGTCACGTTAAGAAGTTTCATAAAGTGAAAACTTGGAATGACACCTCTTGATATGTTTCTTCAAGTTTCCTTTTAATTTGCTCACAAAACTGCAATAATCGCACTTGAACTTGGGTGCAACACCACATTCGTATCTCCTGTGATTAGCTAAAGAGGTTGAATATTTGTAGGACTGGAAACAGCTGGGACACACGTACGAACCTAAAATGTTAAAACACCTTGTCAGTTATTGATCGACAAAACTGTTCGGGAAAATAAAATTCGTTTTGTGGTATAATGATCTATTGAATCATATTACTAGTTATATTAAAGATTACATAGAATAAGGGAGAGTAATATTATTAAATTCCTAACTAGAATCCACCAGATCGATATCAGTAACCATCTCGCCCTGCATATAATCCTCAGGGAACTGGCAAGATTGTTCCTTAATGTGTTCAAACCACAACTGCTTCAGCCCAAAAGATTTGCCGCAAATGTTGCAGCAAAATGGGGGCACCGCTTGTTTTATTTGTTCGCAGACCTTTCGCTTAAGGTGGTAGTCCAATCCTCCAGGGCAACTGAAGATTTTGCTGCATTTTCCACACTGATAGGAGGAGTTTTGGACCTTTCGCAGTGCTGATAATCGACGATTATTGATTGATAAATGAGTGAGTACAAATGAGGGAAGTGCTCACTTGACAAGGACGTTTTCCTAGGCATGCACACTTGGCGCTTTTCATGTTTCTCCAATCCAGTGAGGCAGGCAAAGGATTTCTGACATCTCTGGCATTGGTATGATGGTTGCTTGGTGATTGCTGTAGGAGAAATAAAGTTAGGAGGGGGAAGACCAATAAAGTGTCTAAATAGCACTTTCTGTCTATGTCATTCAAGAGAAAAAAAGTGATGAAACAATTCAACACGAAGGACAATGTTGTGATGCCAGTAGCAATTGGTTGATGGAGAGCGTCCGAAAGTTTTTCTTTTTCTACATTCATTAGGGAACTCTTTTTTATGTGGATACCTTTCGAACCTTTTAGCCCTTAATCTTTTGTGTTACATGCCCTTAGATCACACTCCACGAACCAGTGCTGGTCCGGTGTTTCAAAAGACTTTCCTCTACTAATGCAGTCCAATCTACTCCACTGCACGTATGCAAATTCAGTGTTTACCAGATTTTTTCTGTCGGCACATATTGCATTCTCAGATTAGATGCACAAAGCGTCTTATACGTTACCTAATATTTGCACCCTCTATCTTCCAATTTGACCACCATTAGCAGTACCAGAAGGAATTGATTCAGAACATACTTCCTGCTTCAAATGTTGCTTAAGTGGTATGGCAACCCCGAACAAATTTTGTAATATTCGAAGAATTAGATCAAACTTTTTTTCTCTGTGGAAAATCATATTCGGTCCCTGAACAAAGTCCAAACGTTCACTTAACTGCCAGATCTTTATTGGACGCTTGTGTAGTATTATCCAGTAAAGTAAATGAGTAATCCGTGTACTCTGAAACCTCAAATTCAAGGTCTCGATATCAATTCGCCTGGCAACGGAGCCATATTTTCTTCACTTCGCATCTCCGACTGAATATCTTTGGCATTACCCATTCTTCATTTTTTCTATAATTTTTTCACAGATTTTTGTTCTCTTCTGGCTCCCCCTTTTACACATTTTCACTTTTCAAACTTGTCTTCTACTGGTACCATCCAGTATACTGCCTACACACATACATATTCTGTGTTAATGAGAAATCTTCCATCTGTCAGCAAAGGTTCCATCCCCAGATTTAAACGCTGAAGGCGACTTACACACTACCAAATACTTACGCCCTTTTTCCTCAATTTGACCACTGGATTACCTGGACGAACCCCTTCAAAACACTGCTGATTCCTTAAATGCCGCTTAAGTGATATGGCAGCCCTGAACTTCTTAGGGCATAGAGGGCATCTCAAGGTTTTACGCTTTTTAATCTCTAAAATAAGAATCGCAGTTTAAAATATCAAGTTTTTATTTATGGTGGTACTTCTAGCAGGATGGAGACACACGTTATGAGTCACGTGATAAAGCATCGAGGCCTTATTATCGAAGGTGGCCTGACAATTGGTGCACGTCATAATCTGATCATCCACGGAACCTAAATTTTGCATTGTTGGAAAATAGTTTCAGTCGGACGGAAATTGAATACCTCCGGGTAAGATCTGCGTGCAGACCTGCTTCTTCTGGTGGTAAGCCAAGCCATTGGGTGTGGTGAATACTTTGTGGCACTGTGGGCACTTGGGAGTCCCGATCTTAGGTTCGCGATTGTTACATACTCTATGCTCAATATGGTACTGATAGCCAGTGATGGTATTGAAAGTTTTGGCGCAACGGGGACATTTGCGCTTCTTAGCTAAAATCAATCGTTCTTGCATCAACACCAACGAAGATAAAATGAATAACAGACCTTTAATGGGCTTCTGGCAAACCCGGTTTTTTATGTGGTGATTTAACGTGGTACTGTTCTTAAATACGGTTTTACATATATCGCAAGAGGGTTTGGTATCGGAAAAGCTGCTTTCTGGTAAGCCCTCCACTACGCTAATATCGAGCCAATCCCCCAAATCTGCGTACTGGTCATCATCGGAGGCTACCGGTACCGCTCCCATAGGGTTAATCACCCTCAATTTGCTACGGGTCCTCCTATTTCCTATAATAGTATTAACAATTTAGTTCTGCTTTGCAGAATATAAAAATCAATGGTGTGCTATGTCGAGGTGGTGATCTAAACTGGCTACAAACTATGCACAGATCCTCTGTTTAGGTATAATTATATTAAAAAAACGTTTTGGTAGCAACATGCTCTTCTTGGAATTAAACATCATTCAAACAAAAATAGCGACATTGATTGATATTTATATTAAGCAGTTTCATGTTGTATTCTTTTCATTCAAAGCATGTCGCCGCAAAGAATGTCGCCTCAAACTGTGCTTATGTCGGAACTTGAGGTAGCATCCAGAACATTGGTACTGAGGTTCCACCTGGCACTCGAACTTGAAATGTCTTTTCAAATGAGATTTATTCATGTATGATTTGTTGCACTTATCGCAGTACCATCGGCCTAGAAAGTAGTCATTTGAAATGGACAAAAAAACGCTCGGAATGGGGAGAAGTTGGTAAAATCAGGCATAGATTCGATTTTATTGACCTCCGAAGGACAAACATGATTTACAAAGTATCAGAATGACAAGTGAATAAATGTCTCTTGAGGTTTTCCTTCCGACACGACGTGTAGTTGCAGATCTGGCAGACGAACGATCGAGGCTTGCCACATTCGTATTTACGGTGATTGTGTAAAGAACCATTATATCGATACTCCTTAAAACAGTCCTTACATTGAAATATCTTTTTGACTCCTACAATGAACAAGATTAACACAATAAAAGATCGATATTGGAGTACAAACGGGGAAGAAATAACAAAAATGTGGATGCGAGCTATACCCTTAGGAACGCTATAATTTTCTTAAGTATTTTGACGCTGGTATCTTCTATGGAGTCGGCATGACTTCTATAATCTCTACGCAACACTAGATATATTAAAAGCTGTCCAAGATATATCAAACTAAATGATATCAAATCCTGATTCTTTAACATCCTGAGAACGACATTGTTTTATATATTTTATATTAATTTTGAATATGTCATTTTGAATCATTTTTTACGGTTATTTGATTCGTGATGGTTGAATCACTCTTTTATTCTGAATGAGCTATACTAGTACTACCTTAAAATAATTTTACTGAAGCAATAAATTCGTTACCGTATCAGAGTTTACTGTGCTTTTTAGGCAACTAGTTCTTCGAAATGCAAGAGAATTTTCGACACCACAAATTACCTCGTAAATATGACTTTGAAACTTAAGACATGGCAACACTCAAACCATGAGTGGAAAGATGGCGTACTAAAATATACTTGTAGGTAAATCGCTTATGGCACACTGGACAATTAAAAGCCGGCTCCTTATTGCACTCAAACTTGATGTGTCTCCTCAGGTTATTGAAGTTCTTGTATGAGGCGATGCAATTGTGGCAGCCATAGCGACCATTCTCCGTTAATCTATAATTTGCCCCCTCATGGAAATTGCGGTCTAAAAGATTTTTTGTACTATTAAGATGAAACAGCTAAAGAGGGTGTAAGTAAAGTATTTGCTACTAAGACTGTTTAGTTTTTAATCATTTCAAGTCACTACTACGTATGCTTTACTCCTCCATGTTACATTAAGTTCCAGATATGAGACCTGGCTAACAAACTGCCTCCTCTTGAATTTAAGACATTTACTAATCACCAGTATTAAAAAGAGAAAAACTCTCAGAATTGATCATAAAATTTAAAAAATCACAAAGACTACTCCGCTCACTATTTATAGCAATAATCCCAATGAAACTAAAATTAGAATTGAATGGCACTATTCTCTACTACAATATTGTGTAACCGAACCAAGTGGGCCCTCAAGGTAAACTGGTAACGAGTTTTAAAGGAACAAACGTGACAAGAAAATTTGGGAGGCTTCTGACACTCATATTTTTTATGCCGAGTCAAAGAGACATGGTTCATGTACTTTTTGTTGCACTCGGTACATTCAAACGTCTTCTGTTCGACGGGATGTGGCACTGTTAATTCCAAAGGCTGAAACTGGGGCCCACAAGAGGGAGACGTACGTATATCCGAAGAGGTCGTGGGCTGAAGCTCGTTGGAGGGCTGATAGAGATTGTTGTTACTATCTAAAAACAAATTTTCGAAAATATATTATAAATTCATTAGTCCAGAGTGACACATGAAAAAAGCGGACACAAACAAAAGCATATTATTGTTTTATTATGATATGGAAATCTTAGAGTCTGCTCATTTGGTACTTGGTCCATAAATGGTTTCATGTCCTGTTTGCGCTTCAACGATACATCGCAAAAGCTTATGGCGCAGGTGAACTTTCTTCCCCCACAATTGTACTTTAAATGGCGTATTAATAAAAAAATTTTGTAGTACATTTTTCCGCATTTGCTGCAACTTAAACCTACTGCAAACAAGAACTGAGTCGAAGATTGCGGAATTGAAGACTCAGTCATTGCTGATGAAACATGACTAAATTTAAGAAACTTAATAAGGCAGCAATGTAGAAAAATGTTGCAAGTATTGACGATGATGATAATGACGATGATCACGAAGGAAATAGTGATGACGATTTTGTAGATAATCGTTACTATAAAGTACCCCTATTTAAGAGTAATATATTATTAAATCTGACAATAAAATTTGAATTACAACATTTTGCCTAGTTTCTCAAAATGGGTTAACATGTGCTTCCTCAGGTTGTCGCTGCTGTGTGATTTGTGAGAGCAGAATGAACACTGCAGTTGCTTTTCCATGCCACACTCTTTTCTGTGCCAGCAAAGGGTCTCTGGAGTTTTGTAACTCCTGCCGCAGGCACAGTTAAACCGATTAAAATCTAAAAATTTGTTATATCAACATTTATAAATGGGTAGAAAATGTTTCTGGTTTCTCAAATGACCCAGTTTTTCAAGTTAAAAATGGGTTCAGAAACGAAACTTCCAAAATATAAAATATAATAAAAATGTATAAAATATAAACCATAACATTGCACAGGATTTTAGGACTTTTGAACATAGGATTTCCTTCGTTTCTCCAGAAAGAAAATTCACCAAGACGTATGTTTCTTATCTTTTGTCTTTGGCAGACAGTCCCTTTTGTAAAATCTTCGTTCGTTTGTTCCTAAAAAATAGTCACGATTTCGACACCCCCAAAATTTTTTTTTACATATTGGCATTTGCAAGTGGGTTTGTAGAAGTCAGGGACATAAAGAGCAGAGTTTAAAAGGGGACATAATCTTTTTTGAGATTGCCCAAGAAAAACAATACAATACCATTAAAAATGCGTTTTATTTAATAAAAGCTTTGCCACTGACATTAGGCACAAGTCTTTCAAACTTGAGTTAATGCTAAAAATTATAAAAGTTTAAAAAAATGATATATTTTCATGGTTTAATGAAAATCTATACAATTTTTAACTTTTATCATCATTATCTTTTTAATTTTTTCCCATCATTATCACATAAAAACATTTGTCAACATTTATGTTCGGGTTTTTTATTTTCAATGAATCTTTTGGTTTAGCACAGAATTTTTTTTTCAATTTGATTCAATACAAAAATCGTTCTTCGACTGCGTTTTATGTACTGCCCAAATGTGTCTCTTCATGTTATCAGGTCGATGGCATCTGTACCCACATGCACCACACACATATCGCTTCTCCCGTCCACATTGCCTTTTGTGCCTACTTAAACCATCAGAGCTCTTGTAAGCCTTGCCACAAATGCATAAATATTTCCTAACTGCAACAAAATTTAATACAATATTTCTGAATAGGGGTATAAAAATTTAAATCATTGACAAACATTATTTCTCTTTTAATGTAATAAAAAGAAAAGGCATTATTAAACATGAAAGATTTACTTTGTTCCAACGAAAAGAAATAAAAAATTTTGGACTTGGATGTATTTGTCGAATTCCGTTGTCGGCCTAATTGGCCTTTGTAGGAGAAAATAGTACCTTCTCGTTTCTGTAATATTGATACTTAGGGATTCTTAGACTTTTCAAGGAATTGCAAAGGATTCATTTATATCGGATAGCTAGAAAGTAAACAAAAGCGTAAAACATAATACTCACTTTCACATGAAATGCACCACCCAGTAATAATAATAATTAAGTCTTGTAATTTTGGCAAAATAATGCTTCATAATAGAGTATCAAATGATCAGACTTTCAGTAAAAAAGAAAGAATGCTGCTGGTTTTTTTGTCATCGACCTATTAGATTTTTTATTCAATTGTAAATAAATAAAATAATATTTACATCGAAATATCAGTTTATTTTGTTGTTGAACTGTGAACAAGACATCTCAGAATGCCCCCAGTGAGACAGCGTCGAAATTTTTCCCACGTTTCGGATTTTGATAGAGGGCGAACTATCGGCATGAAGAAGGGTGGACTTTCTTTTCGTGAGATTGCCCGAAGAATGAATCGGAATCACACCACGATTGCGAGAATATGGTCTTCGTGGTCTGAAGAGAGGGTTCAGCGACATCGTCCAGCTGGACGTCCTCCCTGTAGCAGCAACGCATGTGAAGATCGACTTCTTAGACGGATGGCCATTGGGGATCGATTCCAAACAACAATGTCTGTTGCAGCAGATTAGACGGGAGCTCTAAATCGTCGGGTGTCGATGGCAACAATTTACAGAAGAATTTCGTCTTTTGGCCTGCATTCATACCGCCCAAATCTACGACTGCCACTAACCGCTCAACACCAAGCTTCCAGATTGGCCTGGTGTCAAGAACGAATTGATTGGAATCATGAGTGGAACAATATCGTCTTCAGTGACGAGTCGCGATTTTGTTTATGGATCAATGATGGTCGTAGAAGAGTCAGACGATACCGAGGTGAAAGAAGAAATTTGCAATTTTCTAAAAGGCGCCACACAGCTTTAACACCTAGTGTTATGGTCTGGGGTGCGATATGTGTTGGCTGAAGATCTTCTCTTGTGTTCGTTCCAGGCACCCTAAACGCACGTCGCTACATTGACAATGTTCTGAGGCCAATATTAGTACCTTTCATGCAAACTTTACTAAATGGCATTTTCCAACAGGATAATGCAAGACCACATAGTGCGAACATTACTCGACGATACCTGGAAGAAGCACAATTGGAAATACTGCCTTGGCCTGTACGGTCACCGGACCTATCGCCCATCGAACATCTTTGGGATATGATGAGTCGCCGTCTTCGAAATTTACCGAGGCCTCCAAACAGTATGGATGACCTACGACATCATCTTGAGGTAGCATGGAATGAAATACCCCAGGAAGATATTGATCATTTGTTGCAAAGCATACCACGAAGAGTACGTGCTTGCATTGCCGTACGAGGCGATGTCACTCATTATTAATTTTTTCATTATCAAATGTTGTATCTTTTAACTGAAAGTCTGATCATTTGATACTCTATTATGAAGCATTATTTTGCCAAAATTACAAGACTTAATTATTATTATTACTGGGTGGTGCATTTCATGTGAAAGTGAGTGTATTATAAAATACTTCAAAGGGAACAGTAAAAATCTACCTCTCTACTAATAACTATATTATTTCTTATGTTAGGTGAAACAAACAAGTGTCAAAAAAGGGAGCATCTAAAGCGGTCCACACATTTTCGCACTTCCAGAAACTTTCGCATTTAAGCAAATAACCATTCTTATCCCAGACATGGTGTGTGCAAACTCAAAACTTCTTGTGCAGTTGTTGCACGTGCTTGCTAAGCCGCATCTTTCTCTTCGTCCAAAATGGACACTCCTTACAATGATAGACCTGATGATATCTCATGTGAGGAGGCACAATACCACATTTGTTTCCGTGATTTATTAGAGCCTCCTGGCTCCTGAAAGGTTTCTGACAGGCTGAACATTTGAATTTCAAGGGTGGTTTGATATTTCCTGCGAAAGAAGCTGCTGTGAAATCGTCTTAAGATATCTAAAGGAGGTTGAAATAAATGGAACTTTAACATAGGGAAACTTTTTTAATGAAATTTACTACAATGAGACGTTACAAGATTTAAGTGGTACCCGGTGAGGTGAATCCTAAGGAACATGGACTCCGTGAACTTGTAGCCGCACTCCTCGTAAGGGCAATAAAATGTGGGCGGATTACCACAGCCTTTCATGCGGTGAACTTTTTTGTGCCTCTGATGCTTGAATTTCTTGCCACAGTCACATCTCACTCCTAAGTAGGTTTTCA
This sequence comes from Euwallacea similis, assembly GCF_039881205.1. Lineage (NCBI taxonomy): Eukaryota > Metazoa > Arthropoda > Insecta > Coleoptera > Curculionidae > Euwallacea > Euwallacea similis. The sequence goes on along the minus strand of NC_089618.1, from coordinate 1,677,182 downwards.
AATAAATGGCATCCTTAACCGAGTAAACTATTAGGTCCTTAACTAATATGAATGAATAATCTTAAGCCATGTACCGTTTTTAAACTTGGTTATACTGTATGATATACAGTGATGAAATAGTTTTATGGAATGGGAACTTTGTATAGTATTCATCATTGGAATATTTTAAAGGGCAATTGTTCGACCCGAAACCCCAAACAACGATTTATTAACCTGAAGGAATTAGTCCGGAGAGCTGAGAAGGCCTGAAGACATTTTGAGCCCATGAGGGGGTCTTAAATCCGAAGGTTTGGAGGGTGTCAACGGCGAGTATGTTGAACCTGTACGAATATATCCTACCAGCACCCTATGCCGTGTCTTTTTTGTTGCACCTTAATCAAAAAGGGTTGCATCAGATATTGGGCAATAAACAGTAAATGATCAATGATGAATACTACATAAGATCCCTACCGTGTATCCCATTCCTGAAAACATTCTTTCATCTCAAAACGGTACACACCCTTAAAAAAAACACACGAAATGTGCTCTAAACACTTTAATGTCGATTATGGTAACAAAATCTCGCAAAAAGATCCCAATTTCTGTCGGCAAGAGGTCTGTTTTACATGAGAGTTGAGGGTAAATTGGTAGTGGAACTTTTTCGAACATACAGGGCAGGTAAATTTGGGCTTTTTATTGCACTCGTACTTCAAATGGCTCTTCAGATGGTGTAGATGCTTGTAGTTTTTGGGGCATTTAGGACATTGAAAGCGCAGATCTGTGCCTACAATGGGTGTTATGTATCAGATTATGAAAGCAATGTGTATTTTGGAGGAAGTAATGTTATGCATCGCTCTATAGGTATAAACTAATATGCTCTTATAGCACACTAAATAGAAACACGTAATCTTATGGACAACATGCTAGATTATGCGAAATTTTTATATCTAAATCCAAGAGCCATAATTTTGTGCCAGATTTAGACGCACTGAAAAATAAGCATTCCATACTGCACATTGGATGCTTCTCCTCAATTGTTTGGAGTATCGCTTTGAACATCTGTGAATCCAGGAAATCACATTTGCTCTACGAATTTATAACTCGTAATTCGTGACATGGCAAGTATTGGTTGGGCAAGGAAATTGGGAGACCCTGTGTGAAAGACTAAAAGTGTTGACTCATTTAGAAACGCTGCAACAAATTAAATATTCGAAATTGGAACATACAGAAATAGTTTCACAACGTAAAAAATTGTTTATTATTGTGTGAATTTTCTGTATCGTTTCAGGAGCCTAATCAGATGCACATACATATATATGTATATATAATATATAATAATAACGAATTCATCAAATTGGTTTAAATTAAATATTTAGAAAACTCTAAGAGCTATCAAAAAAAATTTTCTTCGCAAGAGTATATCAATTTTCACATTTTATACCTTAATAAAGTAATATGTAGGGCGTCTCTCAATAAGAAAAAATCTTCGTTAAATTTAGGCTCAATAACTTCTGCAATCCTTATTGGGATTTCTTGACTGTAAAATATAACTCAAATTGTATTTGCCATTTTGCGTTATTATTCGATGCTTTCAGTTTATGCTTTTACCGTTGATGTTCCTATTGACTTTTCGCGTGAAGCATGAGCTAAATAAATACACAATTTTCACTTTAATAAAGCATTTGTAATTAAATACACTTATACATCAATATACACAGTATAGAAGTTTCTTCGGTGTAGAGACAACATAGACGCATATAAATATGTAAATCTCTTGCTGCTGTAGAAGAAATCAATATCTAAATCCTCCGTGGGCCATCAAAACATGCTGCTTCATCCTAAACTTATACACAAATTTCTTGAGGCAAATTGGGCAAAGAAACTGAGGAGGGATGCCACACTCGTACTTTAAATGCCTTCTGAGATTGGTTATTTGAGTGTAGGAGTTGCAGCATTTCTTGCAGGCGAATCTGCCATCTGGATTGAGGAGGCAGTTGCGATCGATTTCTACAATGGTGGAATGTGTTAGTGTGTTTGGTGACTTCATCACGAGTTTCGATACTTTGCCTCACTGCTCACTTGAAAGGCCTCCTTGGGCGAAGAATGAACATAAAGGAAAAGTTAGGTATTTTTTTGTATGAGAACATCCCGTATTCATGAAGTATTCATGGTGTTTTGTGGAAAATTTTGATTTCACTGTCGTTGAGTGGGCATCATGCTAGAACAGCTTGTCAAAGATGGAGGGTGAGAGCACAAAATGCAATTAAAAAGACTCGAAGTAGCATTTACTCTAAAGCAACGTTATTTAGCTGTGTAGTGATCCATAGAACACCATTTTCTGGACAAATAAGAACATCATTTGTGGCTCATATTTGCGCAGAATTTCCAAGGTTAATTTTCAATAATACGGCCGTACACTTCAGGTGATTTTTTTTTATCTAGAAAGAAAACAAAAAACTTATAACTCAATAATTCTTTATTAAATCGAAATTATAATTCACCTCTAAAGAATAATCTCATACCGCGTCCTATTTTTGAAAACAATGTTTTCTCTGCATATCTGATGCCGAATCGCTAAATGCTGGATAATATGCGATTTTCTCTTGCACTTCTTGTCGCAAAATGTGCATTCAAACATAGCTGCAACACCGCATTCCCATGTTAAATGATTGTAGAGAGAGCCCTTATGCCTGTAACCATGACCGCAGTTTGGGCAAAAAATGGAGAATGCACCTAAAAAACACTTTTATAGTAATACCAAGACTAGAAGACTTTAGATGGAATAAGAGAAAGTTCGTCTTCACCGACTCGGTGCACCTTACACTACAAATCCTTGGGTTTTCGATCTTGAGCGGTACTAAGAAAAACTTTTAAGCAGCAAAGATTTCGAAAATGTCTATTATTTTTGCTACGAGATCATAGTCATTAGAATTTGAGTTATTGAGAGAAAAAGTTATGGAACTTATCGCTAATATTTTAACATAAAGGCAGATTCCAGAAGGGCAACGGAAATATGGGGCATGTCACATTGTTAATTATAATGAAAATTAAAAATCACAAAGGCTGTTTTTAATTGTATTTAAAATTAATAATGTTTACTAAAACACCGTAAAAGACGTAAAACCAAATGCATTGGATTCTAAATGAATGTACTTGTCTGTCTTTATCATGTCCACTTCGCACTTTTTTTTAAAGCACTATGCAATTTCATGGCATTATGCAAAAGATTTCAGATAATATATATGTACAAGTAGAATGATAATACTGAACCCTCCACGAAAGAAGAAGGCAGAAATTTGAAAATATTGAAACTGCGTCCTGTATCTGTATTGATACTAGTCCCATTTGTTAACTGAGTGATGAAATGAAGGCACATTCTTTCATTATGGAGTAGTTCTGGACCTGATCTTGTACAGAGAAAATATTGGTTTTAATCTGGCAAAAGTAAACATGGTTTTACTAATTAAGTCTTGATCTTGGTGTTATTCCAAGACTTCTGCTAGTCTTTCCATCATACCAATGAGTTGAAGCAGGTTTCAATAACTGCATTTAAAATTCATGCATTAATTTTAAATTGATAACTTTTAGTGTTAATTTCACGTTTCTAACTGCAATTTTTATTTATACGAGGCACATAAAAAACAAATTATGAAAACTCGTGTATAAGGCGTCGTCCAGCCCAATTGAGGACTAATAATCTCACGAGCACTAAATTGTACTGTTACTCCTGATGACTTCATAAGAGAAATGCCGAAAATCGAAGACATTCCACTTACTCCAATTATCATTGGAGATTTTACTCCCACATAGATAAATATTCCTCTCATTCAGTATTCACCACTATATATGTATATGTAATGTTGACTTTACTAACATTTAGAGATATTACGTATCCTTGCTTCCTGCTCCAGTTTCCTGACCTATTTTACTGATTTCGTGCTACTTGATATTCATTAAACGGCCGTACGCAACTACAGAAACCAACAAGTCGCTGACAAAAACCAGGCTAATTGGCTAATCCTATGTGGGAGGGGATTAGCTTTCTGATCTAATTGAAGTCCCTCTTTCATGTCTCCATTTCTTCAAATTTATTAATGTGAAGTAAATTAATCAGTAAATTTAATCACTAAGTCTTTATATCTAGGAAGCGACTTGAGATTTTTAGTACTATATCTACCTCTTCATTCCCTAGCTTCATATTTGCTCTAGCATTTAGAGCAGAGAAACAGTATTGAAAATATGCAAACAAAATTAGAAATAAATAATTGAAAATTCTTTATTGATATCGAATGAAAAAAGATGGCTACTTTGCAATTTATTGATAATGCGGTAGGAACATACTTTAAACTTGGCAGTCATTTCAGTCATCTTTTAATGAACAAATACTTATAGATTTTATGTCTCAATCATAAAATACACATTTTGGCTTTTGAAAAATAAATTATTGATTTATTAATTTCACAAATGCTCTTCACAAACTTTTTTCTAACTTGCAGCGTTTTGGTTAATCCTAATTTTGTCAAGATAGTCCAACTTATTCAAGCACGATTTATACTTCATATGGTTGCTCAGAACATGCTTGTAATGAAATCCCCTATTGCAATATGGACAGAAAAACGACCTGGACTTTCCGCACTCGTACTTCTTGTGATTATGCAGCGACGTCTTCAATTTGTAGCTTTTTGAGCATGCGGAACAGGTGTAGCACTTTCTCTCTAAAAATTAGATGACCCATCATTTTATATATTCAAGAAGAAGGGAAGCTGTCGTTAAACCAAACAATAATGTAAATATCAGCTCTTGCGCTATTATGGTTTTAGATTAAGAAAATGATAGTGAAATTCCGTATTGTGTGTTCGAAATGCGAATAATGAAGAAATGACATCAAAATGTGGACCATTCAAGGTGTTAAAAAAGTTGAAGTGAATTGTACTATGGACTATTGATGAGTTTTGTTTTATTTCTTGAACTACTTTTTAACTAAATTTGTGTATTTCCGACAATTTTACTTTTGAAAATGAAAAACTTATTTTACATAATTTAAAGCCCTCAAATTGCTTTTACTATAGAAAAAATCTTACCCTAATTACATATCTAAAACTCTCTAGCATTTAACGAAAAAAAAATCCTAAATTTGAATATACCTAAAGTTTCTCAAAGAAGCCACAAAATTGGAGGTTTTATTTTGAATAATAGACCAATCCACCAAAAAAAATTTTTTTTTGCCTAAAATCACTTTCGCCAAGTCCGAAAATGGCTAATGAAATTTTCAAGGCCAATAACAAAATCCCCATTCAAAATCTCAAAATTTAGAATATTTTGTGCTAAAATTTGCATTTTTCCCTACAAGAGTGCGGGAAATTAGCTGTAAGTTGAAAGTAGCACTTAACCGTATATGTGCTGTTAAAAATTTTACCGCACACAAATCAGAGCCGTTCTGTCAGCAATATCCATTAGTCAATTAGACTCAATTTGCCCCTATTATTAGCTAAGCTACATCCTACGAGCCTTCAGAATAGCTAATCATCCCCTATACGGCCATTATGAAAGTGATCATACACAGATCTGCAACGATAAAATAGTGTAGAATTTCCGCTGCTATAACCCAAATTGAAGCACTAATCAGGAAACTTTTTTTATTTTTAATTTCTTTTGTATATAGTGCTTGGTTTTCATAAAAATAGAGTGCATAACTCGCAAGAAAATTTCTTAATACACTCATGTAATTGCCGCTTTCTCCAACAACTCGTGCGAAATGTTTCTCACTCGCGCGTTAAGAGTTACTTTCTTCACTTGTTATGTGAATTGAATAGTACGTAACTTATGCAACGATATTCGAACATTGTAACAGTGTGGAATTCTTTGTCACTTATATTGGCTTTTACAATAAAAATAATCTGAAAGATGGTTATCTTGGTCTTGATATTTCTCGGGGAAACGATATCTGCTACTTCCAATGCTTCTGCATTATCTTCCTGGTCTCCTTCTGAAACTCATTCGCCGAATTTACATCTTAATCATTCTTCTCGCGCTGTAAGTCAGATATATCACTATCACTCTATTGCCTGTCTAAATAGGAAACGCCATCAGGTCACTATCGTTCATCAATACATCCTGATGGTCTCTATCCGATAGTAACTTGCGTCAAATATCACACAAAAATAAAAACTTTACTGCTATTTCAGGACCACTTTTGATTTTGGGTCGCATGTTCTCTTATTTCAAACATAAACCACACAAGTACTACAAATGGCTCACAGCTCCTCAGAGACGCTAGTGCATGAGACTACCGAGATGCGCATAATAACTATTTTTTAGGGAATTTCAGTTACTTGGGATCGATTGTGATGATGTGATACCATTGTACCATGCATGATATTAGTTATGGGTTGAACGGAACAATGCATCGACTTCATCAAAATCATCCGTTAGGGGTAGTTCAGGTTAGATAGATGTAAACATCGAAAAAGGGGACCGCTAAAATCGCTCAAGTTTTTCAGGTTATTCCCACTGAACAATGCTAGGGACCATTCTTTTGTGTTAGTTTCTATTGATCAGTGAAAAGTTCTAAATATTCAGCTTTCTTATGTTGTTTATCACTGAAATATTCTGAATTAAAATATTCCGGATTTTATCAACTTTTTGGAGTTATTATGCAGGTCACTTCAATATAGTTCTTTGAAAGATTCATATTTTAAAAGTCTTTAGCCAGTCACTTCGGGTACTGATAATTTAAATAAATAATTATTAATTGCAATAAATTACAAGTCCTAAATTTCCATCGGCAGCCCGCTGGGATCATAAAAACCATTTGCGTGCAGCCTTCGCCTGAATAACTGACACTTTCACGGTGACAACCCTGTTTTCATTTCCCTGAAAAGGATATCTTTGAAGCTGGTTTAGAAAAAACAAAACATTTTGCATTGCAATAAAGAAGATATATTAACATTATTGTATAATATATTCTATTATAAAATATAAAGGGTATTATATAAATTATTCAACAGTAAGTTCTTGGTTCTAAGTAACATATTAGGGTAAACCACAAAGTCGTTAAATAAGGGATTGTCTCTATATTTCACCTGAAAGAGGATTAACACTGGCGGCGACTCCAGGTTTACTCTACATATAAATATAAATTCTATAATATAATTAAATAAAAATATCTAACACCTGTAATTTGTAAGTACCTTTAGTACCCCCATGTACTAAACTAGAAGATTGCACTCTTCAGAATATTATTTATTCTTAAAATGTTCTTAAATATGTAGTAAAATCTTAGGTTAACCTTAGGTAAAATCATTGTATCAAAAAATAGTTGTTTGTTTCACAAGGCGAAAAAGTATGAGCTAAGGCAGTAAATTTATATTTCGCCCAGTAAAACATAATTTTTCTCTGACGGGTACCGATTAAGATCCGTTGTCATTTTATTTTTGTATATTTTTAAATTAAAAAATGTTTGCTTTTACTGCCTAGGCAGAAAAAAATATTTAATGCCGCTTAATTAAATTAATACCCAAGCAGTAAAATTGTTATTTTACAGCCTCGACATATTACTTAAAAATAACATTTTGCACACTACTTTACATCCTTAAAAGTAACTTTGTTACTCATCAGAGAAAAAGTAATGCTTCATTTTATTATTGTCTCTTAAGGATTAGCCTCTTTAATATGACTTCAGCTGTTTGTTAAGTTTTCCTTTACTAGGCAATTTAATTAGTAATTGTAGTCCATGTTTTCTCAAAGCAGATATATGCAAACATTCAATATAGGTCATTGAGATTTTGCCAATAAAGGACTGAATAGGTTCTTGGTAAAATCCCAAATTGATTTGAAACCATTTGCGTACGTAGTTTTGAATTTTAGAATGCAGTAGTCGTGAGTCTGATATCAATAATAGTAAATCTGTTGCGTGTATAAAATCGGCATATCCGTACATAAAATTACGCTTGTCAAAGAAATAATTCACATAAAAAATATTGCGCGCTTGCTTTGGTTTCTCCAAAAATGCCACTGCGATCCCGCCAGCAACTCGTTGAAAACCTCTTAAATCCGGCAAAATAAACAATAAACGATTTAAGTACATTTTCCTCTCACTTTTCCTTAAACGAGTTTTGTTTGGCGACTCCGTTAAGTACGCAATTGACTCTCTGGTGCCTAACCAAATTCTTCTTCTCGTAGTAGGTCTTGCCGCAAGCGCATTTGTGGTCGCCTTGGCCCTTGGGTCGTCTCATGATGGGCACCTCGATGAAGTGCAAGTCTATAAAATCTAAAACGAGGTGAAGTTAGAAGGGGAGATGCACAACGAAATAGCCCACCAGTTCACCATAGTCTGTTAAAGCTTTGTACAAACTTCGAGTTATGCTTATGTACACACAAAGGATGGAAAGAGGGAAAAGCAATCTTTATTTAAAATAAGCACCAAATAAAATATGATAAGTTTAAAGTAATAATAATAAATTTAACAATCATTTCAAACTTCTTCTTTCACCTTTGTATCGTCGGCTACATCAGCAACCTCTTCGCCAGCAGTAGTCCCATCACATTGCTCAACAAATCTCTGGTAAACCTCCAGATAATCAACTTTATGACTATGCCTAATGTGAAGGGCCACATTGCGCTTAAAATGGCTGATATATGAGCAGCCCTCCTTGCCACACCTAAAACACCCTCAAATCAAACATTTTGAGGCTCAGACTTGCATCTAACCCACTTGAATTGCGGTTCCCTTCCACACTCATAAGTTTGATGGTCATGCAAAGAGGCACTGTTGGAGAATACTTTCTTACACCTCCCACAAGGATGAACCATAAGCGAATCCACGTTCTTAGTTCCTTGGGTGCTCAAACTCAGTTTTTGAAGCAGATCACCCACTAGGGGCAAGTGCATTAGTTTAATGTGTCTAAAAAAATACATCAGTCTCATTTTGGGGAGGAGGAACGGGTACTAACCTGGTTAAGGTCGATTTGAGGTCTGTGATGTATGCACAATTGGGTGCTGGACATCTGAATTCTACTTTTTCAACACATTGGTATGATTGATGGTAGAGTAGACGCTTTCTGTATTTATAAGGTTTTCCGCAAGTTTTGCACCGATAAGTCTCTAAAAATTGATCACTGTCAGTATAATCAACTTGTAGGAAATCAGAGAAAATGTGAAACAATGGAGTAAAAGAAGTAAAACATAGAGAGGTAATAACAAAAATATTGTAATTGATTTAAAATTATTTTTTTTATAATATGCCCGCTCAACTTGAAGATTTTTCACTAAGTCGTGTAAGAAAACTTCTAGTCGCCTTTACAAACTGAATACACTCTCAAGAAATCAATCAAATGTGAAAAATTATAATGAGAGAATCTAGGAATCCCCGTCTGGTCAAACTAAGCAACCATGTAAACCCTATATTACAGTTGAATATCAGCTCAACCTAGTTAGTGTGGTGTAAGCGTTTCAAGGGTATATAAATCTAGGGATCAGGTATATAAATCGAATTTCTGCTTCGAGGAAGGTACTCTAAAGGATAGCATGCACATCAAGCAGACTTTCCTAGCCAATCTTCTCAGCTATAGCATCACTCGGGGCAATACAGCTATTCTCCACTAAGAAGTATACATTGACCTCCACGTAAGCCACAAAACTGAACAACCCCTTTTTCAAAAATGTACGTTTCTCCTCGAAGGAAAGGCTCCCTTATTCAGGGAGCGACCATCAATTGCTAGTAGGGATCTGCACAGAGTCCAACACTCTAAAGGCTTCGGGAAGGCTAAAATTCCCCATCACCCGTTTCTTTTGAAGGATATCAATGGGATAACCCCAACCAACCCGTCCAGAGGAGGCATACCCTCAGCGCTGTCTAACACTCCTGCAGAGCCTCCCCCGCGGAAGACCTCTCTTGACTATGAATATGTAATCTCTTAGAAGCATAAAAAACTCTAAGAAGGGCAGGTTGAAGATCCCTCGTAGAGTTCAACTACGTTCTGGCGAACTACAGCTTTAAGTATATCAATGAGCAGTATAACAGATACAAACGGAACTGCCAACGCACCTTGGTATAGATGAAAGCCAGCTTCAAACATTAGAGGAATTGACCCTGTATCTCAAATTTAGCATGATTTTTCGCAACAAGGGGAAAAACGTAATTCATTTTGAAATTTTTAAACAAAGAATTTGATGCGTTTCACGTAAATGACTTTGTAATGCACTGAGTCATAAAGACATCTCTGAGCTGCCATTTCTAGACGGAAAGGAACACATCAGGAACCTGCAATTTAAGAAAGAGACCATCTCAAACGCATTTTAGAAATGGGAAAGAAGAATCAAAATCAATCCTCCCCAAAATCATACCGCTACCTTCTATATTCATTTCTCTCAAAAAATCAACCAAATTTTAAAAATTATTACTTTGAAGTGAGAATTGAGAAAACTCTTTCTCCTCCTAAGCTCTTCATCTGGTTACTAAATTCACAATTATTAAAACAAGTCAAAATTCAAAAAAACGTATTATTAACTTTTGGTTTTACAATAAAATATTATAACTAACAAAATATAAAACTTTGAATTATTTTAAAGCAATTAAGTATTGCCTGACTTGAACAACAAACAACAATAAACTAAACAGATTCGAGTTGGACATTCATGATGACTTATTATTTTATTGTTCATTTTCAAATTCGAAAAATATGATAAATGCATAAATAAATGAAAAAAACAACAATATAAAGAACACATAAGATATTTCTAATCTGTTACTAATTAATTCCAATCAATTACAGCTAGGAAAACAAAGCTATGAAACAACTTAACATACCCTATCCTTTGATATTGCAATCAAACCATCAACCCAAGAATATAAAACTGTATAAAAACAACTAATCTTATAAATAAACCTATTCATAAAACAAACAAAGCATAAACAAAACTCTTGAAAAGCGAAAACAAATTAAGTAAACAAACTGAAAAAAACCGCTCTAGGCCTCTTTCGGGTCTCCTTCGACAAAAGTGATCCCAAAATTGGGAGGCCCATTATCCAGGTCATCGTAGTCGCTAAAAGTAGCGATACCCAGAAGGGCGCAGCGCAGCTTTTGGTGCCTTTGGAGGTTCTTCTTTTCGTAGTAAGTTTTTCCGCAGATACACCGTTCAGTGCCCAAACCTTTAGGCCGCCTAACTGCAAAAGAAACCTAAAGTGGAAAGCTGCAAAATACCAGATCGATGTTAATATTTACCCTCAACCACCCCATGAAGCACAGCCACTATCACCATGTCACTGGAAATTTTTAAACGAAAATATGAATTTCTTGGCAACATATTTATTTGACAAATAAAAACAACAATCATATTCAACAAAATTATGCCCAGCTCATGATTTCTCAAGTTTCATAGCAATTTCTACACCCATTGATGCAGAAATAAAAGCCTCTTCAACGGAATGTCTGACTTTCATATGCCTTTTAATCTGAGTGTTCCTCATGCAGGTGTAGGAGCACATTGAGCATCTGATATAGTCTGCTTTGCCGCATTTTTGAGAAATATGGGCTTTCAGAGAGTTTCGGTTTTTATAAGTAAAGTTGCATTTGGTGCAGGTAAGTCTATCGCCTAAAAAACATAATCGATTAATTATAACTGTCAAACATGCCTATACATGTGTTGGGAGACTAAACATTTAGAACTTAATGTAAATCAATGGCGATAAAATCGCATGGAAAAGCTTGCTACAAACCATGAAAATGGAACTAATTTTCTCTTTTTAAATGTACTTGAAAGGAAATAATTGAAAAGCAAATGTAGAAGGGAGAATGTCTTAACACCTTCATGAAGTTTAGTAAGGTTAGTTCAGGTTTATAAGCATGTCCTGATTCACTGTCAGCCGAATGTAGTTTGCTTTGTAGATCCAGGAAATACTGGTATCACATTAAAGAAAGCCATAGCCCGATCAAGCAAGAACACATTGGCTTCAATAATGCTACGATTTACTACACACAGAAGACAAGCCAAACCATGACATTACTGTTAGGTCTAAATTTTATATCATAACAGAGTGATGTATATCCGTGAGGATCAGTCATTGGTGTTTACTTATAGAGACGACCACCTTTATAAGAATATGGACATTGTAATGTTGCAAAGTAAGGTCGATATAATTATAGGTGCAGACACTACATTGAAATAGAACTAAATCAGGTTTTTGGAAATCAAGGTAAATTATGAAGATTTATACAAAAAAATGCGATGCTTGTGATAATGCCTGAGAAAGTTGCAAAAGAGTGATGAACGACTAAAGGTAATTTTCCGGAAAGACAAGAAAATTACAGAGGAGAAAAACTTAATAAGAAGTTATGCCCTGGATGAGGGTTGTGTTTGTTGACTATTAATGATGATAAAAAGCTCTTATACATATATAATTTCTGACAATATGAGAAAAACGAAAGTAGTGAAATTCCTCGACCACTAAAGAGGTTAATCAGTTGAGAGGAACGTGACATCCATTCGAAACCGCGGCTGATTCAAAGGACACCTCATAGGAGGTTGTTTTGAATATTAATCGTACAAAGATTTTGACGATATCGAAAGAAGTTTGAATATTGCAACGAACAAAAACGTTGGTATTAACTCTTTTCAAAGACTGTACGGTTACTAAACTACCTTTGAAAACTCCCCTTTGGATGAAAGGACAGGAAGAAGTAGCAAGGACGGAAGACAAGAGAGATACAAACATTATTATGATTGAAAGAAATATATATGGATGAAATTCAAAGTAGAAAATATCGTAGCCATGAAACATTGCCTACTCATAACAGGTCAACCAACTAGGATACAACCAAGAATCACAGATCCCTAGTTATCTTAGAAGTGCTGGCGGGAGACACCTACCATCACCCATCCACGTATCATAATTGAAGATATGCTGGAATGCGCACAGTTCATGACTTACATTTGCTTAATAAAACCTATTTTTTAGCAATAAACTCAGTCATATTAATAATTACGGGTTGTGAGTTTACTGAATACTGAGACCACCTGAGGGGACCTAAATCTAAAAATCGACGATTTTTTATAATTAAATTTGAGGAACTTGGGAATAAATTAAATGACTCGAAGTTGTAAATACCAACAGTTTATGGGAATATAAAAAGTATACAAAACTGAAATATAAATTACATAAAAAAAACTAACCGAAAATAAATATTCGTCCAAATTATAGCTTCACTATCATTGCCCGTTGATGATAATGCATACACAATATAATAACTCAAATAACGATCAATACTAATATTTCCTCTTCACCATTAAATACTAAACTAAAAGTATTAAAGAAACCAGACCCAACCTTTAAATACTCATGATAAATAAAACAGTATATAAATTTTTAACTATTCTTAAATACCGATAAATATTCTGACTGTCTTCTACTCTGATCTACGATCATTCTCCTTTTTGTACTACAAGACATACAGTCGATGAAATGCAGGGTGAGTGTTATCAAGTGTTATAATATCTCGAAACGGCTTAATATATTTTCATTTAATTTGAGTGCCCTAACTGAAACCTCCAAGTTAATCATAAGTGGGTATAACGAAAACCTCGTCACTCATAGTCACTCAACTGAATAGCTTTCAATATATTAGAGTGGCTATTTTGATGGATATAGAAGATATGCCTGCCATTGAGCAACCGAAACTTCATCACTGAATTTAAATTCGGTCTTTTGCAGTATGGGTTTTCTGGTCTTGATAATTTCGCAGTCCTCGCTTACCTGAACTAATCTCTCTTAAGCCTCAATTACTTCAATCAAAAAGACAAGACACGAAGAGAACATTTGACACTGTACCGTAAAATGAATAACTTGATGGGAATATATCATGCTAGATTGTTGCTAGTGATTAATGGATATTTATCGCTTTTTAGGTGACTAAATACACGAAAGCGATAAAGCTAATTTACTTTGCCGGTCGAATTCGCCCAAATTTAATGAAAATATTCTAAACTGTTATCGATATTTTACCGCTGAACACTTAGTAAAACTCACCCCACATAATTATAAAAACCCTGAACACTTCGGTCAAAAAATAAATAAATAAATAAATAATAAAGCAGGGAATGTGACTTATTATTTCGTCTCCCGATTGTAAGTGTTGTTAAGCACCTCGGCTTTGTGCTCCTTGTGCTTGGCCATCACGTGCATGATAAAATGAATCTTCTGCTTCCCCTTGTAGGGACAATAAGAGCACTTGAATTGAGGCTCCTTACCACACTCCCACCTGATGTGATTGTAGAGCGAGCTCTTTCTCTTGTAGGCGCGCCCGCAGGTTTTGCAGGCAAACAAGTTCTGGGTCCCCATCATGGCCTTCAGTTGCTCCAACGAAAAAATATCTAGACATCATAGTTTTTAGGTTTATTTTTACTTCACTGTTATCTAACACCTTCCCGAAGACGTATTTACAATAGAAAGTGAAAAGACGAAGAGTACCTAGAGCCTTTCTAACTACAAATAAAATCGACTCAAAGACTCATTTTACTTTCTACAGTTTATTGGTTCTTATTTTCTGCCTAAATAAGCTCACTAAAAATCTACGTCTGATGATTTCTTCAACTGTTTTCGTTTATGGGTTAAAGTCAACATATGTCTGGTTAAAACGTGCTCGTATTTACAGGAAAAGTCGCATGTTTCGCAAAAGTACTTCGGGGGTTGCCCGCAATCATTCTTGAGGTGGGTGTAAACGGACGTTTTGTGTTTATAGGTGCGTGAGCAGTTTGGGCACACGTATTCTCCATCGCTGCTTCGAATTATTTTATAGGGGAAATCTAAAAATTGTGAATTGTTACTTATAATCAGCGGAGCAGCAAGTCAAATGGACACGAATATACAAAACATTCGATAGGATTTATCCAAAATACGGTAGAAAGTTCATTTTAATAGCGAACGATTCGTTTTCGAGATATATAGATTGTGTTACGTCTTAAGTTATTTTTCCAAAATTTCATTACCATCTCCCGCAATTCTCGAGACTTTTAACTCACCTACTAGAATGATAGAGACCTGGAAGTAGAACATTCTGGAAAATCCGAGAAAATCTCTATAAGGGTCGAACATCCTAGGTTTTGTCACAATTTCGTTATTTGTAATTTTTCATTTGGCTGTGGAGAATTTTAGAAATTGTGTGGAATATACAAAGATTTATAAAACATTCGCGTTGTTGGAAAACTTTCCCAAAAGAGTCATACATTCTAAAAGTTCTATCACATTTTCGTAATTTCGAACTCATTTGATGTTACAACACTCTAGAAAATTCGGAAGATTATCTTACAGTGTCGAATCGACAGCAATAACTAAAATGCTCGATTAGGAGGCCATCCCGATATTAAAACGTGGAAATTTCTCTCACCATTTCCTTATTTCGAATTATTTGTTTGATTGCAGAATATTCTCAAATATCTGAGAGTCGAATGCAATAACGTCAATGAAAGCTTCAGCAGATTTATTGGGAAAGTGGTTCTCGGAAGTGTGGTATAACTTTAATTATGCACAGACTGTGCTACAATCTCTCCGTCATTATATTATCATGCTGGAGTTATTGCTATGAACTTGTATTGTTACCTCACCATATCCGAATCAATACTGTAATGCTATGAATGCGCAATACGCAAATAAATAACAAATATTGCTTCATCATGCATCATGTATTATAATGTAAATAATCTATAGAGCGCGAACTATACGAGTCGCAATTTGTCTGTACGAACTAGAAAATGATCCTTGTCGGAGCATTTCAGATTTGCTACTTCTGAGTCTCAAATGAAACAAATGGAGGTCTCTAACAAAGACACCAATTCGTGTTTCCTGTTTATTTAATGTTTTTCTTTGTTTATATAAGAAATGTTTTTGCACAATTCTTTGCACTTGCTTCCATTTCTATTACCATCAATCAGAGTAACGAAAGCGACCTCGGAAGACGAGGAAATATCGTAATTATTCCTTAATGCTTCAAATTTATATATTCTTGCTGCATTTATGTAACTTCACACTAATCGTTAGTATTTATTTCATCGTCTTTTAGCACAAATCTCTATGCTTGTGCTTCACATGGGAGTATATGTGGCTTTTCTGATAGGCTCTGTGAGGGCAAAACTCACACCCGAACAAGGGCTCCTTCTGACACTCCCAATTGGTATGTCTCCACAATGACGACTTCAACTTATACTTCTTGCTACACCGACCACACTCATAGAATTTGACCTCTGAAACTTCATTACAGGTTTATTACAAATACTACAAGCAAATATCTCAAATCAAAATCTACACTTAAACACCCATGTAAAGTAAGTTTTAATGGTTTCTTGAAGGTTTAACATTCACGTTAACAAGCTCGAGGTTGTGCCTGCTTCTCAGATGACTTTGGAGATGGGTTGTTTGGAAGGCTTCGTAGCTGCAACAGGGGCATTTGAATTGCCGTTTCTTCTGGCATTCCCAGTTAACGTGCCGCCAGAGAGAAGTTTTCACTTTGTAGGATTTACCGCAGATTTCGCAATGGAAGTTTTTAGCAGATTGGTGGAAACCTAAAACGCCATTAGGTTTATTAGATGCTATTTCTTGAAATTTGGGACTAATATTGCTTGACAATCATTTTACAACCATACTAAAGTTTTCTTAAACAAACGAGTACCTATTGTGGATACAACCATGCATTTCACTTTTTCGAATATTAGGGCGATAGGGGTATTATTACGGTTACATTAAGAAACCTCTTAATGAATTAGAAATTATTACGTCATCATGTATTGAGATGTAAATAACCTCTATGGCAATGTTGTAAGTGTGAGTCATCGTTTGCCTATAATACAGGACAGGAAAGGAAAATTTCGCAAACGATGGAATCTTTTTCTAGGACACACTATATTTTATCTACATACAAGGGTAATAATATCGGTAGCATCCGTAAAAATATCACGAGTTTATATTTTTTCTTTTACCAACTTCACTAAGTCTACCACACATTATGCTGCTAATAAGTACGGAGGATCAAGGAACGTAACACGTAATAAATTAAAGCTTCTGAGGGTACACGTAATACTACCTAGCACATTTAAATACACAACATTGCACTATCCCTTCGAGAGAACTCTCATTAGCCCTCAAAGGGCGATACTTCATTCACCAATTTATACATTTCAGGCTTGCTAGACCTGACGATTGGATGTTTGCTCATGGCATGGGCCACCACCGTGCACTTCTGTTTCGCCCTGTATGAACATAGAGGACACTGGAATTTTGGTTTTCTCTGGCACTCGTACTTTCGATGCCGCCAGAGGGAGCGTTTCGCTTTGTAGCTGCGCCCACATTGCAAACACGGGTAGATTACGTTACCTGCAGATAAAATTATCAACATTATTCAATGGTGACATCTATTGGTAGAGGAATTTGTAGAATCTAATCTTTATTGCAAGTGGGATTAGGGCAATATCGAAAATCCAGAGTAGCGCTTACTTTTGATTGATGTACCTCGCGGGATTTATTCAGGTTGCAGGATGGCTGCACTTGCATTTCGACCCCATCTCTACAAAATATCAACAGCAGTAACATAAATACTTCCACCACTAAATCAAAATCAACTATGCTTTAACACTGTTGTTGAGGATCGAAATTTCATTCCAAGAACGCCGAGACTAATATCCGTCGGAGTGACACACCATCTATTAAGTTTGGAATAGTGAGGGCGATTTCGTGGGAACCGGACCAATTACAATTACAGGAAAAATTAAACTCATAATTTTAAAAAGTAAAGAAGAAACTACAGGAGACAAAGTATCATGTATATTTAGTCAACAACAATGCCACTAGTGTCAAAACAACAAATCAAATATTTTAAAATGATATTAAGTTATAGTTGGCTAACAACTAACTATCTTTGGGAGTGCTGAGACTCAAATCAAAATTATTGAAATTGAGGTTATGAGTGGTGCCCAAATGGTACCGCAAATGTCCCTGATGAGTAAACCTTTGCTTACATATGTAGCAAATGTATTTGGGAGCTTTTCCGCATTCATGCTTGTAGTGCTGTGCCCATGACCTATGGTACCGGAACCTGGCATTGCACCCTTGACAGACGAAGAAATCTCCCACTTTATAGAAATCCTCCAATAAGCCTACAAAACATTTCTCATGACATCTCAATTATTACAATAATTTTATTACCAAATTAATCTATGATCGGTCCATTAACACTGAATCAGCACATAACCAAATCTACTGAATACTTAAAACTAAATCTAATTAAATACACACAAGGGATATTATTTATTATCCCCACTCGATGTTATGGCTGCTGGCCAAATGCGCTTTCAGACTGAACTTCCGAGTGAACGCTTTGCTGCAAATCTCGCAGGAGAACTGAGGAGGTTTTCCGCATTCGAAACGTTTGTGAGTGTTCAGACCCGCCTTATACTTGTAGCGTCGGTTGCATTTCAGGCAAACATAATACTTGGAAGAGGTGTCGATGTAGTAGTCTGCAATAGTTATTTACCTAACAAGTGCCGAAATTGCTCTTTTACCGCACGCTGGTTGAAGTTAACAACAGAGTGAGATAAAAGGGTATTTGAGTTTATAAAAATAATTTGTCCTGTTTTGTCAGATTAAAGGTACTTGTGAGGTAAGTCTTACCAGTGCGTCTTACAGGTGAGTAGAATGTCCTCAATATGTAGTCTAAAAATAAATTAGAAAAAATTAGTTTCAAAATAGTGAAAAAAGAAAAGTTGAGGATAGGAAATGCGATAATGTAAAAATAGTTTATATTCGCATAATTTTAAATCTAAAAAAAACGTATATAAAGATTAGGCACTATGGTAGTACATAGATATACAAAATCAATAAAGTATAATAATATGTAAAAAGTAAGGGAAAGAGAGCCCTATGTCACATTCACTAGAAAAGTTATAAATATTCCAATTTTGGATAAAATATGCATGTGCTTTATAACTAGTGCTGCAGTATTGTCTGTTATCACAAAATTTTCCTTCTTGATCCATTGCAATCAATTATTTTTGTATTAGATGGTATCAAATTTTCTGTGAGAATGTATAGACGCCGCCACTGTTGGTTATATCATAAAGGCCAACACAATCGTGCTTTATCTATATAGCGCGGGGAGTGATACTCATCATACGTTAATTGGATGCGCCTGTGCTGTAAACTATTATTTTCACCGGTAAAGTGAAGTTACAATATAAGCGCAGGAACATTTGAAAACGAAACAACAAACGAATTTTAGTACCAAATTTAAAGAACCAAAACTAAAGTGAGATTTACAAAACTTACATAAATAATAATATCATATAAGATTTTTAAAGTAATGAGACGTTTGTATAGAAAATTCAGGTTTAGGTTTACGACGGCTAATTTCACCCTGAATGATACTCAGAAAGAACTTTTTACATAACCACTGAACTCGAAGGCCAAAAATTTACCCACTTAACCAATTTTCAACTTTCTAACTTTAAAAAGAATACAATTTCTCATATTATCGATAGGTAGTATAGAGTGATACACACCACTGATTTTTAAAATTTGATTTTAGAAAACACCGCTAAAAGTTGTAGCATCAGTTTGAGACATTGATTGAAAAGGCACTTACTTGGAAAGTTGATTGCATTAAGCCGCATCATTTCTCAAGTGTGTGCATGGAAAAACAAGGCGTTAAGGAGAAAAAACCGAGGAGTAAATAAGTTTGAAACAACAAATCAAGCGAAAAGGCCAAGAGAGATAGAAGCAGTAAAGAATACTGTGTTAGTGAATTCAAGACTGTTCGATTCACAACACAGTTTTATGGTAGCGCCTTGAGCCCAAAATATAGATACATTATGAATTTACATTGGACACAGTGGCTGAGGTGAGTGCTTCACTTCATAATACGTTGAAAAGAATTAGTGGCAAAAATTCAACTAGTGAATATTGAAGGTGATAGAAAACGCTTTTCATCTTCCAAAAGAGCGTCAATACGTGCTTGAAGCCTTTGCCTGAACGGGCGAGGTGCAAGCATGGAAGTTTGAATTCAAGGAAACCAACTAAGTATAGAACCAGATAACAAT
This sequence comes from Euwallacea similis, assembly GCF_039881205.1. NCBI lineage: Eukaryota > Metazoa > Arthropoda > Insecta > Coleoptera > Curculionidae > Euwallacea > Euwallacea similis. The sequence goes on along the minus strand of NC_089618.1, from coordinate 1,657,127 downwards.
TTTATTAGTCATGCAGCTAAGTCAAATTTCGTAGCAGTGGACACATATTCACTCTGGATTGAATTGGTCAGTTAAAGATAATTCAGCCAGAACAATTTTAGATAAATTAGTATATTTTTATATAATTATCTAATTATATAAAAATATATTTATATTATAAATAAAATTTGTGAGATTAGGCTGTCTCCATATTCTAGTAGATTGCGATTAATTCGGCTGTGATACCACAAGAAACTTTAAAAAATTGTGAAAGGTGAAATTAACCCACGAAGTGCTACAATAATTAAACTTAAATTTAAACTCCAGAAACTGTTCTCAAAAACCATATAACATCACCAACATATGTGCAGCAAACATCTATACATTCCTTTGTCCCAAAATTTTTGTACCAAAAGAAAATACATTCACATTACAATATTGCTCTCTTATCATCAACTTTCAATGCTCCAGTGTTTGACACTAAGAGGGCTTTTTCCTGTGCACCGAAGACATTAGATGTTTCTTCAGATGGATCTTCTGAAAGAACCTCTTCTTACATATAGGGCAAAGGAAGAGTGGTTCCTTATTGCACTCATATTTGATATGCTTGTTCAAACTCGTCTTATACTTATAGACCTTGCCACAGGTGCTACACCCAAAGGGACTCATCAGCAACTGGTAGTTGTGGTATGGGACTGGTATTGCTCCTAAAATAGTTTGGATGTTAGTAATTTGAATGAATAAAACAACTAGTTCCATTTTTTTTATAGAAAAATATTGTCATTGAGTAAGAAAAATATATATTTCGATTTATTTGTAAAAATACAAAACCATTAATTAGAAATACAAAAACTTAAAATCTATATTCAATTTCTAATGCCCTATAAAACTATATAAGCAACATTTTACAAAGCTTTCTCGCGTATAAAAAAATTAATCAAAGCGAAAAATGAGGATTAACGTACAGTAGCCCATGAACGTTTTCCACGTGAGCCTTGAGGCTGGTCTTCTGAGTAACTCTTTTGCCGCAAATGTGACATGCAAATTGGGGTTTCTTGTTGCACTCCCACTTAATATGTCTCCATACGGAAGTCCGATGTTTGTACTTTTTGTTACACTGTTTACAAACAAACCAATCGTCATCTTTGATGTAGTAATTGGCCAATGGAAAATTGGGAAAAGCCAAGCCAAGCATGTCTAAAACGAACGCGAAATGCATTTTAAACTTACAATCACATAGAACATGACGCTGAGTTAGTAATTGAAACCACAACCTTCAATGGTGACTTTGGGATCATGAATAAAATAATTAGTGGGTGTTTATGTATTTTTACAAATTTGGATAAATTAAATGATAAATTCATTTCAGTAATTATGTCTATTACTATAAAATCTGATGTTTCTTCAACACATGCAAATTCAACACATTCTGTCTATAGCAACCGTAATTGCAGTACTGGCAAAAGTACCGGGGCTCCTTCTCGCACTCGTAGTTCAAATGCCTCCTCAAATTCCTCTTCTGAGAGTAAGACCTGGCGCATTGTGGACATCGGAATTTGGCTGTAAAATATCCAAACTTTAACCAAAGGCCTCATGAAACCTCCAGTTGGCAAAAATTCAGGCTAATTAAGTACATAAACATTTATTTTACCAAAAACATTGACAAAGAACTATACGATAATATGATCAGACTTAGGGTAGGTATATTGTTCGTGTATGGCCTTTACAACTTAACAGTAACAGTTTTTTGAGAGATAATGGTTGAAAATTGAAAGAAAGTTTTTGGATTCTCTGCGTTTTAATGCTTTAACCTCTCTTCGAACAGTCAAATACCATAAAATATCCTGAAAAAGATGTTTTATTCCAACACAAAAAATCAGAGGCGTGCTCATGGTTAAAAACTACCAAATTCAAATTAATTTAAAACTAATATTCTAATTTTCATAATACTAAAAATGAATCCAGAAATTCTATGAACACCACTGAAAATCATCTCTAAAATGCAAATTTCTTAATTTGAAAATTTTGAAAATATTTTGCATGCACGAAACACAAAAAATCAGATTGAGGGATGGGAATTATGAGGAGTTGAACCAAAATTAACAAACCAGAATTTTTATTTCCCAAGTTCTTCAAATATTTTAGTCTAAAATTACCAGAAACGCTAATGAAAAATTAAATCAACTGCAAAAGATCAACAGTGAAACAATTCCTTTCAATCAAAAAGTTAAAATCAATTCTCTCGACGTTCCCGACATGAAAACTTCACTCAAAACGTTATACAAAAAAATTGACAAATTTTTTTTTTCAAACTTGAAATGATAATAGACGCACCTGTTCGAAACATAACAAATCTCAAACGGAACTCCAAAAACTTTCTTTTTCTTATCACAAACATGAATGATGATTGTTCAATGAATTCCATGGATGTTCTTCAAATGAGTCTGCAAAACATCGTTCCTCTTGCATTTCCTGGGACAGAGAGGGCATTGGATGACCGGCTGCACTCCGCATTCGAATAACACATGACTGAGTACCAGTTGCTTCAGTGCGTACTTCTTACCACATTTCGTGCACAAAAAGGAACCATCTTCAGTGGTTATCACTATATAAAAATCTCTGAGTTAATATTTGTGTTGAGTTTAAAAACATCTATATAACACCTTCAAAATTAAAAGGAAGGTTGAATAATGACTCAAAGAGTTAGAGAAACAAAATTTATTTTAATAGTCAGAAGGGCGGGTTTAAGCGTCTGTCCAAAAGGCATGTTTGAGTGTGTGCATTTTCAAAGCGTGCTTCCTTTTTGCCACATAATCGCAAATTCCGCACTTGAACTGCGGTTCCACTCCACATTCGAATCTTCGGTGATTGTAGAGAGATGGATAATGTTTGTAGCCCTTGCCGCACTTGCTACATGAGTGCCTCGGCACTATACGCTCTAAAATTTAGTATGCTGTGATTTTTTCTCAAAATTAATGATATTTTGTTAAATTATCTCCTGCATAATTTTTGACTTCTCTACCTTTGCCGAAATGCATTTGACGATTTTCTTATCCTTAGTGCTGACCAGTTTACACACTGTACGCTAGCGGCGTTTCAGTTTTTCCTTTTCCGAGGGTGCTCGATAGATGAGGACATCTCAGATTCAAAATTTTCAGTGCTGCTTTTAGTTAAGTTCACTTATTTTCTTTTCATTTTCTACTTTTGTCATCAAGTGATTGACGATTTTGTTTTCTCCGGTGCTGGTCGATTTATACGTAGTACAATTTTTTCCATTCTAAGAAAACTCTCAGAAGAAGTGGTCGATGGATCTTCCTTTCTCGAGTGAACCTCTAGTCCCTAAAATTGGGGTAAGGATATTTGGACTGGAGTGTGTCAAAGGGGTCAAAAAATACTTCTTTGATTGTCACTAACTAGTATTAAAATCTACTGATCTGCATTGCAGAATGCAGGTATTTATCTTCTAAGCTACCCTGAAAACTACAAAACTAATTTACAATAACTACATCAACAACATCACTCTGTCTTTGCCAGTCCGTATTTGACCGGGAATTTCTTGCAAGCCTCTCTACGCATGTGAACGTACCAAGTCTGCTTTAAGTTAAACATGGTACCACACAAGTTGCAGGCGTATGGGGGACCTACAAGAAACCGCATGGAATCCCAAAAAATCAAACACGAATCAAATGGAAATTACCAGAAGCGACAACTTTGACCTGCTCACACACTTTCCTTCTGATGTGGTACTCAGTGGCTGTGACACCTTTGAAGGTTTTAGAGCATCGAGGGCATTTTAGGTTTTTGGAGTCTCCAAGTAATCCTGTAATGTAATCCTGAACTCTGCATGGTTATGCGTTAGATCTATGGATATCATACCTCTTTTCCGCTTAGTGCAAACACTATTATTAAGGTGGTACCTCAAGGAGGCATCATGTTTGAATTTAGCGGTGCATATGGGGCAAATTATCCCTAACAGTTCTACAAATAATAGTCGCTTTAATATGCCATTCACAAGCACTACGCATAATTAAAAGGAAAAATTAAACTGCTACTAATTATGAGGATATATTTAAAGGTAACAAGTGCGTTTCAAGTCTTCATAATGGTATTCCGAATGCGTTCGCATTACGTGAAGCCGAAAGTGGTCTTTGCGTTTGCACCGATATGAACAATAAGGACAGAAGAAACTGGCAGTTTTACCACAATCGTATTTCTTATGCCGACTCAAGTGAGTTCGATGTTTGTAGATTTTACCACAATCCTGGCATTGATGATGTCCTAAAACTGAAAATAATCGAGTTGGTTTACAGCACAAGTGTTCATTGTGTTACCATTTAATTTCCTTAAAAATAGGGTCATTCTACTAATTTTTCTTGAGCAATATTGCGAAGCTTTATTGGGGTAGTTTAATATGGACTAACATTAAAACAAAATAGTTTCAAACGACATACCTTCGTCAGCACCACTGAGCACACCGTTTGTAAAAAATATTTGATTTTACTAAAATCCTTATTATTCCGAAAGTTTTTAACAATTTTCCCTTTTGTTCACCAACATACCTCTAAAAGTATGCCTTAACTACGAATGCAGTGCAATTTACCAACATTTCATGATCAAAGTGTAGTGGTGCTCACTAGTCATAGTACTAGTAATTGAATAAGGATTGATTGAAATTGAAAATATTCTAAAATTACTTGACCAACGTTTTAAAAAAAGAAGTGTATAAGCTGCCTACATGTTATCAAAAAATATCTTTATATGACAGCGCTCTGCCTCTCCCTCCTGTTTTGTCCAAATGAGACTTAATGGAATACAATCAATCTTAAATTGTGCACTTGAACTTCCGGGACTTTCCGCAACCCAACACTTTGTGAGTTGCCTTTTCTGAAAAACAAACAAATAGTGTATCAAATGAGTAGCAGAGGAAAGGTTAGAAGGTACTCACAACAATTCTCTTTGGTTAATGCTCTATTATCACTCTAAAAACCCTAAAGGTCTAATAATAGAATTAATCAATAATACAATCACATCTATAATAATAAATCATTATGGAAATGGTTCGGGGGGTAGAAAGGGCTGATGCCAGGTGCTTCCAGTACACCCAACATCTTCATCTTTAGTAGAATCCATTTTGATCTGGCTCTGCAACATCACCTTATTTAGAATCTCCTCGAAAGTATATTCTCCGTGACGAGTCTGCATATGCGCTTTCAGGTGCGCTTTCCTCCTGAACACCTTTTGGCAATAAGTGCACACAAACAGCTTTTCCTTGCCACAGTCCTGCGCTTTGTGCGCACTAAGACATTTCGGGTTCTTGTATACCTTCAGACAATTGGGACACTGCATTGGGCGAGGTCCTGTAAGATATCACAGTGTGTTGTACTTAGTAAGGGAAACGATATATTGACAATAACCCACGGTAAAAATCAAAATATGTTCAAGTAATTTTCGTGTAAAGTGCTGGCGAAACGGGAATACCGAACGGATTTTAGTTCCAAATTTCAAACTGCAAAATTCATAGGCATATTGTCACTCCTAAAACAATCATAACTCATTTCAATCATTCAAAGTAATTAATCCAACTGTTGAATGTTGAACATGTTGGGGGTTCGTTTTTGACTTTTTTATCAATTTTAGAAGTGCAGTATCAGTAGCAATCTCAGTGAACCAAACCTATTTGTCTACTTTTCACACATTACTCCTAAAAGAAAACACGCAATGCAAAGCGAACATTCATTTTCATACCTCTTCGTTAATGTAGTGTGAACTAGACAACACCACCAACATTTAAATTTTATTTTTTTTGGACGGAACATTGAAATATTGGAGGCATTCTCGGCAAATTAATTAATTCATTTGCCGAGAATAATTAATATAATTAAATAATTAAATAATAATATAAATTAAATAATTAATATTAATGAAATTAGCTGTTTTTCTAGAACACCCCGGATATTTTTTTTTAGTTTTTTTTATTTATGTTCCAAGTTGGAAAGTTAAAAATTATTAGCCAAGTAACTTCCAACCAACTGAGTTCGATGGTCATGTAAGAAATTACTTTTGAACATGATACGGAGGCAACATAAACTTCGAAGTTTACTTCAATGTGCGAAATCAGTCTAGAGCGTTTTAGAAGCAACTAAAGAAGCCCACCGAGACTTTTTTTAAATCGTCTCACGTAAAAATGTTCGTTAAACTCGAAAATCGTTTGGTAAGTATCTTCCATTCAACCAGCAGTTTATTTTATCAAATAAACTATGTGTTCAAATTACTTTATTCTGTTTAGTGAATCTAAGCAATGTTTCTATTCTACTATCCACGACTCAACTATTAAATACAACGTCGCCACAGCATTAACCATAACAGAACAAAGTCTCATACATGGCAGCTACGTCTATTTATCTCTGTAGATTTTCACTGCTTCGTAATTCTGGATGGGTATTCGTCATGTGATTTTTGAGATTGTGCTTGTAATAGCAGGTATAAGGGCAGTGAGAGCAAAAGATGTCCTTGCCCTTCTGGCACTGGTACCGCATGTGCCTGGTGAGACTGCGCTTGTGCAGGAAATTCCTATGGCAGTTTTCACAAGTAAACACGTCTAAAAAAATTATAAATTTCTTCTTTACGAGCACACAGGAGGCCTCAAGGAGGGCAACTTCAGCAATAAAAATGCGTCAATATAACGTATCTATTTCTAAATCAACCAAAGCGTTATAAAAAAAAAGCTGTATAATATCAAGGTGTTCCAAAAAAAAGCAAATACATTCCGGTATTTGAACACACTTGGCTCTTGAACACCCGGTATTAAATTTATTTTCTAATAAGAACAAATAATTATATAAAAAGGCGAAGGTTATTGTTCATAATATTGTCCGTCTTAAAGAGCTAGCGGCTACTGAGGTAGGTGGTATTATTAACAAAGCATAGACCCGACTAATACTTCGGTGAAAGGCAGTTACCAGGGGGTTACAAAAATGTACAGTAACGGGAAGTTGCGGCTTTGATTAATCACGTCTTAGGAACCATTCATAGGAAAATGTAAACATCATGGTAAGCTTTCTTAACCTAAAGAGTATTTCACTGGAATGAGGTAGTCCTGTCGCCCTAGGGCGGCAGACACGTTCCACCGTAATCAATAATTAATATAATATCCTCCTACACTAAACAATATAAAATATAAATGTATATAAAAATATATAATAGGTCAATGATTCCTTAATTTCCAATAACAAAAATCCAAAAATATCACGATTAGCTGTAGCGAAGGCACTTTAGTTGAGAGGTGACAGGAACTACCGACATTAGCAATACGAGTATTTGTCACAATTCAAGTCATACGAACTATGGCTACACAAAGGAACTCTTACTGCCATCATCCAGCCCAGTGCCTTAACCCTATATAACTTAGAAAATCATTAAATGAGCAAAAAGCAACCAAGCGACAAAGGTCACTTGGAGTCGTCCTCCTTTTCCTTCTTAAGGGACAAATCCTTCACCCCCTCCATGTTAGGACTGACGCAAGTCTCCTCAAACACGTTTAATTCCCTTTTGATCCCAGACAAGTCCATGCCCTTATGCATGCGCTCAGTGTGACGCAACATGTGCATTTTTTGCTTAGCTTTGTAGCTACAAAAAGGGCACTTAAACTGAGGTTCCTTGCCACACTCCCATTTCTGATGATTGCGCAGGGAGCTTCTCAGTTTATAAATGCGGCCACAATCTGGGCACACGTGGCTGCCACTGCTGTCCACTGCAATCTTTAGACCTGAAAATGTACAAAATCAGGATTTTCATGCAAGTTGCACTATTAATTTTCATGGCACATATAGGTGCAAATCGGTCAACACCTTCGCATTTCGAAAATTGTAGGTGCGTGTTAAAAGTGATTTTACAGTCACTTATCCAAAAATGGATAATTTTTTTATACATATATTAATTTCATATGTTGACTGTTCTGTGTGGTGTGGTATTATGTATGTATATAATGTCCCTATCTGAAAATCTGGAAATTAACCTACCCTTAGATTTGAGCGAAGTGCCCAGATCGAAATAAGGCCTCTGATTGCCTTGAACAGCTGGCAAATTCTGGAACACCGATTGTTGCAAATTCTCCCTCAGCAACATCATCGGCAACATCAAATTGGGAGGCCACTGAGGCATCGGTTTAAGCAGGCGCAGGTCTTGAGCTAAAACAAATAACTTCAGAACACCGCCTTGCGCAACTCCCTGTCCGATTGCGCACCTTGCACCCCGTATAAAAACAGACCAAAGCCCTATTCAACAACCCCCAAATCCTCCTCACTTTGTACATGAATAAAACTACTCTTAAGAGCACTTAAAATATTTATTCTAAAAAATATAAAAAATATAGTAAGAACCCAATCAAGATGGTCGTATGCAGCTAGTAGATAAAAGGTTATTAGACAGTTTGAATCCAGGATTATTTTCTTGTAATAACTCCATTTGGTCAGGGTGCTGCCGGCTGATGTGCCGGATTTGGTGTGACCGGCGCCGACACCGTTGAGGGCAGAAAGGGCAAGGGAACTGAGGTTCCTTGTCGCACTCATACATCTGATGCCTCTGCATTGAGTCCTTCCTAATGTAAATCCTTCCACACTTGTCGCAAGCGAATGCCCCCTTCTTCCTTTTACTGGGTCGTTTTGCCTGTTTAACGGGCTCCTCTTGCAACTTTATTAAAGGTTTTAGGGCTAAAATAAATGTTTCAGTAAGTAAAGTGCACACATAAAGGGTTTAGTTCTAAAAAAAACTCTAACTTTTACTGACTAGGTCGATTTTTGTTGAAATCAATATCAAAAATCAACTCAAATAGAAAAAATCAAATACTAGAAACAATTTCAGATATATCAAATCCAATCAAGACCGAATGCTGGTAAGCCTTGCACGCGAATCAATTAAAAAAAGAAAGAGCTTTACTTTTCTCGACAAGAAATGTTAGGTCTTTCTAGGGACCGTGGCTAGTTACTTTCGATAGAGAATGGATTTGCCCCGTTTGAAGGAAACTTTTGCGTCACTTCAGCCTACCAAATGTTGTTGTCACGCATCATGCCATAGTTTACTTCAAACTGAGCTTATTTATCTGTGCTCAGAGTTCGACATAGTTCCCTTGGGTTTACTACCCAGAATGTCCCAACTAATCACCCTACAGAACACAGTGCAAAGTGTCAAATTACCCCTAAGGGAACCCAAAAATTATTTGGATTCTAATTGAACTACAAATAACAGGAGGTTACATATGACGTGTGGACTCAAAAACAGTGGAACAAACAGGGGACCTTTCGGTATCATCCGAAGTAGATTGTGAATAAAAAATCGATTAAAACATATGCACTGTACTTCGATATTTATGTTTTAAGTTTTATTTCCTTATAACACATCATGTATTCATAATCAAAAAGGAAAAAATAAATCAATATACCCGATATTGTGCTCCATATAGCATAATTTATACTGAATATTTTACATTACAAAAAGTTGCCATTCTAGAATAGCCAGGAACATATCCAATGGAAGATAAAAATTTTAAATTTTGCCGAATTATGAGCCATAAATAAAAATCAACTACAAAAAGACTAAAAGTGCAAAAATCATAAGGTGTATAGGACTATCTGGGGGATTTTATATGAGGGGTGTTGGGGACGTTAAAGATGGGGATGACGTCGTGGACTCGGTGCATGTGGTTCCTCAAATCGGTTCTATAATAGTAGCTGTTGAGACATAGATAGCACTTGAATCGTTTTTCCTTATGGCACTCCACGGACATGTGTCTCCTGAGGTTCTTTATCAGAGTGTAAGACTTGCTACAGCCCTGACATCTGTAGCGCACAACTGAAATTGAATTGGAGAGTTAGCTGAAATGTTTCAGGAGAACAAAAATAAACATATTGACATCTTTCGTGCTCATTAATGATTATCGGATGATAAGCACCATCAGCAAGTTTTATCGGCAATTATATCCTCATCTGTCACCAAATAAAACCCACAAAATGAACTGAAGAAATATAATATATTTATCTAAAAGATTATAATATGAAAACAAAACATCAACAAAATACAAAATATATTAGGTGTGTAGTTTTAAGTAAATAAGACATCCGCGATTCATATTAGAACTCAAATGTTTCCTTTTATCCGACATTCCAGGATCTTATATTATAAATGCTTAAGCTAAGCAACAAATTAACTGTAAATTAATTGGAAGCAAAATATTAATAAGAAAATAAAAACAAAAATACAAAAAAAGACATGAACCGTAGACATAATATTAAAATTGTATGTCTTTCAGGAAGTCTGAATTGCTCATCACATGACGGATGCATGAGAGGGAGCCTTAAGCTACTGACTCACGTATCCGTCATTCAAAAACGACATAAAAACAAAATGTCACAGAGGTAACTGAGTCTAAAAACATACAACTTCATATAACGTCGTAGGTCTTTGCAAGAAAACTTAATTGCTTAAACGCTATATAAATGCTAACGAGGAAAGATGTATGAAAGTAAGCCTTAAGCTGCGTCCGAAAAGACAACAAAAGACGATAACAAACAAAATACTAAAATTAAAATTGTCTTCGCGACCTGTCATTCTGTTCATCGGATCATCGTACCGTGGGATGACAGATGCACATGAAAGGGTTTAATTATTGTTTAAGTTTCTAATCTCACTCATGTGTCTATGGCACTAAGGAATTATTAAAATTTGCAACATAGTCTCTACTCTTTAAATCAACAACTTATTGTCTAAATAACTTTGGCCCGCTAGATAAGGAAGAAGGCACTTTTTTAAATATTAAAAAACTAATATAATGCCTCTAAGGTTTGAACATCGAACATATTTGGTCAACATATTTGGTGAATCTAAGAAAACTGAGCCCGAATCTCATCAATGTCATACTCTGGATGCATCGCTGTGATATGTTTAATGACAGGAGAAGGCACTTTGGATTTGTACTTGCAGCTCCTAATAGGGCATTTGAAAGTTCGCTCTACGTGGCACTTGAACTTCAAATGGCGCTGTAGCATCCCGAAGGACTGGAATTTGTTCAAGCACGAGTAGCACTCGAACTCTTTAATTGGAGTTTCCAGCTCTGCGTTGAGAAGATACAAGTTATTGTTCTCGGCTAGCTCTTCATTGTTCATGCAGTTCATCAATTTGAAGATGTTGATTTGATCGTTGTCCGAAGAATTAGACATATCAGGATCGCTGGCCAGTGAAATGCAGTAGTCGTGTTCACCTGTTGGAGTTTGAATCTCTACAAAGTGATACAGTAAGTGAGGTGAGGAGGATTGGGGAGGCTGCATCAACAACAATTATTGTAAAGCACTCTACATTCAAAGGTTAGTAAAAACTAATGTAAATATAAAGATAATTGGTTAGGCACAGACACAAGTAAATACTTCAAGCATTCAAAAAGAAATTGTAAGTAACACCATATTTATTAGCTTTCACGAAATCATTTATCGATATTGAAATCGTCAAAAATTATTATTGTTTACCTTCTACAGATGGACTACTTGTCTATGGGAGCCCTAGTTCTGATTTTTACTCTGTAATTTAAGAAAAGCATTAAATATTGTTTAAAAAACACCTTGACTATCACTGATCGCAGTCGTCTACATAGTATATACTCGTAATATGCCAGGACTCATATAGCCAAGCTTTTGCAATTCACATGTACTTACTTGGCGGTACTTCACGCATTCGAAATAACTGCTGCATGGAAAGATTAACTAAACATTTACTTGGGAGAATATGACATTTTTCTTCTATATTTACGCTTCTTCTATAATTGTAATATCCCGAACTAACTGTAAAAACAATCTCGTAGTTTCTGAGACTCTAATGACAAACCTAAAAGTAAAAATCTAACAAAACCCTTTTTTGAGCTTTTGATATATATCTACTCTATAATATACAAGTTGTCATAAATAACCCATCTTGAATAAATAAACAACGTTGTTAGAATGCCATTTGGGCTCACTTAAAAACCACACAAACCATAACGAGCTTAAATAACTTAAAAACGAGATCAACTTCACTCCAGACTGGATCAGATCTATCAAACTTACCTAGTTGAGGTGTCCTTTCTCTTTCGCTCACACTAAATCCGCTTTAACACTTTTTGACTCCAACGTTTCAAAATTTCAAAAATACAAGCGTTGAAGTTCTTCTCAGAACTATATTCTTCGCCATTCCTAGGGTTTAATATCGTAGCGAAGTTGCAAATTCTGATGGTAAAATCCATCAAAAAACTATTAATGTCAATAATCAATGATAACCACCAGCTCTCTTCATCATTGAAAAGGAAGTGAGAGAAAAACTACTTCTTCCCATTGGCTTCATTTTATTTCAGGTAATGTTTTTCTCCTATCTCTTTCTTTATTACTTCTCCTTATGTGATTTTCCAAAGGTAATGTAAAAAGCTTAACCAACCTGTAACCGTTATTATAGGTTGTTCGTTTCAAAACTTACCACTACTTCCTCAACTAGAAATAAAGGAAATGGACATGGTAAAACATAAATAATTTTTTAAAAATCAAACTCGTCATTTACTTTTTAATCATAACTATCTATTACTAACAAGATTTTTATCTTTTAGGTGCCTAAACAGATGCTGCTTCAAGTTACACTTCACCTTCGTGCGAAAAGAGCACCCCTCGTAACTACAGTAGAAATGAGGTTGTTTGCCACATTCGAATTTCCTATGACGGTGAAGGGATTGCTGGTGTCTGTAGCCCTTGAAGCAATTCGGGCAAAAAAAGTTTCTACCGGAATCTAGAAGAAAACATCATGTATTAGGGGTATTTAGTATTAGAGAATTTGATAATCAACATGTTTCAAACATAGTTCGAAGAAAAACATTGTTGATGTTTAAGAATAATTTTTCATCTGTTGCTGCAAGTGATACATCATTTGTACTATGTAGGAACCTCTTCATGGAGCTAAAAAATAATGTATAGAGACCTGGAAAGCATTAGCTCACACATTTGACACAACTGCTTCATCAACAAAAATTGAGACAAAAATCCATAAAAAATTACTTCTTTCTTTATCAGCCCCTAACTAGCTTTGTTTAAAAATATCGAGTAAAAATTTAATGATGTAGTTTGAAGCAAAAAACAGGCGCTATAACGTGATATATAGAAACCTTGGAAAAATTTGTCCACAGTGAGTTAAATTACCTCATTAACAAGAACAAAGGTTTAAGCAAAAAAACGTTTTTCTTTTTATCAGCCCTTCAGTCGTTTTGTTGAAAAAATTCAAGTAAAGACCTCATAAGATAATTGGAAGGAATTATCTGGGGCTTCAAGATGAGGTATAAATTCCTGGAATATACTCTTTCACAGGGAGGTAATTTTTCTAATATTAGATCAATTTTAAACGTGTGCCGGTGCTGACTAATCTACTGACTTAACATTTTGTAGACTACAAAAACAAAATTTTATGGCCTAATTTTGAATGATTAGATTCCAATTAAATTACAAACACAATGTAAAGATTTCAAGTTTAAAGTATATTAATTGGTCTTTGATATAACATGATGTAAAATAGTATAGATGTAACAAATTAGAAGTTATTGTAACAGTCTTAAAATTACTTCAACTTCTCCATAAATAGATCCTATCTTACAACTATAAAACCATCCCAAATATTATATAAACAACTTACGCATAAACTATATAATTACAAATAATAACAATAACAAGATAATAGCTTGTAGAGCTAGCTGTTACCATATAGTGATCATTTATTCATCAATAAATTGATCATCAAGGCACTTTATTATTGATCAATAATTTGATGAACGTATTGATCAAAGATAAATGTAAATCAAATGTTGAAGACCACAATGTTTTTGTTAATATCAGGTTTGCACAGAATGTCGTGTTTCCTAGCCAAGTGGCGCTCAACATGGGTTTTTTGATATCCCCGATACCCACACTTTGAACAACCAAATCGAGGCAGCTTTCCACACTCGTATTTCATATGCCGCACCATGGTCGATTTTTTCGCATACGTCTTCTGGCAGTTTTTGCACATAAACCAGTGCGGTTCGTAAAAAACGAATTTTGGAATCGGAGGATGACCTACAAACATTATCAGTCTCAAAACTTCAACTTCAAAATCAAATGGCACAGAACCATATTCCCAATATAATAATATTAGCATGATTGTGTTAGAGAAAGCTTTGAAACAGAAAGAAGAAGGAAATGAAAAACAAGAAACTCTTTTAAAATTGAAATAATCAAATAAATAATTGTTCACAAATGCTGAGGTGCTCCTCATTCACGTGGGTGGTCAGCTACATTGTATTTCGCAACCTCAGAAAAGGCAGATAATGTCAATGCAAAAGAACCTCTTTTGCGTTCAAAATTGGGACCTGGGTTCAGTTAGCAAGTCTTGCAGTAAAACTTTAAGACTTTTGGTTCACACATGATATACGTGTAATCTGCTAACTAAAAGTATAATGAATTAAGTATGCATAAGTGACGAAAGCTCATCATGAAGAACCATCATCAAAGAAACAATATAGAGCATGTTTCAGGTACACTTGATTCGCATGAGCGTTCATCTTCCGATAATTCTTAAATCAGGGACTGCAAAAAGGCAGACCCCGGCTATGCATGATTTCCTCTTAATCATGCAGGAAAGAAACGCATTTTCAAAAGGCTGCTAACAACTCTGGCAAAACCATTTCTTCTCCTTATTTAACCACTCATCGGCTAAAAGTATTAAATCATATATTAAAAGTATTAAATATGTAACAAATTTTATTAACCTTAATGGAATAATTATTCGAGTTGCTTAACATAAATATTTATTATCATTTACAGCAAAACTACTTAAATAGTTTTCTCCATTAATGTCTATAGAAAACCGACGTATGGCTTGCGAGTCGGATGGTCGAATATTCAACAAAGTTTGGGAAATTTTCAGAAGTTTTCCATCATCGACCTTTGTACCGACCTAGCTCAGTTATAAACCAATTAGTCTACGTTATATGATCAAAGAAATATATACTGGTATTTACAAGGAATATTTTTCAAATAAATTCATTTCAGCTGTCAGTTGACAATATCGCAGAAAGTACCCGCACTTGGTCAGGGCCACACCGAAGGAAACTCGAAAACATCAGATTTTAAATGAAAAACATCTTCTTTTTCCCTTTCGTAAGTTTAAACTAAGTGAATGAAGAGAAATAAAGGGAAAATTGAAGAAAAATTGATTAAACACATTAATAGTTAATAATTCTCAGAATAGCATCGCAGAAATAGCAATTTTCCGAAATGCCACAGACGTAAAAACAGATGATGCCATATGCGGTAGTTCAGCAATTTAATTCATAGATCTACATCAACGCGTTTTTGTAGCAATGTAAGAGTTAGTCACGGATGCTTCTCAAAAAAGTATTAAAAGATCGTCTTACCATCTCGGAGGAAAATGTGAAAAGGTATCTAATAGATTACGGTGACACTGGAAAAAATTACTGTCAAAATCCCAACTCGAATTAATAAAATATTGAAAAGTTCATCAAAAACTTCTCAGTCGAAGTGAAAAATCGTGAGAAAACACGGAATTAATTCAAAACTTCTGATGCCCTAGCTTCTTCAGTATCTGAATACTCCTGTATCATTATAAAAGTACTGTAAGCTCACTTTTCCAGCAGTTGTTAAACCGTGAAAACTCCTCCAATTGGAGAAGATCAAGACCAACTGATTCTTTGTCATGACCCTCAATAGTGAGATATGTTGTTCTGTTTGATTAAACTATTGTGATAATTATTATCATCAATTAGTCACTGCCAAACCAAGCAACCCAAGCACCTTCAGTAGTATAATATAACTTAAGGAACATTGAAACTGGAGTGAATCTGTCCAATGTGAGCCATCAAGTTGTGTCTGTGCTTGAACACTCTCCTGCAGAACGAACACACCTCTTTGCCCTCTTTGTGACACTCGTATCTCTCATGTCTCTTCAAGCTGCTTTTGTAGGAGTACATTTTACCACAGTTAGGACAAGGATGGAGGTTTTTATCTAGAAAATTAATTTATAATTAGACTAGGTGAAAAAATGGACAAGTGACACAAAAAACTATTGGTCAACAGGATGTGGCTGTAAATGTTGGGGTCTGATCAATACGTACATTTTGATGTGACATGAACATTTTTCGCACACAGAAAAACTGTTTTACCTGGGGATAAAAATTTTATCAGCTAAAGAGTAGCAGCTAGTCTATTATATCTAAAATCAATATATTTTTAGTAATCTTTGGATGCAAAAATTGGGAAAAAATTGGTGACTAAGTTTCAGTACGCATTTCTTGGGAAAATCCACCTGTATTTGATTTAATTAATTTAGCTTTCAGGATTCTTGAGATATTATTGAGTTGTTTGGAGTTAAAGAAAACAAAACTCCCACTTCACACATCACACTTTTAATAAATACTCCCTATCACTATAATATTATAAATAGTGTAAATAAAACATAAATAACAATATATTCTGGAAATGACTAGAACACGTACAATGGCACTTCATCCAAACTAACCTAAATTTACATAAATACTAGAAACATCCTTTGGTACCGAACAGTCTTGAACACGACTCAAATGTACACAAAACTTTAATAAATGGAGTTAACTTTCAATATTATTATCTCGAACGTTAGTCAAAATTCTTCTTGCCCTTTGAACCACCGCCTTCGGGGGAGGCATTTTTGGAATGTTGATGCTGTATATGCCGCTTCAAATGGTGGCTATAGAAATACGCAGCAGGACACACCCCACAGAAGAATTGCCGTTTATTTTCACAGGAAAACTTCAAGTGAGTATTCATTGCTTTCTTCGATTTGTATGGTTTTCCACAACGAGAACAATGAAATGGCCTTGGGTAATCGATATGACTTGACTGGGCTAAAATTGGTTGATGTTAGTAAGGAGTAAGTGGATCGTAAGGGGAGTAATAACATGCAACGTCGTACTTCTAGGTGGGTAAATATATGTTTACAGACGAGGATAACGCAACTTCATTGGAGAAAAATGCCTACTTGAGAGTTGTGACGTTGTCAAACCAATCAAATTCCTTGTAATTGGATTAAAATTTCTATTTAGACGCTGCTCCGAATCAAATTATGCAAAAAGACTTCGACTGTCAAGAACCGAGCCAATGAATTGTGCTAACTTATGAAGACGTGGTTCTTATGTGCGTGCAAGTCTGAAACGGACTATTTGTAGGTTAACCGAGTGTGATATTTCTTTTGTATTAATTCTATTTTATAATAAATTACCCGCCACTAGCTGCCTCGGATTTCTATTTATTCTCCCAGAGGACTCGAATGGGGGGTACGATGAATATTTTCCTCGAGTAATCTATTCACCCTTGTAGGTATTTGCCGAATGATGAATATCCGCTATTCCAGACTCGCCGAATCCCGCATGTGTGAATCCGTATTGAAACGGATAAAACTTTAGTTTCGCACTTTTATTATAATCAAATTTTTCTCACCTGAACTAACGATATTAAAACAGAGTGTGTAATAAAATAATTATACGTAGTTTCCAGTAACAATAAAGTTTAAAAAAAAACAACTCTACTATCCATAGAAGGGAAATGTATTTCAAAAACAAAAATCAGTCCAGTGCAACACTTGTACAATCACTATGGAGCACTTCAAAGCATAATAGCAAATAAATACTACTAGAGATAGGAACGTTATCAAACTTTCAGTCAGGAGATCAGTCAATTACCAGTATCAAACCGTACTTCAAAAATCAGATTGATATGCATTGTTTGGTGAAAATTACCCTGTTAATTACAACTAAAAAACCTCTCCTAGGAGGCATCATCATGGTTCATAAGATGCATGATGAGGGACTCCATGGTGTCACTGGAGAAGCCACAGTCTTTGTGCTTGCATCTAAAAGTCTCCTCTCTGAAGACTACCAAGCTGGGCTTGGTCACAGATTTATAGTCCACACATTTGCAATTGAGATAGTTCAGTGATTTTTTGGGGTCGTTGGCTACAAAGAATGAAAACATAGTCATAATCAAGGAAAATGCAATTGGAAATTAGTGGAATTATTCATTTATGAGCACCACTAAAGTTCTATTTTTTGCGAAATTACCTTGTTTCCATACTGCCCTATGAAAAGGAAACTAGTTTCGTCTAATTTGTGTGATGTTAGGATTTACATGCCCGTACTTTTCCAATCACACATTAGTGAGTTCTAAGCTTTTTATCACGTGTTTAGTGCTGTTCGGTCTATACTCTATACACTGTATATGCAACAGATCATTCTACGCACTTGCAGTTGAGATGATTAACCTTTTAGTGTTGTTTAGGAAGGCAATTGGGAAGGATTGCAAGAAAAGCCTGGTTAACCCAGATAAACGCCTTTATGCTCCAAAACCTAAGTGGACATCAGATAAATTAAATAATAATAAACTCTGGAAAATAAAACAAAATTCATAAAAAAAATCTGGCAACATTGGCACAACCATAGGAAATTCAATACTGATTTGAGTTCTTAAACACTAGACAAATTATTATTGGCACTTTCATAGTTATTATTGTTCAAGGTGGACTTCTTGTAGTGGTGCTTGCGTATGTGCACCCCCAAATTACCCTTCTGCTTGGCCCTATAAGGGCACTGGGAGCATTTGAAAGTGGGTTCCTTGCCTCCGCACTCTACCTGCTCGTGGCGCCGCATGGTGGACTTCCATCGATACCTGGAACTGAATATTCATCATGCTAATACTAAAATAAACCAGAATTAAGACCTCTTGCCACAATGGCGACACGCGAACTGGCTCTCCGGACTATGTCTGGATTTGGTGCTTTGGGCATCTCTACGGCAGCTGGCGGGGTTTAAAAGTAAATTGGTCGGTAGTTCGATTTTATCGAATACTAACCACTCTAGAAAATAGACTGAATGATTTGATGGTGCATGGGGAGACCCAATTAGACAGGACGTACACCAATGGGACGTGGACACCCGGTGTTATTTACATAAGTAGCAGCTGGGAGTTGGGATAAGTGAAACTACCGATAAAAGTTGGATTTTATAATCATTTTTGACAAATATTCCTCTTAAAAAAATTAAGAATAATAATATATGATAAATAATTTTTTATACAATAACAACAGTCAATACACGTAAAATTAGTAGCAACAGCAGACATTTATAATGGCAAAATTTGGTTAAAATCAACCTAAATTTTCAATTTTTGATTAGGCAGAACATTGCAGTTGCTACAAATCGATCTACTTCGAAATCCGAGATTTTTTAATGCAATTACCATTGAGGTCATACAGGCAGAATAGGCTTTCAAACCCGGAAAGAATGAATAGGTTCGTCGCAATTAGCATCAAAGATGGCATTTACCTGTGCTATGAATTTTTTTTTTCTGGGATGAAAGTTTTTTGAAAAAATTTTTTCACTTAGGCTCTGCTACTGCTACACGTGATAAAATCGATCAGTATTTAGTCCATGAAAGATAATCTATCATCTAAAAACTTAACAGTAAAAGAGACAGACGTCAGTTATCTGAAAACCGTCTGTAATTATTATCCACTCTTATCCTCAATTTTTGAAAATAATCATTTCCAAGAACCACATTGTGTATTCTCGCCATATGTCCGATTAAATGCACCTTCTGTCTTGCCGAATATGAACACTCAAAACATTTAAACTGCTTCTCAACTCCACATTCATACCTCATGTGCTTATTCCTGGACTCCTTATGCTTGTACGTCTTGTTACAATTCATACAAGGAAACATCCCTAAAAAGAAGATAAAGAATAGTATATTGTGCAACTCTTACTGAAAATGGCTCTTGAGTATAACTCATACACACAAGAGTGGCACAATATCTTACTCGTGTGAAAAGTGATTTTCGCACATGTTTCACACTATACTCTTCCTACGATTGGAGAAATTATGAAAAAAAAATTAATTTTTTGTCGTTTATTTAATGAAGTTATTGAATTTCACACTTTGAAATCTTCTTCAGCTAAATAAAATATTGTTAAAACGTCAACGGGGCTCACGAATTTACAAATGAATTTGATCTCTTCGCAGTCGATGTACGTTCAACATATGCATGATGGCAGTACTCTTTTGCTTGCCGACGTAGTGACACACCTGACACTTGAACTGAGGATTAACACCACATTCGTACTTCAAATGTCGATTTAAAGTGTATTTTTGGCGGTAACATCTGAAGCAGCGGGGGCAACTGTAGGGGTCGTTACCTATAATTTGATGGGGTTAATTTTAAAAAACCAATGAAAGCATCCAATGCACAGATAACAAAACTATATGCCTCTAGAGTTATGCAAATCATGCTACTACGAAAAAATTTGTCGTTGAGATCTTAGATGATCCAAAAATTGTTGTTTTGTCTGTGAAGATGATCAAAGTCTTATTTTCCATGCACGGACAATAAGTTAAACTTTGTATTGTGGATACAGAATGGAAGGTATTGATGTCAAAATGACATATTTGCTGATGTTGCACATGGAAGAACTTTACATTACCCAGATTATAAAATCTGACTTCTGAAGATCAGCCGTGAGTTTAATAGAAAACGAAGATATTGGTTAATTTGCTAGTGGATAGTTACCTACTGTGCATGGCTGCTTTGAGACAGTTTTATTTTTGACAATATAATGTATGAAAATCTGAGGTTTGGGCTGTGGCAAAACCAAAACGATTCATTTTTCTTGCACTTTTTTTCAATAATGTGATACAGGGCACCGTATTAAAGCTTAAGCACGGAGATCTTGATATTTGGAGATTTTCAATTCGAGTATTACGATACTGTATTGTAGAGAGAAAATATTTCCGCGAGAAAGTGTCAATAAACCAGGAAAAAATGTTTAAAGCTGTTTTTAAAAATTCTGACAAATCGAACAATCTATAAACGTTAGTTTTGGCCGAAGTAGGTACCTAAGTGTGATTCACTTCAGTTATAAAAAATGTGATTGATTGGTAATTTTAGGCATTTTCAAAGTAACTTGAATAGGTTTCAAAGATATTTTTGAAGGTGTTGCTCGGTCGAAACGATTTCCCCAACATAATAACTAATAAATTCAAAAATTGGAATAATTATATTCTCAATACAAAAACTACAACAAAAAGGGAAATTTGAATAAACAAATTGAAATGCGAGGTAATGCTAGCTTGACGAAAACATGAGCCGATGAAAGCACTTTTGGCTAGCGAAATGTCGGTTCAGATGAGTCTTCTGCCTGAAATACTTCAAGCAATTAAAGCATTGAAAATGCCTGGTCCCTCCACACTCATAAATTAAATGCCTCCTCAAATGTTGCTTTCTCTTATAAGTGGCACTGCATCGCCCGCAAGCAAATCTTCCATCTGTCGTCATTTGAATGTCTAAAACGATCATAACGGTGCAAATCAAAAAAAAAACTAGTGGTTAAGAATTATTATACTTAAATTGCATGCAACCCTAGCCTAGACTAACTACTATTGGGGTCACTTTTTGATTTTCGCCCCTCCACACTCGTACATCAAGTGCTTCCTCAAATAGATCTTCTTCGTGTAGGTTGCTTTACACATTTTGCAAGCAAATCTCCCATAATCCGTGAAGAAAAAGTCTGTAAAAGTACCTAATTTTAAATCCCCTTTAAATTAAATCAATTAATACTGAGAAATCAAAGACAAAAATCTATCTGGTAATATCTAATCTATTACAAATCACATTAAATTCTATGACACACTTTGGTGGCAATATGTCTGTTCAGGTGCTTGCGATGCTTGAACCTCTTGAAGCATCGGATGCAGAGGAACCTCCTCTCGACCCCACATTCGTATTCTATGTGGCTCTTCAGGTGCTTCTTATTTTTGTAAGAGGAACCGCATTTTACACAAGCGTACCTACCCTCTTCGGTCAGGAGGAAAACTAGATCTGCAAGGGGTGAAATAATTAATATCTTAATAATAGCAAAAGGAAAATTTAATCTACTAAAACACTGGTTTAATTGCATGGGATGTAATGAAAAATATGAAAAAGCCAGGGCAGTCTAACGTGGAAACCATTCAATGCTTCGTGAACTAAATATCAGAA
Source organism: Euwallacea similis (assembly GCF_039881205.1). Taxonomy (NCBI): domain Eukaryota; kingdom Metazoa; phylum Arthropoda; class Insecta; order Coleoptera; family Curculionidae; genus Euwallacea; species Euwallacea similis. The sequence goes on along the minus strand of NC_089618.1, from coordinate 1,635,038 downwards.
ATTAAATAACTAGTAGCAGTTATAACTTAAATCTAAGTCTCTAAATTTGAGTCATAAAAGGGTTGTATTTTTAAAAATTATGTAGATACTAAATTTGATTGAAGATTAAGCTTGCGTGCTCCCCCTTAAATCCACTTACTATCCGTCCCTGATTATGCGATTAATAGATAATAATCGATCTTTAGAATTAAAAAATATATATAAATACAATCAACGTCGCAATAATCAGTGACGTAAATTGAATTTTAAGACAATAATATATTTCTACAAAGTATTTAGATGCCGTCTTTTTCCCTCTTAAATCTACTTACTGCATGCCTCTAATTTCTCCCATAAAGTCAATAAGCATTCAAAATGTATAAACAAACTATTGTGCATACCAAGTCGGAAGGACAGTGGCGTAACTCTAATTTTGAAATAGTTAAAAAAATTAGACACTTTGTAGTTTACTTTTCCCTCTTACATCTGCTTGCTATTTCTCTAGTTTTTTGACTAAAATTACCAAAACTTTAAGATTTTCGAACAAAGTAGTCCGCTAATCATTCCTCAAACGTTATTGCATTTTGAGAAAGGTATTTGTGTTGTTGATATTTTTAGTATATCTTATGTCTGTATATGTGTATATATCTTATATTAAAGATATCAACATATATGGTCTTTACCCTTTTAAATCTACTTGCCATACGTTCTTCTCTTTTGGAATAAAATCAATAAAATAAAAATAGGTCGAGTAAAATTTTTATTCAAGAAATAAAAGTCATAGGCGGTATATCTATGAACGTCGGTTCTAGATACAATTAACTCAACTATTAATTAATAACAGGGTTGTTCGTAAAATTAGACAGCATCTACCGAGTAGTTTATGCCAACAAAACTTACAATGAGTCATAAATCACCAAAAATGGCTATATACTTAATAAAGCAAAACATTGCAAAATAGATCAGAATTTTTCTTCTGATTCTAAAAACACCGAGTGTCGTGCATGCAATTTTCGTAGAAATCCCAATTTTTTTGCTAAACTTATTAATGATACGCTCTTTTGCTGATACGACTTAAAAGCACTTCGGTAGATTCTGTCTAAATACCCTACAAGGGGTTGTCGTAATATTTTAGTAATAATTAAAAAATATCTATCTCTCTCTTTATCTCTCACTCCTATTCAAAAGTTCAAACATTCAAATTAGTAAATATTTTAGAAAGTAGTAAAGTATTGCTAGTTTGACTTTCATTGGACTAAACAATTGAAAAAACAAACTATATTGTTTGAACATTTTCCTACATTTCTTAAAGCTTTTCTCTCTCCTGAATGTTCCATGTGCAAATGCAATTGCAGGAATTATATTTTTACATAAGATAATGGACGATTTAAAAAAATATTTATGAAAAACAGCAAAACCCACAAAGTCTGTTTTGATTGGAAAATTACAATATTCCGGTGAGAGAACATGGAGTATTTGGTATAATATATTTACCAAGAAACTTTTACAGAAACACATGACTTTACAGGTTAAATTGGGCATATAAAACTTAATTTCAATGCCCTACTTACCTTTATTTTAAAGTAATAATTATAATTCAGCTACTACTGTACCCTATTGTATAATGACTATAGAATGACTAGAAAATTGTAAAATAATACTTACGCCTCAGTCTTAAGGTTGCGCAAAATTATACGTACGATTTAATATATGTCCTACGGTACATTAAATGCCTGACGGAATATAGATAATAGTAAAAACACAATGAAAAAATACAATTCATTACAAAACAATAGTAAATGGACAATTACGATTAAACAACACGAACTACACCAACAGAGGTAATGTATGTCTACCTACAAAGAGAGTTTGCTTCGATGTTCACTTTTATAGAAATAATTCGCTTACATTTATGGGAATCTCTTTACAAACAAGTTTTAGAGGTTTCAGTGGCGCACAGAGCTTTTTTCTTATTCTCTCTTTCTTTCCCCAAAAGGAACTAATATCTTATTTGAATTATTTCCGATTTTACGTGTTTTTGTATTTCACACCACCTGTTTCTGCTTCTGATTTCACCGAAACTGGCCGGTCTACAGGCAATACGTACAGACACACCGTATTTTCAGATCTTTTCGAATTGTATTGCAGAAACATTTAAACAGTCAGAATCGAGCCTTTTCTGTAAAAGTTAAATGATGAAAAAGCTAGTCACTTTTTCTTCATCATGACTTTCATAACAAATGGAAAACTTCGAAGTTTCAGAAACCATAATCCGAATAGAATTAGCAACTAATTTATCCCTCAACTGGTTATACACATTCAATTTAGTCAGGTAATGCACTTCTCAGTGATTTCCAAATTGCCATACTTAGATACAAATTTGTTTCACTCTGTAAACATATTTACAAGTTCTAAATTTGCTGCTGTTGGTGTTGAAATTGATGCTGTTTCAGCAAAGGTATACGTACTAGTCTACTATTCTATTAAAGAGAGTTTGCCCTAACAGCTGTCGACTATATTGTGCTTCAATCTTAGATGAGTGGCCAAAATATACTTTCTGGTCGTTCTGTAGGAACATCTAGGGAAGACACAACCAAAGGGCTTTTCGATCTTCGAGCATTCGTATTTCTCGTGACGCCATAGTGACCTCTTCACCCAGTAACTTTTCAAACACAGGCGACATCTGTACATCACTCCTGAAACATGATTCTTTAATATGTCATCTTACCAGAACAGTTAAAATAAAATAAAATTACCTTTTGCCAAAACTTTTTTATATATATAATTGTTGTATATAATATAACAATCTTCTATAATTCACGATATAATATATTTGTGTCAAAAAATATTTTCTAAAAAACATAAAAAGAAATTGTTCTAAAGGTCTTCCTGTTTGATTTCAAAAAACGGGTCCAGATCTATAACAAATGGATCCTCCAGTTTCGTTTTTTTCTTTCTCTTTGCTGGAGTAGAGGGGATTAAAAAGTGACCTCCGGGAGATTCCCTGAATTTTTTCACTATAGTATGCACAGAACTTTTGCTTATTTTCAATATGCAAGCTGCCTTCCTAATTGACACCCCACTGCTAACCAGCTCGATGACTTGTCGCGTGATGTCTTCATCTGCCGTTATAAAACACCTTTTACCTGAAAAAATTTTTGGTTTTAGGAATGGAATTTTATTTTTAAAAATTAATATTTGTTAGTAGATTTTGATAAAGCAGGGGTATGAGAAATAAAGCAAATAATCACAATAGAATTTATTACTTTGTCAAAAAAAATTTATTGACAATTTCATGCATGAGGACAAGAGTGGAAGTTATCGCAAGTTAAATTTCAGCTGGTATTCCCCGAAGAAAATTGCAACTTCTGAAAATAACCATACTAAAACGTAATGCTTAAAAATTTGTTACTGCGTTAAGTAATAATTTTTAAGTGAAAAAGAAATAAAAATTGGAGTTTGAAAAAAATAAAGTAATAAATATGAACTACCTTGAAAAGAAATATATATTTTTGGACTTTTTAACACTGTAATAAAGGGAGTGGAACTTTAATAAAAGTGTTTTAAGTTAAAAGAAATTATCTAGCAGGTCTAATTATATAGCTATCTAGAAAAAAGTTTTTATAATTTTTTTGAAAATGCTTTATTTATATTAAACCACCTTTCAAACGGACCACCATGTACCAACATTTCAGTAAGTTTCATTCGAAACTAAATAATAGATTTATGGTAGAAAAATAGATTTGTGATTTCAGTAGTTGATGATAAAATTGTTATAGTATTGCTTTACATGTATTATAGTTATAATAATGTAAATTCGTTTTTAAATGGAAGAAAACATATATATATATATATATATATATATATATACATAATAAAATAGTGTTATTTTGTGAAATTGTCATCAACTTACCTGTGGCACAATTCGGCTATGAAAAAACTTTAAACAACTGAAACAACTGAAATATTTTACATAATCGCGAAACACCTGTATTATAGTGCTATTGGCTAGTTGCTTTTAAAACGTTTCTTTAGACGTTTAGTAAGGAACCGTTGCCACGTCTCGTATAAACCTTGAAATTAGCTTTAAAAGAACCACAGAGCTGGTCATCTTGACAATTTTAATGCCGCCTTAAAAATTGGTTATAGTTTGTAACTGTTCAACTCTCATCTCTACCATTAGCTAAGCTATAAGAAAATGACAACTAAACCTATGCAGACTTTAGTTACATGGTCTCAGTGAACCAAAACTATTAAATTCATGCAAAAATCAAAAGCGTATTTTTGATTTTTTCCGCAGAACCTAGACCAATAAAAACTCCCATGTCATTACAAAAATCATAGAAATCTATATTTTAATTGTTAGTTATATAAAAGGCATAAAGACAGTCTTAAAAATGTAGTAAAGGCACATAATATGATTATCATACTGGCACCATCTGGTAGTTGTGCACTCTTTTCATATGGTGCATCCATTTTCCCTTGGTGAAGAAAGTCTGCATACACTTGAAGCACTTGATTCCGCTGGTTACCCCCAAGCAAATCTTCTCGTGATTCTCCATTAAATATTTACGCTTGAAAATGCGCTCACATTTTGAGCAAGTGTATCCAATTGGGTTCTCCGTCGTCATATGCAACTCCAAATAGTGTCTTTGAACGTGATCTTTGCGCTTGAACTGTTTCCCGCATACGGTGCAAGTGTTATCAGTAAAGTTGATGTTCTTGAAGATTTGCGACATGTGCACCTTCTCTAAAAATGTCGTTTGTCATAGTTGAAGCCATAATGCTTGAAGGTCGACTACTATCATGCATGACCTACAAGTTCTATAAGAGTTATATCTACAATAACAAACACAGAATTTCTTTGAAAATATTTTAATTCATAATCATAATTATTAACATTTGTTGTTCAACTGGTTCTATATTCAAGATATGGCACTGATTTTTCAGTTGTTTAAGGACCAAAGTTTCTATTATGTCTGAAATTTGATACATTTTCAGGAAAAGTGAGGGTCGCGTCAAGTGGGAGTTTGAACAGGTGGAAATAAACTGCAAGTATGAAAGTGAGAAGATATTCCCTTGATTTTTCTAGATTTAAAATTTCAAAATGTTGTTTAAGTCCAAAATGTTTTCAACATTTTTTAAATTTAGCGTATTTTCAGGAAAAATCAGGGTTGTATCATGAGGGAATTTAGAATCACGGAAGCAAATGGTAGGAGTTAAAAGGGTTCTTTTAAAGCGCAATGGATTTTTTTCCCTCGAAAAACACAATTGTTCCTAGAGAACTGTAAAATAGAGAGGACCATAATATGCCATTAATCTACAGGCCAATTTTATGCACCATCCGACAATGCTGTATCATCCTATCTCGAATCTTCGCCTTGTACACGCAACTTATGACCGGACATTCTATACTTGGAGTCTTTCCACAATCGTAAACTAGATGTCGCTTCATGGTGTTAAAAGTCTTGTACTTCTTTTGACAACTTTGACATTGCCACAGCTCTGGCCCGATTTGATCATAACCAGTAATGGGAGGAGGTTTCCTCCCGCAATTATACCTCTGGTGTCGCTTCAGTGTGCTCAGTAATTTGTATGATTTAGAGCACCCACAGCATTTGTGCGATGCGTCAACCTCTAAAATTTATTAAGTTAGGTGTTTTTTTACCGGGTTTAGAATATGAAAACGTCTTTTGCTACTCACGTGCGGAAATATACAATTAAACACGCTCGTTTGGTATGGGTGACCGCAAAGATGTAAAACTTACATTGAGCACTGAATGCGGCAAAGATAAAAAGGGAAATCATCGGCCAATCAAATATCGCAACAAAAATCTCCAAAATATCAAAAAAACATTAAAACCCTAAGGGTTTCAATTGTGTGAACCAAACCAACGAGAACTCCCAAATTCAAGAAAAATTGAAATTTTATGCTTTCGACAAAGTCAAATTTGTAAAGAGTATTTTGTAAATTCGGGGGGATTTGTAGTCGGAATGTTAGTTCGAATTGTGTAGACTTGCCACTGTCTCTTCCTTTAGGTTTGTCCTCTTCGAATTGTATCATTGCCGACGTTCCAAGACACATATAAAGCTGTTTTCAGCAATATTTTCCACAACCATTTGCTCTTGCCACTATTACGCTCTTATACCTTCAATGTTGCTTGATTCTTATGGTTCAAGGCGTTTTGTTTTTGCTTTACTAATGATCTTCTCTTAAGATGCCTCCTTTGCTAAGTCGATTGTTTTGGAATTTCGTAGTTTCCAATCCCTGGCCTTTCTCATTATCCTACTGGCTTCTAGAGCTACTCTTTTATCTGCTTCTAGGAAGTCCAGTGTAGCGACGGTCTCATCAATTTCAATATTTCGCAATCTGTTATGTTAAATATCGTAGATCCCTTTGGAGGTATGTGGTCCGAATATCCTTCTTTTATGACATCTATCTTGGCTTCCACGTTGAAGATGTCGATTATCCCCATATTTACCCTATGTTTACGTCTTTTTGGTATGATGGCATGAGCATTTTCTCTTGGTTTTAGTAGCCTTTTCTCCTCTGTTCTTATCAGTGGTATCAAAAGATAACGCTTTACCATACGATTCAGCTCGCAAATGCGTGTGATGCTTTAAGAAATAATCCTGTTAAGCAACTTTACCGCACGCTTGTATATGAAAATAACTTATACTTAATAAATTTAATAGAATTACTAAATTTACTATGATGAACTTAATCCAAGTTTATAAATAAGTCAAGTTTTTTCTCAAATGGTATTCTCGGCGGAAAAAAGTATAAGGTCAACGATTGTAATACGTTTAATAAACAGATAAATATATTATAAAATTACAATACAATATGGCAACACAATAACAGGTAAGTATAATTAATAAGTAAATATAATAAGGCGATTGCGATATGGTTAGTACCCTGATTTAATTACACTCTGGCGATAATGCAATACTAATTTTTTTGGTAATAGTCAAACTTAATTTAAACTGGCACACTAATGGACTAAGTTACTATTATAAAAGAGTAAACGCTAAGTGCTTCCCGAAGGATCGAAATCCTCCCTCTTTCTCTTAAAATCCCCAAAAATATTATCGAACTTAAAAACGGCAGTGAGATGTAAAGAATCAACGTGCTGCTTCAGTGTTACCTTCTGCGTGTAAGCCTTACCGCAAATTTCGCAAACAAACCTTGGGACCCCATCGCACTCATACTTTGAATGTCTGTAAAGATTAGGTTTGTGCTTGTAAGCTTTGTCACACTTCATGCATTTGAATTTCTTGTCCTGCAGCAAGGGTCGACCTAAAAATTATATATATTTGGCAATAGATTTCGATTTATCTACAGTAAGTTGACCCCACAAGCATTCGGAAAGCATGCGGACGGTGATGACTAACATTGATAATAATAAACAATGTCTAGAAGTTTAATTGACTTTAATTAAGAATAATTAGGGTGAATAGTTTTTAGCAGAGCAATGCGCAGCTTGGTGCCGTCGCAGAAATCCTGCGCCGTTGAATTTTCGACCACAATATTCGCAGGTCAGGCTTTTCCTATTGGCCAGGCAGTCAGTTTTCTGGTGGGTATATAAATTTTGCTTGAATTTCAATACTCGCATGCATTTTTTGCATTGGAAACCTGAAAGTAATGCTTCAGATGAGCAGATATTTGGACGCAGAGGCAATTAAGAAATATGGTGATTATGAAAACTAAAAATATTTATTGTCTTCGACCTTTAATAAACCCCGTAATAATGTTTTTTTTTAATATTTAATATTTATAAATATGTAGGCAAAAAAATTAACTCTAAAAAATAGTAAGTAGTATGTATAGAAATAATTAAACGAATACATAACTAAAAATTAAAATATTCAAAGACAAATCTTTTCAACGATATAATAAATAAAATAAAATATATATATCATCGCATAATAAACAAAAACACATTTAACATTCAAACTCAGATGATGATAATTTACAAAAATAGTACTTAGACTAATTTCTAGCACCAGCAGCAGACATAATGGCAATTTCTGGTGATAATAGTATATTATGCACCAAGGTTATAAAGTAGATCATTGTAACCCGAATGTCAAGTTTAAATCTAAGACGTGAGGATCAAAAGTACCTGATAACCATATCATCTAAGTTGATAGCTCCCAAATCTTTCATCGTAGCCTATACTGTACAAGGTGATTCATGGTAAATCTCTATTAACCCCCGAAGAACAATCATGCAATATAATATGGCACCCATAACGACTGAAAGATTTCTTTAAGACACATATACAGATATCATCAGTACAACTGGAGACATAACCATTGTGCAAGTGGGAGAAAGACCGCATAAGATTTAATATGCCTCCAACAAAGACCAACGAAGTGAGTTGCGAATCAGTAACTGACATGGGCGGAGTCAGTTCAGTGTTACCAGATCTGTCACCATTTCAGAATCTTTATTAGTATAAGTTCTAGTGATGTGTTAACCGATTTTTTTCATTTATTTACATTGCTACTTTTTGCTCTAATATAAAAAAAAATTGCATCGCTGCGAAGAGACCAAAATCCATACTAATCTAAACATTGACATGGAGACGTGGAGATGACGGAGTCCAATGGGCAGAGTTAGTCCAGAGCTACCAGATCTCTCGCCGGTTTACTATTTCTACTAATATAAGCCCTTGTGATGGATTGATTTTTTTTTTCATTTATTTACATTGCTATTTGTTGCTCTACGTTATAAATTAATTAGAAGTACCAACTATTGAGTAGTTATTGTTTATTATTGGTTACCATCGTGTTATTTTGTTTTTATAATTAACTTGTACTGATAATAATTATAATAAATTGTTTATCTTAATTGAATAAAATCTAATTAATATTTAGTTATGAATTTATTTGCTTCAGTCTAAATTATTTATTCTGTAGTTCAGACTGTGATAAAAACCTAAAAACTGATACTGAAAGTTGGTGGTGATGCGATTCCTGCAACCTAAGGTTTGTAAATAGTTCGATTGAAACTTCTGCGTGACTAAAGATGTGCATCATTTATCGTGTGTACCATCTGATATTTAAAAAAATTCCATCGCCGCGAAGGTAACAAAATCGATACTAATCTAACATTGAAACGGGGACATCGGGCGGACCAACTCAGCTCACGTCAATCACCGGCCTCGCAACTCACTTCGATGGTCTTCGTCGGAGGTATATAAAACCTTATGTGGTCCTTCTCCCACTTTCACAAGGCCTATATTTCCACGTGAACCAGTGATACCAGATAAGGTTTATTGCCTGCACAAAATTATATTTCCGGATGATAAAATACAGGGTGTCCGAAACGCAAGACTTTCTTGATGTATTTTTTTACATCTGACAATATGAAAGCCTTTTTTGTAAATAATAAATGTTATTGTTTTTTCTTTTGTTCGAAATAGTGGTTCTAAGACTGTAATATCAGGATGGAATGAACATGAGTGTCCAGCCTATGGTCAGTTTGGCGATCTATTTTATAAATCCCGAATCCTGGCAAATATCTTTAAAACATATCTTTTTTTTATGGTGGAATGTTAAATTATCTTAGTTTACTACTAATCGTTATACCAGTAATCATTCATCCACAAATGAAACATATTAAAAAAATCAAAACGAAGATCATACACTGAAATGAATCAATATCCTAATTCCCTAAATGTATATGAAGATGGTGAGTGTATGACGATCGAACCGAAAATAATGGCACCATAGACTTTCCAAAATGCAACACTAATTTTATATAAAATGTACTAATTTTAATTAGTACATTTTATATTATTGCTTTCAAAGTTCACACTTTTTGTTTACTTTTTTATGTTTTGATAGGACTTTATATTGAATTTGATACTATTATCACCACTAGCAATATCCGCAGCTGATGATGTGATCATACAAAAATAAATATAGTAAACATTTTTCTTTCAAATTAACTTTTTATGGATGGCCATCAAATGATACTGCATACTCTTCTTCTGAGTAAAGCGCCTGAAACAAATGTTGCACTTGAACTGGCCTTTCTGATTGCACTCGTACCTCATGTGCTTTTTCAACGAAGTCTGATGTTTATATACCTTATTGCAGGAGATGCAGCTGAACCTTTCTATTGCAGGTTTTAAGTACCCTAAAATATGTTTTATTATCAACGTATATTTTCATTAAAATTATTACGATTATGTACAGACATGTCCACAAACACCGCATGAAAAGAAGAGAAAATAATCATGAAAATTACCCACCAACAAAGATAAATTATAATTCAACAAATAAATATTTGATTATAAGCTAAACAAAATAAAATAAACATTTAAGTACTTAACGATAATTAACAATCGACAGCTGTTAAGTTGGCATACTTCCAATGCTTGGCCAGGTGGGCCTTCAAAGTGCCTCTTTGGGTGAAAAACTTGTGACAGACCTCGCACTTGAACTGCGGAGGCTTCTGACATTCGTACTTTCGATGTCTGAGCAAATTCCTTCTGTGCTTGTACTTCTTAGAACACGCGACGCACCAAAACATATTCTCATGGAACAAGAAGCCTGGAATATCGGTTAAAAACAGATATATCGATAATTTTTGTCTGTTTAGATCCCGAAAGTCCGAAACCAAAGCACCACCTCACTGATTTATTTACAAAACATTTAGTGTTAGAAACTCAAAACAACGACCTGTGGGGGAAAAAACTTGAATATGTATTTTTTATTTCAATGTAAAGTTCAAAGATGTCATTTGACTGGTGAAAATTGGTCGAAAGCCACCTTGAGATTGCTCTTCTGAGTGAAGATGTTCACGTGGATTCCTCATGTATTGTAAATGGTCCTGATTTATTGGACCTTAAACTTGTCTTTATAGCCCTTCGGGCAAGTTCCGAAGGGAAGAAATAAAAATCTACAAAAAGAGCTGATTAGAGGGAAGTTTACATAAATGACATGCCATGATAATGACATAATTCTTAACAACATCATTCATGCATTTGGCCATGAAGATTTTAGTGTGTTTAAATAGTTTGTCACAATAATTATTCATTTATTTAAACGTTACATAGGATTATTAAGTATAAGAATATCACTATACGCAACCACATGCATTCATATCGTGATGATGGTAATAGCATAAAGAATATCAAACCTACTTTATACGTGACGTGATGATCAAGATGAGAATGCATTTTTTTCTTTTCTTCCAGCGAAGGAAAACGATAACGCTTTTTTAAATAAACATGCTTTCAAACATCACAAAATAGTATCCTTTAATTTCATTTTCTTTGATGCCCCTTTGATTTTCACCAGAATGAAGCCAATAATACTGAAATGGCATACAGATACTTAATATCCATAACAGACAGTAAAACGGCACTTTTACTACCTAGCTTATAAAAAAAAATTTTACTATAACTGCTTACATTACTCCCAGAAATATTAAGACAAAAGTTCATATTTATTAAGGGAAAATTCGGTGAATTGTAAACGCCCTGGTTCTATCAAATTTAGAGAAAATTCTGATATTTCCTTAAGAAAAAGAGATGGTGTTCACATTCTTAATGGACGTAGAAGAAGCATTCGATAATGCGGGGAAACTAGTAACGAATTCTACCTCTTCCGTGAATCTTAAAAAATATCATGTAATTTCTGAAATTGTGGGATATACTCAGAAAATTAAAATCATCGTAATTAATAGCGGATTGGTTGAAAAATCTCCATTCTTGGAATTTCTGGGTAATCTGGAAAATTCTTAAATTTGGAGAAATTCACAAGAATTTGGAAACTGCAGAATTCTTCAGAATCTCCTATACACATTTGGACATATTTCCATTTCCGGTTATCCCAACGAAAATCAAAGAAAATTCTTCCTTCTGTTAGAATCAAAGATTTTAATATTTGAAAAACTATTCTATACAAATTGTAGCGATGATTAGTGTCTATATCTATATACATATATTGTGACGTTTAATGTCTATGAACGCGTATCCATGTCGCGCATCCGGTACGATCGCTTTGAAGAAACTCCAGTACCTCTCGATTATTGTGGGAGGGACAATCGTTCCGTTGGAACCAGGCGTTTTCTAATCAAATCTCTGGGGTATTAGTAATTTTAGTGGGGAAATTAGTATTTTTGTTTATTTTCGATATAAAAATAAACGATGTTGTCTACACGCAAATTTTTAATAAAGCAACTCAAAATTTATTGCATTATTTGGCGAGCCATAACCCACCTCCTTCAAAAATTTTAAGTTTATTAAATTCAGTTCCCGTCGCCGCAGCTCCACAGATCTTACCAGATGCGCGACGTGGATGCGCGTTCATAGACATTAAACGTCACAATATATGTATATAGATATAGACACTAATCGTCGCCGCAATCTGTATATGTATATAACATACGAAAGTTTGGTTTACATTTTCTTAGAAATCTGTTTATTGCACATATAGCACTATAATTCTGATATGACGAAATGTCAATAGTTTCCAAATTTCAGACTTTAGAAATTTAAATCAAATCCTTATGTCTCAAATTACTTACGTACAGTTACTCAAAGCATCAAGACGTATAGTTTTCCAAAAACAATCGACTAAAAAGATCGATTAAACGAAAGATAAAATATTGATGATGGATTTTTCGGTAAGAAAACGTCCCAAACGTAGACTTACAACACATAGGTAAAATGAATCAAATATGAATGTCTGAATAAAAGAATATGAACATAATCCTTACTCTTTTGTATGTAGTAATAGATCAACCCAAACTAACGTACACAAACAGAATGACAATTAAAATATAATAATAAGTTTTTAATGCTGGTTCTGAAAATCATAGTCATGATGATAATGACGATGTATGTGTGATGTGGGAAACAAATGTACAGTGTGTTTCAAATTCCTCGTATAATTTCACGAATTTGAATAGTGTGATTTAAAAACTATACTTAAAAATTGATTTTAAAATTTTAATTTTGCCATTTTTTACCACTAAGTTATTAACTTTTGGATTAAGGCAAATTTATAGGTAAACTATTTTATTTTGATCCCAGCAAACTGTAGTAGAGCGTTGTAAACATCTTTTAGAAGCACCCCGTATATTAAAATACCATTAAAACCAATGACAGATGGTGTTAAATTAAAAAAAGGAAAAATGAGGAAATCGGTTAACAGAGAAAATTCTTGAAGAACCGGAACTTGAAAATAACGAATCCTATACATTTTAATAAGTACAATAGGAATAATTGGAAAGAACAATGATAAATTACGTAACTAAATTGGAAGTATTGATCAAACTTCACAGTAACCAACCACGCACATCACTCAAAGAAATGCAATTTCATGTCCACTTCTGAGCACTTCAGTTTGGCTTTCCGATGCTGCTCCAAATGGTGCTCATGCTTGAACCTCTTGAAGCAGAAGGGGCAGTGGTACTTGGGTTCGACCCCGCATTCCAGACGCTTATGACGCCTCAGAGAAGACCTGTTTCTGTAGAACCTACCGCAGAGGTCGCAGGTATATGCTAAAAGGTTTTGAAGCCCATTAACCTCGTTGTGAATGTGATTACGTGGTGATGGGGTTAGTACCTTCACCACTTGACGTGAGAGAAAGCAGGGATGAAAATGTTGCTAGAATTTTATTAATGTTACATAAAAAGTTAAAAAGTATAAAATTACTTAATAATCTATATAAAAAAATATAAATTGTTCTCGATAATATGTTGTCATTAAAATCGTGTAAATATATTTACAAATTAATTAAAATAAAGGCCCATCTCCCAAACAACCTTAACATAGGGCAGTGAAAAGCGAAAAGATCACTTCGTCATCTTCATTCGTCAATACTCAGGAAATGCTTGAATTCCGGAACATTCTTGAACTCGGGAACATGTTTGGTCTTAATATGGAGGGCCAGCACGTATTTGTGCTTCGAGGCGTAAGCGCAGTAGCTGCATTTGAACTGCGGCTTCATTCCGCAAATGTAATTCACATGTCTTCTGAGATTGTCGATCCTAGTGAAAGTGTTGCCACATTTCGGACAAGCCAGCCCCCCCACATTGAAGGGGTTTCTGCCGAGCAGGACCCCTAAAATTGTTCTACTTAAGACTTTCAGGTTTTCTCTCAAGTCGATGAAACCCATCACCAAACCTACTAAGAGCGGTATTTACATATAGAATAAATAAAAATCTCTTGGATTTAAATAACATTTATTTCCTTATTTTACCTTTCTTGGGAATACACACACACTGGTGCGTTGGAAGGAGTAAATTTGCATTCTATTCTGAGCTAAAACTGGGAAAAAAAAGTTAAGAGCTAGGACAATCACCCTGTAAAACATTCCAGTGTCACCGTCTTTATAGTCTAAGAAAAATACATTCTCTCTCATTTAAAACCGAAATTTGCATTAAAATTTTCAATCTGAGGAAGGAATTATCATGACTTAAAATTCGGCCTAGCGTGTGCATTTCCCGCCAACCAGATTACCACAGTTTACACTGATTCAGATAACTCTATAGAAGATTTCTTTGGATGTTCATTTCTATAACATGTAGAATTGGGAAGAATAAAGCAAGAGGGAGAGAGAAAGGGAGAGAGGGGGATAAAAAGAACATTCATCTCCGATACGAAGAATTCGCACTTTCACCAGAAATTGAAAATTATAATATTTGGTTTTGGTTTTCCATATGGTCATACCTACCTGATTTCTTTCCCCAGGATTGAAAGCTGCTAAGGGATATTTGACTTGTCTTTAAGTTCACTAAAAACTGGATTTAAAGAAATATTGGACATCGGAAGCACAGGAAAAGGAAGAGTCTGAAAATTACGATCTGAAAAATGAAATTTCGTTCCTCAAATGTGTAATTATTGAGTTTTTGGGAATTTTTTAGATCAATTTGGAAAGAGAGAGATTGTATTTTTGGCCAGTCTGTCAAGTCCGGAATATAAGGAAATCTCGGAATACAATTTTAACTTCGAATTTGGATAAAAGTAATTATGCAATTATCTCGTGCCGTTTCCTTCTTGCGACCAAAAATTTCGGAATGTAATTTTTAAAAATATCGAGGAATGGGATATCATAGAAATAGCAATAATTTGAAAAAAAGTGATTAGAAATTTTTCCTTTTTTCCTCATCAAATCTATTTACCTACTTCAACAACTCAAACTTATTTTTTTATTATTTTCCAGTGCTAATTACTCAGTGGCTAAGCTGACTACTCAGCTCGTAGCTGAGGCTCTCACGACCGTGTCTCATCATAACATGCATCCTCAAGTTCTCTCTTCTGTGGGTCTTATGAGGACAAAATTGACAGCTCATTTTCTTCTCGCGCCCACATTCTTTCATATGTCGGCTCAACCCTTTGGCGTATTTGTAATTCCTGCGACAATTACGACATTGGTATTGTGTTGGGGCTAAAACCAAAGAGATTGAAAATTCAGGCATGCACCTTCATGCTATCTCAAACTCAACAACAAAACCACGCATTGCGTCACACTTTCTAGCAACTACTTTATATGGATGTAGCAAATAAATAAAACGTTTATTTCAACTAAATTAAGAATCATTGATTGGGGTGTTTGGTGACGTAATGCAATTTAAGAACATTCTTCCTAAAGCTGGCGTAACCGCAGATATGGCAGATGAATCCAGGCTTCTGACCACATTCGTAGGTTTGGTGACGTTTAAGGTTGTACTGTTGTCTGTAGGTTTTTCCGCAATGGCATCTGTGGGTTGCTGAAATATCAGGAATTACTCTATGGTTTAGAGTAGAAATGATTTTGAGTTAACTCAGAGTTATTTGCATGCGCTGTCAACTCTGATAAACTGACTGAAGACCCACCTATTAAAGACTTCAGTCCAAAAAAGTAGTAGACCAATCCAAAACAGTCAGAAATAACTTGTAACGATTCAAGAAGCGAAGGCAACGTATAACGTATTTTTTCCAAATTACACGAGAAATGTAAATTTCAAGAATAATTGATAAGGTGGTAAAAGGGGGTATGACCCCAGGGAAAAAATTACCATATAGGTTATCGTAATTGTTCGATAAATGTGTATAGGTCGAGCATACGTTCCACAAACACTCCAAATTTAAACAAAATATCTCAAGATTTGTAGGCACTATTAAGAATAAAATAAAATTTTAAATTAACGCCCTAAATGTTGGTAACAAAGCTTGTTCAGACCTCAAATACACTCTTAAATTATTATTCAATAATTTTAAAACACCTTGTATGATGACGTATGATGTTGACATCACATGAAATCCGCAAATCTTTCATTTTTTTCTTGGTTTAAACATAATTTCAGAATTGTGAAAATTTAGTATACAGGGTGCACGGTATGAAAGAATTTGTAATTTAAACCTTCTTTTCGATGTTATGTAGGTTTTTCAAGTGCGTCTCTATAATTGGAACTCTCGGTTAATACATTTCTTTAAATCTCAAGAAACAATCCCATTAAAATGAGTTCTATACTTACCTACTTACATGGCGTCCCATATTTTTTTTCAAAGCAATAAAAATAATAGTTAGCAAAACAAGAAATTCCACCTTAAAGCATGTAATACAATTTCATCATTTTGGGCTTCGTAAAAACTTGTATTTGGACTTTTTAAGATGTATACTGTTGGTGCTCTGTTAAATCTTTGGTAGATAATGCAGTGCAGATTTTGGAACAGACAAGGTCTCTACGGAACTAACATCGAAGAACCACCAAGCCCTGGACTATTTGTCCTGGCAAAATTGTCTAGCGAAGTCAGCAAGAGCAACTTGAATTTCAAATTGCGGCTCCACTATGCATCCATATTTCATATGATGACGAATTACTCCTGCCTTGAATCCTGGAGATTAGTGAAATGCATGTGCCTAAAAGCTGTATCTGTCTTTTATTTAATACATAATTTCTTAGTTCGAATTTCAATAATCAAACTCCCACTATTGGTAGAAAACTGCCTTTACTATACTGGGTGTATAAATTATCATATCACAAGATCAGTTCGGTTTCTCCATTGAGGAAACAATATGAAACATAAATAAGGTAAATAATACTAGAAAGCTATGAACCGAACATTTCAACGTCCATGTTACACTGATGAACTGTTCTGAAGTGCGTGTTATAGTTACTTTTCTGCTTGAACTTCTTGCCGCAGATGCAGGTGAATTTGGGATCTATTCCACATTCAAAGTTCAAGTGCCTGATCAGATGAGTCTTTTGCTTATAGGAATTGCCGCACTTTTTACATGGATATCGTCCACGGTCATCCATTTTGTATTTACTAGCACGAATCTTCGACATGTTCAAGTATCTGTAATAATCTGAAAATTGTTTGTGTTATTTTATTGAGTAAATCAGAAAAATATGTACATATGGAAAAAGCAAACTCATAACACTATACGCAAATATCTAAGATTATTATTTACATTATTTTAACTGTTTCAATGAAGATTATGTAGTATTTAATAAATGTTTCAAATATTAAATTAAATACCTTTAAAGGGAATTAAAAACCTTTTCAACTTTCTTTAGACACTGTTCTACTGATACATACCATATACAATGCAAAACTATCATATTTTGAGTGTTATTACCTGGAAAGCATATTTATGAGACGATTGGGAGAATGGATGGAATGATGCCATTTTTCTGAAAAGAAGCAAAGGAATTTTCTCTCCTTTTCAGGTATCTACCTGAAAAAGCGTGCTAAAATCAGAAAGAAATAAAGCTCTAAATTCATAGTTGTAGACACTTTTATTATACCTTTATACCTCCTCTTATCTAACAATAATAGTAAACAATATAATAATAATAATAATTAAGGTTATATGCACCAATGTCACACATATTACTCATCTATATGTGTGAGCCCTGACAACTAAATGTCCGGACATTCTATAATAAAAAAATCTCAAAGCCTCTTCCAGATTTTTGACCACATGCAGTTTTCAAATGTTATGTGATAAAAATGTTGATGTTTAAATTGTTGCACGTATAATATTATTATATTCAGTATATTTTGTTGATGACTTAAGAAGAAATCCTCAAACCAAAAATGTTAATTGTCCCCATGCATCGTCAATTGAAATTGCATGACATTAGAAACAACATATTCATTAAGGTACGGTTCCTAATGTTGTAAAAAAATCGGTTCTTAGTGCGACAAAAATCAAAGAAATGTTTAATAATTAGGCAACCCATCTAATGCCTCTTCATTCCAATGCCTCGTCAAGTCCTTAAGAATAATATACATCAAATCAAGAATCAAGCACAAATTCGTCTGTCGAATGTTACTAGTAGTGGATACATAGTTCTGGATATGAATTTTGTAAAGTAAAAAAAGATCCAACAAGCTCCTAAACAAACTCACGCAACCGGCAGATGCATGTTTTTGTTTAACAAACATATCTGCAAGCCTCGTAAATTTATTTTGAGGTCTCTGATCCCTTTTCTTTTGCAAATCCTCATCATATCCGGACAAATTCATATCCGCTATCAGTAACAATCAACGAACATATTTAAACCGGATTCGTGATTCCACATGACTCAAATGTCTCGTAAAGTGTAAAGTACTCATTCTTTTAGAGGAGTAAGGACAATTTATATTTCTTAGTTTAAGAATAGCATGTGCCAATATTTGCCCACACAATGTGTAAAATAAATCCAATAATGTTTTTGTAAGTGGAACAGTTTAAACTTTATCAACAATCAAATAACCATCCAAACATGTAAAACAACAATAATATTTAACTAAATTTCCAAAAGTCTACGAGAAACATTAAGAATTTTTTTAAAATAAAAATTGTGGATTGTGCAAACATTTAGTTGTTAGACCTCGAATAACGCATTAAAAAATTTAATTCTATAATGCAGAATAACGCCTTTTATAGCACGCTATGGCAAAAAGTATTACATCGACTCTAATCTAGAGCCCAGCATGGGTTGAAAATTGAAGGCCCGACCCGATCAGTCGAGGCGGGGGCCCATGCAGTTCCCTCCTCTAATCTCTAAACTTTAATAATACATTTCTAACCAATAAAGTAATTCCCAATAATTATTCGGTTTCGATTTTCACACTGACTTCCAAATTAGTATTATCATGTGTCATGTACCTTTCCGGATACTTCTTACAGGCCTGTCGTTGCACATGAGCATACCAGGTCTGTCGGAGCTCAAATGAAGTGTCGCAGATATCGCAAATGTATGGTGGACCAGGTACCACCTGCTTAACCTGCTCACACACCTTCCGTTTCACATGATATTCGAGCGAGGAGTTGCTGGTAAACACTTTTTCACACTTCTCGCACTGTAGCACCTTCGGCTCTGGTTTCTCCATCTGCGCAGCGCGAACACAAACTTGATGTGTCAGATGGTAGCGCAGAGAGTTGTAGTGCTTGAAGGTGGCATTGCACAGGTGACATTCACGCTGCTCCTCAGCTGCGCATTCGCAAAATTAATCGGGTAGTGCGCAAGGGACCCTTATTCCCTAGGCGCTGGTGAGAAGTTCACGCATACTTCGTCAAATTTTGCTATTTTCGAGGAGATTATCATCAGGTTTGATTGAGGAGAAAATTATTTTTCCCACCCGGAATTAGTAGTTTCTATGAGATTCTCGCCAGGCGCTGTAGAATAAAAGCCCTGGTGGGAGCACTCACCTTTGGGTTCCTTAGGTTCTTTAGGTGCACAAACATTATGCTTCACATGGTACCCCAAAGCGGTTGTTGTGGAGAAAATTTTTTCGCATTGCTCGCATTTCAAAGGTTTTGGTTCGGCTTCCTCTGCAATTTTCACATGGCAGAGGGTGTTTTGGGATAAAGATGCTTGAGGGTTGGATGGGCGATTCAAATTGTTATTGCAGTAATAGCATGGAGACGATGAAGAAAAAACCTCAAATTATATAATATTCAAGCTATAGGGAAAATTGCCCCAATGGCAATTTTCATCAGGAGGTTACCCCCATTTTCGTTTACAGATAATATCTTAGAACCTATTAAAAATTCATGGAAAGCTTAAATAGAACAATTGTAACAATGTGTCAGTTGGGACACCTTGTATAATTGGGAAATTGTCGCCTAAAATTAGAATGTTGTGGACACCGCTCTAAGGGTTATATTCAGCATTACAGCCCATTCAACCCTTTTCAAGCAGAGTACCTTTTTTGGGTTTAGTGCACACGTTATGGCTGAGATGGTACTGCAAAGAAGTTCTGTGGCGAAACGAAGTTTCGCATTTATCGCACTGAATGACTTCCTCTTCTGGAACGTTGTAATAATGAAACATCAATTCATCTCTCTTCATCAGGGCTATGATCAAAGCCCTGAAGAAGAGGGAAATGGATCCACAAGGTATCTACTGGAAAGCTTACTAAGTAAACTTTCAGACACATGTGTGGATTGTAGATGAATCAATTACCTTTTTCTTCCTGTACTTGTTCGCACACTTTCCTCTTAGTATGATAAGTTAGCCCCGTATTTGTGGCGAACACTTTAAGGCAAAGTGGGCATTGAAATATTCTAGGTCCGTCTATAATACAAACTTTCGTATACAACTGCAAAAAAAATAAAAATCGAGCAATCTAATGACCTCTTTCTTCCTCCTGCTCGCAAACACTTCTCCTCACATGATACTTATATCCAGATCCAGTTGCAAAAACCTTTTCACATTTTTCGCACTGATGCACCTTAGGCTCCATTTCCTCTGGAAAAACTGTCTGGATAAATCCAAACTCCTACAAGCTACTCACCAAAGTACCTCTCTTGGGCTTCAAGCACACTCTATGCTTTCTATGATATCTCAAAGAGGACATATGCCTGAATCCTGTATTACAAATCTCACACACAATATCTGATTCCAGTAACTCCTGATTTTGGCCTTCCTGAGCCATTATGCTCTCCAACTCGCTCATATCCATCATTTCTTCACTATCCAGTTCCTCCACGTGAGATACTGCGGTTAAATCCAGAGCTTGGTTGAAATATGATATTTTATTAGGGTCAATATGGTCCGAGGCGCATGTATTGTCACTTTCCACGACCTCAGAGGCATCTTTATTTTGAGTTGTTGATTCTTGAGGTTCATTAGATCCTGAAAATATTTTATAATCAGATTTCGACTTAGGGATCATTATCGTAAAATTTAATCTATAAGGAATAGAGAAGAATCAAAATTTACTATTATCCAGTAATATGTAAAAATATATTTAAAAACTACATGATCTTAGAATATTTGTATTTTCTGCGTCCTCCAGCTATATGGATATGGTGAACCGTCATCATATGGTGTTTCAAGCTGCCTTTTCTCTTCGTCTTGTAATTGCAAAACGGAACGTCGCACTCTAGGTTTTTGGCCTTGCCGCACTCGTAAGTTAAATGGTTATATAACGAAGAGCGATGCTTATAGAAACGATCGCAATTCGAACAAGGATAACCAGGATAACCGTCTGAAAGAAGAAACGAGTTAGATTGTTGAAACAGTTCTATGGCTGGTTAGAGAGCTAGCAATAGTAATTAAGAATTCCAATAAGAGCGCGATAAAATCAGCGGGTCCATGTATCAGACTATAACAAAATTGCCAAATCGTTAGTAACTCATATCTCAACATAAGACAAATAAATAGATAAAAGATAAGAGAATGAGAATAATTTAGAATTTTAACATACTAATTCGAAATTTTGCGGTTTTCCCTATCAATTGACTCATTTTCATTATGATCTAAGAAACAGTCTGAAGCTAGGAAGCACCAAACTACACTAAGGCAGTCCACAAATGGGCAAATTTTATCAAAAGCGAAGAGCTATACAACAGAACAGGAATCCTTCCGCTGGAAAAACGTGAACTGAAAAAAAAATTGCTTCGGCAAGAAAACAAGAATCTGTTTGCACATTTCTATGCTGCCCGAAAATAATTCCAGTGTTTTAGTGTTTTAAAATGGATGTTGACATTCGCAGAAAAGTCGTTTCCATCTTGGATAAGTAAATAGATACAGAATAATTTTAAAAATTTCAAATTATTATCGCGCATCTACTACACAGGATGTCCAAAGAGCGATTTTGTTTTTTGGAAAAAAAATGAAAATCGGTGAATACATTGATTTACATAATTACATTTTCTGTAAAATAGGAAATATTTATGTAAATCCTACGCATTTTCAGTAGGAGAGACTTTTTTACGTATAAATGCCCAGAGAGTCAATTTTCATTCTTGAAATTGCGCTTTTTTCGAAAATAAAAATATATTGCACATTTTTAGTTCGGCTTTCTCTCCTCTTTCATTTCGTCCTACTGATAGCAATACAGATTTTTTATCTAGTAATAATATCGTCCAGAAAAACTATTGATGGTCTATAACAATTTTTCTATATCCATATTGGACTAATGGTTTTTATTACCCAGTTTCAACTCAATATTAACATGTTATACAAGGTAGGACTTTTAATGCTTTGGTAGAACTAGGAGGTCAGTTGTTATGGCTTCTTATATAAAATATAAAACTATAAAATATCATTTATTAGCCCCCAATGGGACAGAACTTTCCTATAGCGAACATGTGATTATTGGAACATAAATATTAAATTCACATAAATTAATCATAAAATTAATACTAACATCCAACACTGTGTCACATATCACAGAACTGCTTGAAAGTGAAGCACTACCTGTTCACGTGCAGTGACATTTCTCAAGATCACATTTTTGAAGTCGCAGGCTTCTTAATTTTTATGCATTTGTGAGCCTGCATGTAATCTTTGCGCTTGAACCTGCGCGCGCATAAGTCACACTGAAATGATCCCACTTGAATGCCGCACTGGTACTTCCGGTGGCGTAGCAGATGATTCTTGTTTTTATACACTTTGTCGCATTTGTCGCACGAGAAACCTGAAGTTGGTAGACGCAGCGAACTAGGCTCAACTAAAAGGGCAATAAACATATTATATTAGATTTTTTTTTTTATTTCTTGGAAATTTAAGGAGTGTTCTATAAATAACGGTCTTTTGAACTATTTTATTGCATTAATAAGAACGTTAACAATAAGTGATATAAAAAATAACGTTACTCTTCCTAAAATAATGCCTATAACAATACTAGGATATAATGACCTACGCTAGCCCTAAACTTTACCACACCTAAGCCTATAATACCCTTTCACCAAAAACCTAATTTAATAATTGGACGGACTATATATATAGTTTTCTTAACCAAAAATTCAACCTAATAATATGTTATTGGAACGAGATGCACATCACTTGAGATTTCATCCCTCCTAAGAACGTAAAGGGCACCGCACCCTGTAAAATCTTATTAAAAAAAACGATGACAATAATAAAAATGTCATGTGTCAACTTAGTGAAAAGTTGCATCCAAGCATTTGAGGTGTCAAAAAATACTAAATATATTATATAGAATAAAATACTCGATATGGAATGCATAGAATTACATTTGATCGGAATGCAGGCTTATTATAGCAGTACCGGCTGCAACTTGGCATCAGCATGCTTCTTGGAATTCAGGTGAAATTTGAGGTAGTCAAAACGTTTGCATTTGAAGTCGCACAGAGGACAGCAGAAGTTCGCCGCTTTGCCGCACTCGTATTTCAGATGACGTCGGATGTTTCCTTTGAACTTGTACTGTTTGGAGCATCTGACGCAGCTGTATACACCATCCTGGCACACGTACTCGCCCATCAACTCTAGTTCTAGAACATCTCCTATATTTCAACTCATTCATCTTCTATACCTCATATATCCCATCACCACGTACCTTGTTCATTAGTAGTACTATCTAGCAGGATGAAAGTTAACTAGGCAGGAAGGACTAAATAAGCATTACAGTCTAACTAAGCAATGATGGGAAAAGTACACTAGAAAGACATTTAAAGGCATAACAATTTATTTAATTCTAGGGCAGGCTATTCTAGTTATGAATTCCAGTGAAGGAAGGTTATAATTGCACTATTTACAATCGACAAAATTAATTTTCTCGACATGTTGGGTCCTTTCATGTTTCAATAAACAATGTTTGTGATGAAATTTCCGAAGACAGAATGAACATGCGAATGTCTGAGCTTTGCCACATTCATATTTTCTGTGTTTGTACAATGATTGGATGTGTTTGTAGCTCTTGCCACAGTTGCATCTGAACAATTCATGGGAACCTAAAATGTGAAAAAATATGTGTCAATATGTGTTCGATTTATACCTAAGGTATAAACTCAAAATCCCTAGGACCAAAACGTTCTTCGGACTATTAAATATCGTCTCTCATCTGTTGAAACCTTCATATTCATTCGAGAAGCTTTAGATCATCTCAGCTCAATGATGTCCAAAATTCAAGATGACTTGGCACGCAGAAAGGTTAACTTCTTCAAACACCATTTATTGAATCGAGAAATTTCTTCTTTTCTAATTTCTGATTGAGAAAGAGATACAATTTGATCTTCCATGATTTGTGATATTTCTGTCGCCTTCAGACTCGGACACATTGAACAAAACCTTTACAACATAAATTGGAATACTTATATCTACTAACATGTGGTACAACGGGGAAAGCAACACATGGCATAAAACTTAGGATTATACCTAGAACACTTTCTGGTATTTATATTAACTTCAAACTGGGATTAGATGACTAGTAATACATACATGGTACACAAAATATTTGGCATAATTTTCAGTGCTTCTATCGATGTCGGACCAATTTCAGAGCAATGATTCGTACCAAAACTACCAAATAAAAAAAACTGATAACTTCAATAGACTATATAATGTGACATTCAGTTCAGCCCCATTCACTTCTCTTGCAAATATTCTGACACCCATGAAAAAGTTCATTACTGCCAGAATACTGCGAAAAACAGCACACTACACGCTGGTTGAAGAGAACAAAACATCAGATAAACATTTACATAAACATTGCAAAATTAATATACAGTAAAAGATTTAAGAGGTGGAGGTGGTACCGCCCACTTTCTTCAGCTTGGAATAGATCCGGATGAAAATGTGGTACTCCATGTGTTTAATGAAGGTGGGCCTCGAATAGAACTTCGTGTCGCATATGTCGCATACATAGGGCAATTTGTTACCTATGACGAGAGGAAGATATAAGAATAAATAGAGAGGATAAATTATTATTCACAAATGAAGAATTTGTACATAATATACAATAATTGAGCCAAGTGAGCGAGAGCAAACGCAAAAAGCGACACTTATGACACCAAAAACCTTCACCATCCGTTTTCCATAACATTTTTCATACCAAATTATACAGAATGATACGCAACACACAATGGATACAGAACAGATGCCTGCAGATGACTCCGAAACAAGTTGATTTTTCATACGTAATAACGCATGAGTTATAGATAAATCCAATATGTCAATTAGTAGGTGTGAAATTACTTACTGGAGGACCAGATCCTGCAACAGCTGATGAATCCAAAAGAACTTTTACCCTTCTGCACACGAAGTTCCTGTAATTATTCATTTATTGGTTTCTCTTGCACTCTATCACACCCAGGGAAGTGTACTGAGAAATCTAATTAAAGTTTAACGCGAATACTAGCGGTTTTCTTGGAATTTTTCAAACTATTAAGCCTTTGAGTACTATAGACCCATGAGAGGGGGAGGTTACAGGCTGGAAGAGATTTGTCGTGGAAGAATGTAAAGATAATAATGACGATGGAGAGGAAAGAAGTGAAGAGGTAAGTGAATAGACTGTTGGGGTATTGAAAACTATCTTTTATTTTTTTGAGTTTGGATGCACTAACAGCATGAAGACTTGCAGATGTGTCTTTTCAAGCTATGCTTGCGGCTGTAGGCTTGGTCACAAATGGAGCAGTGGTAAAATTTTCGGGAACAGTCCAAGATCCGGTGCACTCTCAAAGATTCCTTGTTCTTGTAGGTTTTTTGGCAGGCTGGGCAGGTCACGCGATTGGTGTGCCCTAAAAGTTGAATAAAGAAATACAGGAAACAACTGAAAAATCGACAGGACATGACTGAAATTGGTGAAACTGGTAGGTAACAAGACGAAGCAACACGTAAGATGAAAAGGACATATCCAGAGTATTTTAAAAAAAGGACAGAAATCTGGTGAAGAGAAAGGAGCTTTGACCCCCTACTTTCCTATTCTCCATATATCTTCACTTAACAAAACCAAAACTAAGATTAATATGGCTTTGGTACTGCTCCCGCAAATAACAGTTTGTCTAAGACCCAAAATTGCTGAAAACCTGTGTGAGTCAATTACGAAGGAAATGAACGCATACTTTAAATGTTAGTAATAGTATACCAACCTAGTTTAAAAATAGGACATGAATCATTTTAAAAAAATTGCTGAAAATTTTGAGAGAGGGAGAGAGGATGAATCCTCTTACTTCCATTTTAATCATTTTTCATACTTTGATCGAGAACAACTAGGGAATTCCATTTAAATGTAGTTGAAACATTTCGTTAAAAACTGGAGGCCAAGAAAGCCAATTCATCATAAATCCCAAAAGTCTTCAGAAACTTCAAAAAGCGTATTTTTGAAAGTCAATATCAAAACTCAAAGTCAATATTCGTTCATTCGAAACGATCATCATTGAACGTTCTCGAAAATTCTCAAACATTACAAATCTGTAGAGACATTGATCTACTAGAAGAAGTTGAAAATAGATCCAGAAATATAATGAGGAATTCTAAGCGTACGCGTTTCTCCTTTTTTTTGAAAATTGAAAACGAAGAAGTTTAGCCTCGAGGAATCACTGAAAATTTAATAAAAAACACGTTCATTCATCAATGATGAGAACTAATTCAAAATTAATTTTTCAAATTCGAAACTGTACTGCTAGCAATTTGATAACAGTTTCAGGATGATACTAATTCAGCTACCTACTACTTACTTATAAAGAGATGTGGTTCCCAGTGTTACTATATTGGACCAATAAACTCAAATTTTCAGATTAAGTATCAATACTTTGATATAAAATCTGTAGATACAACACCCGAGATGAAAGTACATATCGAAGAAGAAAGACATTATGACAATCTTGCAACAAGTTAAGCACACAGTAAAGAGAACTTTACAGTAGAATAAAGCTCACTCCAATCTCATTGCAATCAAGGACTGGAGACTAATTTTTAAAATGTACTCACTCGAGACTGTTCTATCATTCAGTTTCATGAATTATTAGCGAAACAAATTGGCAATCATTGTACCACAGGGTGTCTGATTGTTGTGAATTTTGATATGTGCTCCTCTCTGATAATAGTTATACTAAATTTCTAAACTAAAAGCTAGTCTATTTTGAAAAAAAAACTAGTGAGAGGGAGAATAAAAAATTATGGACTTTACCTGCTGCTTATGTTTTTAGATTATTGTCGAATCCTTACTAGGATCGCCAATGTACATATTAACATAAACCACACATAGATGTTTAAAATTAAAAAACAGGCTGAAAACAATGGACATTACAGATTGAGTCTTAAAATAGCCATTAAAAACGTCAATATAATTAAACTGGCATACCCTTAGCGACCGCTTGTATAGAAGTCAAATCTGGTACTACCGCACAAAAAATGCAAAAAATGCTACATATGTGGGGCAATGTTTGTTTAGTATCTTCAATAGAAGGAATTTTTGACTACAGCGAAGAGATATTACCCCCACTTAAACTTAAAGTCCTCATGATTTAACACTATTGTTAGATTCTAAAAAACTTTTACTATTCTAGACTTACTTTAAGTTAGGTAGAATATTCTGTTTTCGGACAGTCATTAGGTGATTCTGTAGTACCTTCCCCGAAACCAACAAAAAGATCAGAAAATTAATTTACAAAAGTCGGTTTCTTTTCTGAATTAATCGAATATTTGAATTCTGACGATCTTTTGTTATTAAATGTTTTGTTAATATTAATTAAATTTCTTATAAACATTTTTACAAAATTAATATTTTAAAAAAAAACGAAATACACTATCAAATTTTTTTTAATATTACACCTAAATTTCAAATTTTTGATCGACATCCAAAACCAAACACACGTGTGACATGTCTTGGATAAATTTATTTACTCACTATTGGCGATCAGATGTTGATAGTTAATAGCAAATAGCTTGATCAAAGCCCTACGTTTACGGTTCATCACAAGTACGCGTTTTATTATAAACACCCGTTAATCTTTAACAGTGCAAACGAGCACTAAATGGTAATTGGGTATAATGATTTGCGACTCCAATTTCTCCTTCTAGAAGCGAAGGTAATAGGTTAGAATCCCATTATTTAATCTCAACTTTTCTTCTTCAAATAAAAAAATAAGGTCCATAAACCAAATACAACAATTATCATATCAAAATAGTTTAATCAAAAAGGCTACAATATAAGTGATGTTCCTAATGGTACTGCGCTGTGGTAACTCAGTCTCTAGTTGTACAAGAATATTTGGCATAAGTTTACATAGAGCAGTCTTATGAAACTATGACTAATATTAGTAAATACGATAATAAACAAAGCTTAAACTTAACCTAAGTTATAACTAAGGTGTCAATTAATAATATGACCAACCATTGATGCATCAATATTTCCACCACTCTTTCTACTAGAAGATGGCTGCGACACGTTGTCTTTGGTGCTTTCCTTCAATAAATAGTTGCTTTCCTTCAAAGTATTGTGCCGTCCTTTCATGTGCACATTGAGATCGTACTTGTGCTTAAATTTCCTAGTGCAAAGTTCGCAGGAGTAGCGTGGTTCTTGACCACACTCAAACTTCATGTGTCTAGTAAGAGAGTGACGCAACTGGTAGCATTTGTGGCACCTAAAGATTATCTTTAGAAGTGTGGAACTAGATAAATGAATAGAGAACAAACCTGGGACACATAAACATAGGTGAGTTTTCATTGTTCTCTGTCTTGAGGCTTTTGGTCTTGCGCTTTTTTTGCTTTAAGGCATCTGCTGCTCGGTTTTCCTTGCCTGACTGATACAGGTATAAGTAACGGAAAATGTCTGGAACGTCAGTCGAAAGATGGTGAGCACCATAAGTATATGGCTATCTACGGTGACAAATCTACTGATACTTAGCTACCATGACACTCCTACAGTCGCATGTTGGATTTAACCAACTTCCCGGAACCTCAACTAATCCACTATTTATAACTACCAAGAACACATAATACGAGATTTCTTTCAATAAATTCAAGTCCTCCATTTGAACTGGCAGTTACATATAAACTCATAGACTAGATGCACATCTATATGTTTCAATGTCTTAATCCTGTTAACTACTTGCTTATAGGAAATGGGTTGAGACAATGAGAAATGCAAATAAGAAATCAAAGTATTTTAATATCACCGCGTAAAATCTTTGGTACCAAACATGGCCTCAAAGGTGTAATAAAACTCCTGATGGCGCCTATTAACATGAGTCTTTAAATGGCTCTTTTGGAAAGCTGCATAGTCACAATAAGGACAAATGAACGAGCGTTCCTTGTTGCACTCAAACCTCTGATGCCTGTAAAGGTTGGGACTGTATTTGAACACTTTACCACACGTATCGCACTCAAATCCGTCTCTATTTCGTCGGGCTAAAACCAAGGAATTTATTAGAAGTTGTGTAACAGACTTTAAGGAATAAAACAAGTTGCTTCAAGTAAAAAAAATGTATTGCTTGATCACAGCTACTGGCTCAGAATGGCGCTATGTTTGTTAAACATGTGTCTCTTTAACGTGCACTTCTGGAAGGAACTATAAGGACAAAAGTCGCAAAAGAAGCTTCGCTCTTTACCACACTCGAAGTTCAAATGTCTCCTCAAGTTAGCTCTGTTGCTGTATAGCCTTGGACACTGCATACAACGATAGAAACGTCGCTCTAAAAGCAACCCCTCACAATTAGCCCATAATCATTTGTTTCAATGGAACATTAACTACAACTACAACTATTTACAATACAAGTCACTGAACTCGTGGTACAAGTCCTTGTGCTGGCACCAAACATGACTTTTTAGTTGAAACTTGTGGTAGCTGGCATAAGAGCAATACCGACAAGCGAAGGACTTCACTTTCTGACACTCAAAATTCTTATGCCTGTTGAGGTTGCGACGGTGCTGGTATGCTTTGCCACAGTGGTTGCAAACGTTAACTGTGGCAGATAATCCTAAAAATTAAAGGGTTACATTCAGATATAAAATATGAGGAGTTTCGGACCACAAAATTAATGACGCAGGTAACAAAAATCTTGATACTTATAGGTCCAAAACTGCCTACAAGGCTTCCCTATAGTGGTGAAGAACGAATATTCTTTTTTGTATTGGCTCTGCACACCTCAACAAAATTACTGTCCGACTGCAATAATATGCAAAACCAGAAAAGTTCCCGGACCATAAAACCAATGTCGCTATAACTTTGGTTGATAAATAGACTTCATAAATATACCCTTCTTTTGGGGAAATTGAAGAAATGTACTAGGTGGTGAACATAAGGTAAAATTTAAGCAAAATTAGAATTTATTATAACCCTAATAACATAAAAGGGCTAGTCAAATGGTATCTGGATATGGATCCATAGTTAAGAAAGGGCGAGACATAGTTTTAATCAAACAGCCAATAATTGTTGATAAGCATATATTTGGGCATATTATGACCCTGACACTTGACTTGCAATTATACTTATACATCCCTTCTGAGCAGTTAACAGTAATACGATTTCTTAGCACTAGAATGGTGCCAAGGGGTCTCTATCTATTCTTCTACAGTAGTACTTTTTGTGCCTATCCAGGTTCTGCCTGTAGTAGTAGCTCTTATCACAAAAGGCGCATTTATAATTGCGGATTCTGGCTTCTTGACAAGTGACACAAGCGCGACCTAAAATTGCAAAGGGCTGATTATTTAGTTTTCTTAGGGAGGAGATGTGAAGTGGTTGAAAAATGTGCAGTTAGACGATGTAATAATTGAGAATAAGTATATTATAAAGTAAGTACCCTCTCCAAGAATGGAATATTTCAGTTTTTTTTAAAATGAAAATTCAACAATTATTGGACTTAAAGTATAATTATCAGTAGGGTGGAGGCATCTAAATTTGAAAAGATTGATTTGTGTATCAAAACAAAACCGAGGGTAACTGTCCCTCTTATACGCTACTTCCACCCACTCTCACTACAATATTGTCTATTGAGAACTGGTTGAAGAGTACAACAACGTACAGGAACTATGTTTTAACGTATTTACTAATTTTTAACAATGTACATTATGGTATAAAAAGAATCACAAAACTGGAGTATTGTAGTTGGATTTGTAGCTGTAAAGTCCCCACACCTCAAGTTACGAATCTACCTAAAACCCTGAATAGAAGGCTCTTTGAGCTAAAACTAACCGAATGTAAATTTCTGGTACGACTTTTAACACAATATGACACTTCCCTAACTATCTAATGAATAAGCCGTTGAGCATCGCCACTTAAATAAGCATTGGATTGAGCATGAAGCATAATTCAAATATTTAGGCAAAAGTAATATATCGCAAAAAGCATTTTGTCAACTTAACTCTAATTCAGGAAGTAATGTCTTTCTTATAACTGGTAGCCATATATAAAAAAAAAGGTAACTACCAAGCTTGTGCAGCTGTGGTTGGTCCCATTGGAATTGGTCATTAAGGAAACCTACCGACTTAAGTATACACTAAACGTATCAATCACATTCGCAATGTAAACTTGTAATAATTCTAGCACCAGTAGATCTAGCGATGATGTAAAGAATTGGCTTTATCACATACAATTTTGACAACACGGTGATGAAATATAAAAGTATCACGATGTGGCTAAAACGTAGATATAAAAAAGAGTAAAGGCACTTAAAGGTACAGAGATAAGGCAGTTTCAAGAGGTTTCCGGTTTCACATCCTCAACTTTCTTATCCAAGAGCATCATTCCAGAATAATCTACATCACGGTGCATTCTCTCCATGTGCCTGGCCATGTGCATCTTTTGCTTGGCCTTATAAATGCAATAAGGGCATTGGAATTGCGGTTCCTTACCGCATTCCCACTTTTGGTGATTGCGCAATGAGCTTTTTAGCTTATAAGTGCGCCCGCAATCTCCGCAAACAAATCCGCCTCCACATTCCGCCTGTGGTATAATTGGTCTACAATAAATAGTATTTCTAATTACGTCTTAGTTACATAGTTTCTGTCCAATGCATCCGTCATCTATCATTCGACGAAGAAAGCGATTAGAAGACAGGTCACAAAGCTGCCAAAATGTTGAAATAATTTTATCAAGGAACAGCACATTTAAGTTTTATTCATCCGACATCGTATGATTTGTGATCCATCAGAGTGTTTGCCGTATCATCCAATAATGGACACACAGAACACATGCTTCCCACGCATCTGTCATCCGTCTTTATATGTAACGAGCTCATATAATATGATTATTACAATATGAATAATGTTCATTACATTACCGAATCATCGGATGTCGGACAAATGGGACAGAAATTAAGGCACTGTCCCATGACTCCACACCAGAAATCTTATCATATCGTCGGATGAGGGATGCACGATACAATAACAATAGGTTTGTTGAGTTACCTCTCTGTTTTGACCTTGCTAGAGTCCACCGAGCCCATATTCTGAAATATGCTCTTCTTGAAGTTCTCTCGCATCAACATCATGGGCAGCATAAGGTTTGAGGGCCAAGACTCCCAGGGTCGAGACACGCTCAAGTCTTGTGCTAAAACAAGTTTTTATTTTGAGGTCAACAATTGGGACTTGGAATTAATGATTTTAAGACTGTACACTCTCTACCAAGGTAAACTAAAGACTAACAAACACAATTGTTAACAGCATTCTTAATAACACAGATCAATATAATCTAATGCCTTTTGAGGCCAAGCACCTTGAAGAATTCTTCAGCCAGATCTGAATGGCTATTTCGAATATGGCCGTACAAGTGGCATCTGCGCTTGCTCACCCAAGGACAGAAAGTGCAAGGAAACTGTCTGAGTACTCCGCATTCGTACTTTTGATGCCTTTGAAGAGAATCGTTTCTGTTATAAAGGCGTCCGCACTTGTGACAAGTGAAAACGCCTGTTCTTTTCCTCGCTGATTTGTGAACACCTAGAAATTGAATTTGATAAGGGGATTGAAAACTAAAAAAAAAAACACCCCTTTTAATTCCCACTCAGAACGATTCTGGTTCATTCCTGCAGATTCACGAAATTTTCCAACTTATAAAGAACATTTGGAACTTTGTGAAAAATTAAGCAAACAAAAAATACATAAAAAGTGGCGCAACTCGTCTGCAATAATAACAAATTTGAAATGACATAAAAGCGTTGAAAAGCAGAATTTTAGTCTTTTTTATCCTCATATGGTACGATTCTGGATTATTAAATCTAGAATCTAGATCTACAAGATAAGTCTTGAAAATCACCTTCAAACACCTTACACGTCTGTCTAATTCTACTTGTGTCACCAAGTATACAGGGTATCTTATTTAGGAATGCCCATTACAACCATCTCCGAAACTGGGATTAGATTTTTTTTTAATGGGAAAAAAGTTGTCGTTATTTGAGATTGCCGTAAACGACGTTGCCAATTTTTTGTTTTGAATTTATGATTAACAAAGTTAACCCTCAAGAATTCTTCTCTCTAAGAATAAATATCTTTGTAATTCTCAAAGGGACAGACATTTCTTATCTGCATAGTAATCATACCTCTCTTATGTATCCACCACATTACCCAACAAATGAACACCCTACTTTGACTATTAAGAACATCTTTTAATAATCCGTAGTATAATGTTTTTACCAAAAAAAGTACTAGAAGCTAACACTAAGCTTATAAGTACAACCAAATTAGGTATTCCTAACATCAACAAAAAAACTAACTTAAATCCACTCCTTATCTAGCTGATCAGTACTCCTCCTATAAGGATTAACCTTTCTGGGCTGATTCTTGGTACTCTCAAAATACTCCATGGCAGCCATCACCCCACTCTCGCGGACCTCGTCTCCTTCCACCAGACTTTCCGACTCATCCCTACTTGGAGGAGTTACCACGTCATTGGAGACCACATTGACCAATACTGAAGTGTTCCTGCGTTTAAATTTGCCCCCCCTTGGCTGCTCCCCTCTACGAGTGAACAAATCTTCCTGACCCTCTCTTCGAGAATAAAGTTCATTAGTGGTGGAGCTTCCCCCCACAACAGCATCCTCGCCGTGAACAAATTTCAAATGATCGCGCAACTTCTTTAAATTGGTGGTCTGGAAGGAGCACTTGTGACACATATTCTGAGTGCTTCCACCACTCACTGGCAAAGGCTCTTTGAAATTGTCGCTTGGGTATGAATAATATTCCTGAGGTGCATCCTCTTGATAGTAATACTCAGCTTGTGTTTCTACAGAAGCATAGCTTTCTCTTTCTATGTGGTACTTTTCCATGTCCTCGTCTTCGGCCTCATACTCCTCATTGCCCTCATAGGCAATTTCATGGCTTGTCTCTTCAGACTGAGAGTGGCGCTTTTGCAACATTGCCAGATTAATCTTCTCAGATTTGTACTTTTCGTACTCATCCCTTTCGAGGCTGTGCGAGGGCACATAGGGGGAGACATTTTTGTTTATATTTGTGGGGGGTTCAATGTCAAACCCATGAGGATCTACAAGAGCTGGTTTTGAGGTTTTGACCTCTTGGTGGGTTTTCACAGGTTCCACAGGAGTCTGCGGTTTAACATTGCCCAGAATTCTCTGTTTCGCAGCAAACCAATCTTCCATACTTATATCTGGGGTGGGTTGAGAAATTCTCGGAGGTTCTGGAGCTGTCATTGGGACTTCAAATGTCTTCCTCTCCGCTGTAGATTCAGTATCTGATATCTCCTTAGAGGGTTGTTCATAAAAAGCTCCTTGTTGAGGTACCTTGCGCTGCTCATTAGCTCTTCGAGTAAAAATGCATGAAAGGCTGTCAGTTAACAGCCCTGAAGCCCTCCTAGAAGGAGGGCGATCAATCTTCTCAACCTGTTGTGGAGGTTCCTTCTTCATGGCTGATTTCAAGGGTTTAAGAAAAGCCTTCATTGGAGGCTGCGTAGCTGGTAAGGGAGCTTGGAATTTAGCCCTTCTTGGATAATCGACTTGACTGTAAGTGTATCGGACCTTTTGGACTCCATCTGTATAACCTAAAACAAAAATTTCTCGTTGAAGATTAAAAGACAACATTGAGGCAGTACAAATAATATTATTCTTTATCATTATTTGACGATTATTCTTCATCTCTCAGTTCTCCCAGGGATCATATTAGGACAAAAAATTGGGAAGTTTTTAATAAACATTTAATATGGGCTTTGCTTTCATATAATTCGATATAATACAAACTTTGCTAGCAACATTAGAAATAGTAGGATACTACGATTTCTGACTCTCCAAGAACACCTGAAAGCCATGCTTATTTCTAACATGCTTTAAAAGCTCGTTTCTCCTATAATTCCGATACCCACAATAATTACAGCCATACTGCGGTTCCTTGCCGCATTCAGTGCTAACGTGTCTTTGCAGGTTTCTCTTTGCATTGTAGGTTTTCAGACATTTGGTACACCTAAATAATTGCGTCTGCACAATTTCAAATTTCTCAGCAGCATCTGTTTCCATAGAGACTATCTGAAACCAAAATTTCCTACATGACGACTAGACTGTAGCTAAGAACTACTTACCTGCTCAGACTCTACTCCAGCGTCTTCAATTAGTGGGTCATCTTCCTGAGTTAAATAATTACTACTGTCCTTTTCAAACGATCGCTCAGTGTCCTGTTGAGACTCCAGTAACGTGCTTTCATCAGGATAGATCACTTGGATGGTCCATCCATTGCCAGAGCCACTCTCTAAGTCTGTGAAGAGTACGTCTATGAGTTCTACAAGTTATTGCTCTGTTATCGACTGTTTAAAAGTATAAATTTACTCGAATAGAGGTGAATTAAACTAAGTTTTCAAATATGGTGTTTGTATTAGAAGCACACGTATTTACATGTTCATAAAGGTTATACAATAGGTACGGCAAATCATAAGAACCTAAACTTAGCTTACAGTACAGTTGTATGGAATTTGACTGAACTAGAAGCATGATTTTTTATCGATGTTCTATACCAGCAACTCCCATCTCAATTAGCAAAATAATTTTATAATTTTGGTATTTGATCGTGAATAGCATGAAATTGCTAGTTGAAATACAAATATGTATACACGGTGAATTCATGGAAATGTATGAGGACCTTTCAAATCTTAACAGATACAATAACCTGTATCTTTTATGGTTTAGAAGATCCCCGTACTTTCTCGCAAATTTATAGCACCCTGTATACAAAATGACCCCCTACTATCTACGGACGTGAAGCATTAACCATGACGTGAAAAATTTTCATTTGTCTTTACCCATTCAATCAAATGGACATCAAGTAGAATGCCATGTGTCACGTCATAGTCAATCCTTATTTCCTAGACTATAGTACGGACTTCAAAGCTTGAAGCGCTTGTGACCATTTACAACAAAGTCAACAACGTGTAACTACACCTTAACTTTCTACTCCTAACATATAAAACACTTAGTTAATAAATTAAATAAATAAATAAATAAATAAATAAACACAGAGAGACAGTTACTGAGTGTACCAGTGACTAGTAAAATTCCAAGTTAAGTCTTCTATGATTTCCCAGAAAATCAGATTTCACTTAGGTACTTGAGGACACAGAAATATTATAAACAAAAATAAAATAGACTAAAAAGTAATATTGTAGCTACTGTCTTCGACATAAAACCGCTCAACAGTTTCAGGTTCATGCTTGGCCCAGGTGGACTTGAACAAGTACTGATGCCCTTTTATGTGGTTGTTCAACACGTAGGCCCTACGTGCCCTATAAGGGCAATGAGGACATTTCAGCTCAGGTTCTACACCGCATTCCTGTCTAATGTGGCGGCTCAAGGTCTTCTTGTGGTGGTAGATTTTCCTGCACTTAGGACAGGCAAACACGGGCGAAACTTTGCTAAGGATCATCTGATGGTGTTTTGACCCTACTAGAACATTCTTTGATAAATGAATTTGTTCTACTTACTGCAAACCGAGAATACCTACTTCAAACCACAAAAAAAGCACTCATTGAACACAACACACGCAGGCCAAACTAAAACTGGAAAAGAAAACTGCAAGCAGCAAACAATAGTTCAAAAATAATGTAAAAGCGAGCTAGGAGCAGAAGAATCTCATGGTTTTGTGGTTGGAAAGGTTTATTTTCAGGTGTGTTTTTAAGGACAAAATAGACAGATATATCAGTCTGAATAAGCCTTGTCCAGTATCCTTATCTAATGCGACCTTACTAGTCCCTTTTTGGAAGATTTTTATATGAAAACCTAAAAAATAAAAATAAAGAGTTAAGATAAGGAACAAAAGCAAATGTATTTAGCGAAGAAAAATTCTGGACTTGATTCACAAAACTATTTATTGATAATCACACCATTAAACGTCAGGCCAAAATCCATGTACTTTCCTCATATGTTTAAGAAGATCAAAGCGGTGTTTCGTGCGGACTTCACAAAAAGTGCACTGAAATTCCGGCTGTTTGCCGCACTCGTATTTCTTGTGCCTATTGTAGGTGGTCTTGGTACCGTATGACCGCCCACAGATGCAATGTAGCCTAGCACGGTAAGCTAGAATTTTGGAAGAGCATTATTTCAGGCTATTCTTAAAATTTTGGGACTTTGAGTTAAGGAAAACACTCAGCAGTGACGGATACACGATTTTATTAATTTTTCCACTATTTAAAAGAGATTCACAAATACAGTCTTGCGTTGTACTGGGTGGCCAAATAAGAATAGCTGTCGGTTATATTGAAGAAGCTACAGGTGCTGCCGTAATTTTAAAAAACTAGGGGAAAAAATCGAAGCAGGACACAATCTCCTTAATATGGTACGTTCTAAATTTTTAATATACAAGATGTTCAGGTTAATTTAAATTATTTCCAAATTGCCAAAACATGAATTTACGTCAATTTGGATGAATTCGAAATCACTTTCAAACTATTGGTTTTCTCTTCTAATCAGTCCAGATTACGTAGAAATTGATAAAATTTATGCCTAGATCAATTCGAGTTGCTCTTTTGAAAGAAGTTACTATTGCAAGTTTTATTGTAAGTACTATTGTAAATCTACTCTAAGTTCCCAGGAGAGTCTAATTTGTGGATAACAAACCAGGAGACATTTTCAATAGTTGGCATGTATGCAATTGTAGTAGTTTTATATACGGGATATCTAATTTTTTTAGTCGTGCTTCAACAGCTTGTAGTCAACTTCGAAAAACTTTGTTGCATCAAACATAAGAAATAACTATTTTTCTCTAGAAAAAGTCAGAGTTCCTCTAGCTTTCCTCTAGATTGTGGTTACTTCACTTTCTAGCGATCGACCCTTCAAAATAATATTCATCTAGTTTTCAAATCCACTTCTGCAATGAAATTTTTCTCCGTAAAACACTATTCTCATTTCGCCGCCCGGCATTCTCTAACGAAAGCTTCAGCTTGGGTAGTTAATAAGATCTTAAATCTATACACAATCACAAAAAAACTAATATCAAATATTTCGGAACGTATCAATGCGTGAAGTCTAGAGAGCATTGGGTGTGGACTAAGGCCACGTCTTTTTCAGTCTAACCCGAGGCTAACCTGACCTAACCTCCGGACAGACAAGACTATCACTTTGTACATATTTGTGCTGCGACCTAAATTAAATAAAACTTACTTCCTGACGAATGACTAGATCGGGTAACACATATTTTGTCACAAATGAAGCATTGAAGAGCAAAACGAAATTCTCAAGACTCAAGTGAAGATTGATGAAGCAACACTTTTCAGTGATGTTGCAAATATTACTTTTTGAAGTCAGGGTAGACTCATAGTGTTGGTTCACAAAGGCTTTAAAAGGCAATTTTTAGGCCAATGAATAAGCTGTTTGATTCATTTTATGAGAGAATTCGTTTTGTTTATCAACGTCTCAAATAACTATAGTACCTTAATTGCTAGTTACCTAGAGATTAGAATAAATAAGCCTTATCTCTAACAATAACAAAAAAGAATGGCACAAGTGGAACCTAAATCCTTCTGAAGGATCTGACCTGAGTAAAGCTAGAAGTGAATTAAATACTGGAATGCAAGTACGGGAATGTAAAAATTCAAGTGCACAAAGCCTTAATTCAGAGCAACATTGCCGAAAATTCCATGCTCAAAGTTGAGCACCCTATGAGGGCTGCTGCTGCGCTCCGCCTTTGGTGTGCTCTCTTCAGTTTTGCGCAGCATTTCCACCTCCCCTG
The DNA here is from genome assembly GCF_039881205.1 of Euwallacea similis. NCBI lineage: Eukaryota > Metazoa > Arthropoda > Insecta > Coleoptera > Curculionidae > Euwallacea > Euwallacea similis. The sequence goes on along the minus strand of NC_089618.1, from coordinate 1,595,770 downwards.
AAGTGCTATCCACAATCTTAAAATTAATATTCCGCGCATCTGTCTGCACCACTTGAATTTCTGCGCTCTTCGGCAGCACCGGAGACACCACGTGCCTCTGGCGCAACTTCTGAATGTAGATGTCGTGAGTGTTGCGCATGTGCTTCAGTAGAATATACCCATGCTTGAATGCTTTAGAGCACATCTGGCACACAAAAGCCGGTTTTTGGCCGCAATCGAAGCGCAAATGCCGCCCCAAAGTCTTCTTCTGCTGGTAGGTCTTCTTACAGCGCCGGCAGCCATACCGGACTCGGTCGTGGTTGAAAACCTTTAGCGTGCCGTACTCCTCAAAGTCCGAGGCGTAGAACACTATACCTGCAACCCATTAGCATACAACAAGAGGGTTTATGAGAGAATGAAGGGGTGCATACCTACTGGCGGCCAAACGAAAAAAGATAATCGAGCACTGCATGAAAACGACACTCATCACTATAGTCGACAACTACACTGGCGAAATAAAAAAAATCAGCCAAATGCACTATTTTGAAAAAAATAAAAAGCAAAAAAGCTTCTAGAAATTTCTAAAAAAACAAAAAATAAATGAACATTAATATATTCTCATTTAAATATAGAAAATCATCGGGCGTAATTCCACGCCTCTTTACAGGTCACGTATTCTTGAATAACCCAGCCAATCCGCACATTTGGAGGACTCTAGGCACATGAGTCATCTCATGCCTGGTTAAATGGTGCTTTTTCTTGAAGCCTCGATTGCACACAGCGCAGAAAAATGAAGGTGGCACGCCACACTCCTCCTTTTGATGGCTGCGCAGATTCCTTTTGAGCGTATATGACCTGTTGCAATTGGCGCAAGCGTACCTCACTTCAAAACCTACGGGTCAACTGTTATTATTGCTAATTTGATTTTTTATTGCTAATTTGAAGGGATTATTCCCAGAGTCATTAATTTCCAAACTCATTAGTAAAAGAACCCCCACTCCATTTAACCCAAAAAAGAAACACGAAATAACTACTCAACATTTATAATTCATTTTAAAATTGACAAATCACAACGATTCCTCCTTCATGTGCTGAGAACGGATATGCACCGTCATGTCATACTTTCTGCGGCTTCGATGTCCGCAAATCGAACACTGAAATTGGGGATCTATGCCACACTCGAATTCAACATGGCGTTTCAAAATGTGCTTATGTTTGTATCTTTTGCAGCATCTAGAGCACTGATATTTGCGCTCAGAGTCGTTTCTTCCTCTCCACTTCAATAGCTGTCTGATCACTAGTTCGGCATTCACTTTATGTTCCTCTACAAACAGAATTTGTCAGTATGAAGGAATTAGATGAGAAATACTTGGAATTCCATATAATGTGAAAATTGTGTGGAATGAAATCAAATGAGTACTTAGCCACACATTTTATCCCCTATAATCTCCTATGTGGTATATTTTGATGAAATGAAAATTATGCATGCGTGCGGGATTTATTAGCAATTCCCGTTGAGCTCAATAAAAAAACCGTTTTTTACATAGAAAAAATATAATTCTACTCGAATACTGATATAAAATATAAGAGCCTTCTAACTAGTACCTACATAGGATGGCACTAAAACTGAGTTTATTTGGCAACACTGGTAAATACGTTTCAAGTTTAAAGGCACTTCTTAAGTCACTAGAATCGCCTAGGTTTAGGCACAGTCTTTACAATAGATCTGACATCTAACAGAAAAAACTCTCGAGAAATCTAAATAAAAGAGACAGACAAATATTTGGCACCACTCTGTCCGGAAACAAGGACTCACGACTTTAAATTTGACAGTCATTATTTAAGTTAAATCTATGAGAATTCCAGACTTATAATAATACAAGCATACAAAATAATATACAACCTGCTAAAAAGTTCATTTCTTAATGAAATAACGTTTTTACTATACAGTATTTCCAAGAGATGTTATATGGGGATCTCATAAACGGTTATACGGAGTCTACAAAATGGCTGTAAAAACAAAGTTACTAGTAACGTACTGGCTCTTGAAAATGAAAAATGTTTAAAAGATCACCATCCACATCCTCGGCACTCTATAAATCGCCGAACACAAGATCCCTACGCTACTCATCATCTTGACACGCATTGTACTACAAACAAATCTTTGATTAATTAAATAAACCAGAATGTCAAATGGTAACAGAAGACGCGATGTTCAGTTCACTCTTCAATAGCTTCACATCAACTCCATGCCGATTGAACAAATGCCTAGACAAATGATACTTCCTTCTGAACATACTCAAGCAAATCTCGCATTTAAACTTGGGTTCCACACCCACACACTCCTCCTTCTCATGCCTATATAGATGGCGCTTGTTCTTATAGCTTTTTTGGCAAACTTTACATTCAAAACGCTGAGGGGGTTCCATCACATTCTCTGTTTTCCGTTCGTTCAAATAATTGCTACTGGCGCAGAGCCGGAAATTATCCGAAGGAGCCACCATTGACTTGATGCCCGCCTCCATATTGAGTTTAAGGAGCTTATAATAGCTTTGGAGGAGGGTGCTGCGGTTCAGCAAGTTCTCCTGCCCCAGAGGAAGAGGGCTCTTCTGCAAGTTGGCTAAAAAAACAAAGACAGTGCAATTATGTGTCGATTTATGAAAATAGTGCCAAAACATGCTTGGCCTACTCAATATAACTACTTCAGAATTGACTACCCGATATATTTTAATGCGAGGTTTGCACCTACTTTAATACTAAAAGGATACTCCACAAAACATCCTTATAATACTTTCAAAACAATAGTCAGTATTGGTCAGGATTTTAGATATGGTTTCAAGCCCTAGAAGGTTTTAAGCTGAAAATATAAATAGCAGTAATACGTAAAAATCTCATTAACCTAAAATAAGTTAAACAATATGTTTTACAGCGGTTTCCACCAAGTAATTTTGAAGAATGCTTAAAATTAAATTATCCTTAAATTAAAAGTTTCCATTGTATTTTTAATTTAACTGTCACTTAGCTTTACGCTTAAAAATTGCTTAGTGCACGCGGCCTAAAAAACAAATAGACATAACAGCAATTTGGTTAATGATCTTAAGAACTAACACTGATACAAAAATATAACGCCACCATTTAAAGATTGTTACTTTTACCTACCTACATATTTCCTAGCAATCCTTTGCGACAATTTTATATAATAACGACCTTTCACACAGTTTTTACATGTATTAACTGAAAACCTGTAATTTTGGTTCGGTAGCACTTTCTGAATAATAATGGCTGTAATTTTGCAAAACTCTATAACCAACAATTGTGTAGTAAAATACTTACTTATTTAAGAAAAGCTTTCGGGAATGTTTCGTTTCATTCAGGAATCGAAATAACCCTGTAGGAATGCAAGCAAACAACATAGTTGTTTTTATGTATGGAAACGATAAAATGACTAACAAAAGGATTTTCTTACTAACTGAAACTATCCCGAGCGCATCCGATTCATAATAAAGGTACTAAAAATAATTATTGTCCCATTTCAATACCATATCAAAAATTATTGAAGTGGCTTTCCTATCTCAACTTCTGAGCTTCTGTGATCGAATTCGAAGGAGGTCATACTTTCATGGAAGTGTTCTATGGCTCTCTAAAAGCATTCGCTCGGGCTTGTCAGGATACCACGTTACAGAAATTCGAACATTACGAAGTGAGGGAACTGCCGCCTTATTGAAGTCTCTGAAATCTTCCCCCGTTGTTAATTGCAGTGATAGATGGTACGGCCATGCATCTTTCTTGTCAATGGTGTCTTAGAGGTCAATTTTGAGAACCAATCTTTTTATCCTGTGTATCAAAAATGTCTCTAATCTTCATCGGTCAGTCATGGGGAAAAAGCTTCAATGTAATGCTTTTTTACTGACCATTCGTATCCCAAAATTTAAGTTCAGTGTTCGATTAGGATGCTATAATTGATGCAAGAAAATGGTACTGTGGTCTGTTCTTAATGGGTATCAGCTCTAGTACAACAGCTTCGAAATAGATAGAAAAATCTAAAACTTCAAAGAAGGTGTCAGGCAACGCTCATACTCACAGTTAAATGAATGCCGCACTCATTCGAATATATAGGGTCGTGGCCTAAGTAAAGCGCCTTTTAACTTTAAAATAGAAATGTTTATAAGTTTATTACTTTTTGGTGTGCAATCGATGGAAAGTCTTAACTGTGTTAAAGCGTTTTTTACGCTCGCACGTTAAACAGTCTCGATTAATAATCACCCTCATTAATAGATGTATTCGTTAAATAACTATTAAAGTTCATTTATGCTTTTTAACTACGTCTTTAATCGAGCAATTTATTTTAGGCCTCTACCATTTATAAGATCCCCCCAGACATATATTCATATCAAGAAAATCTCTTACAAATTAAAATAGTGAGTTTTTATAAATCACATCCCACCTAACGAAGAAGTACAATTATTTTTAAGTGGCTGAATATAATTGATTTTTCTCATCATATACTACGGAAGTAAAGCTTATTAGCCAATCAGAACTCTTGCCGAAATCATATTGTTTACAATACGTACGAATAAATCATCCTCGTAAAAAATCGGTTCATTATGATTTTTTGTTTTATTAACGACGCTTAAATGACCCCTTATACAAGGGTGATTGATAACCATGTCTGTAACCACTGGCCACCCTGTAGATGTGATCATTCTTTCTGGTTCCTTCAGTTCACTCTGGTCGTCACTGCTTAGGAATATGTTGATCCCGTTCACACACTATTCATTTTACGACATTTTAAAGTCATATACGTTGAATTTCAGTTTCCACTTTTCACATACATCGAGACGTATATCAAACAATTTTACAGAGGTTACAAGACAAGAGAAAACATCAGTATAGTATTGTCTGGTCTCCTATGCCACTGAATGTTAATTTTCTCTATTTTACTGATTTTATTAGACCCTTATAACTCCCTGTAGATAGGGTGTCTTAAATAATAATTGGCAATTGCTAATCTAGAAAACTTGTTTTTGGTAATAAACAATTTATAAGTTTCGTAGTCAACAATCACATTATTTGGGATACCCTATGTATAGTGATTATCTAATATTTAATATAAGCACTAAGAAATTCGCAGCAAAATTCAATATAACAGACAGTAGTAATACTAGCCAAATTTTTTAGTTGTATGTTGAAAATATGTAAGAGATTGAAGAATGTTGTTCAGACAGTTTTAAGACAATTTGTCCGATGAAACATTTCGTTATTACCGGGTATTTCGTAAAACGATGCAAACAAATAAAAAAATCGGTTTTATCTATTTTTACTTCTTGCCTTCAGACCAGAACAACTAAACTTTTCAAAACAAAAACGCTACCACCGCAGGATTAAATCTCTTTTCGTTTCAAAAGGCGTAGTAAATTTACTATTACAGCGATATTTATTTATATCAAGAAAGCATTAACTGCTTTGACGAAGGTGGGGGTAACTTTTTCTAAAAGCAATATTTTAATTGATTCCGGATCTGACTTATATGTTCGTCATTGTATCAGTTTAGTTCCTTGTATACTTCTAGGTTCCTATTACAGTAATTAACATTTGAATGCTCCCAATTTGCATAAAAAACGGACAAGATCTATGTGCTACACGCAATCAATATATTATGCAGTATTGACACTACTTTTAGCAATAAATTTAATTCCTTTATCTTTCGACGCATAGCAGGAACAAACATTGTAAAGACATTCTGCGAAGATTTTCCTCGTCATCCGCGTCTTTTATTATCGTTTGGAGATTACTGAAATATTACTAGTTCCAAATGAGTACGATTGGTTTAATTTTCCCAAAACAAAGAGTTTTAATTTGTTGGTACCTGTAGAACTGCAATACATAAGAGTAATTCATTCTTTATTTTGTTTTCATTCAGGGGGTGATTCTATAGTAAGATATGAGAGTGAGAATGACAGTTTTGGTGATGTTGATTGGTCGAAACATTGAATTGCCTATTTTATTAGACAAGAATTTTCATCCTCAATATAATCACGCCCCTGATGCTAAATAATCCTTGACATTAAAAAAAAAACTTTTCTTCTGCGTTGTAACCCCGATCTGCAGTTAGTTTCAGTTCTTTAATTTTATTAAGGTTCAATTTAGAAAGATAAGAGCTGTGGGGTGAGTGGACGGACAACTTTTCTCCTCATACAGATAGCTAGCATATGCCAAAACGAGTATTAAAATTTCTAAACCAACCTAACATAGCCCTGAAATTCTCGTTTTTTACACAGCTGCATATAAAAAAAATGTTTTTTTCGTAAATTAATTCACCACACACAGAAGTACCTACAAAAATTTTTGCTTGCATAAGTAATAAATTAGAAAATACAAAATTACATAAATAGAAATGTTATCTTTAACCCACATCTGAAAACTGAATCTCATATTTTGCTTAATTTAACGCTAAATCTTCCTAATTTAAACTATTTCTCTTAGAAAATAAATCATTTATTAAATAGAATTGATTTTTTCAGATTTTTATTGTTTTCACTACAGTCAGAGGTGCACGGTTTTTAATATTACGCCAAAATTTAACTAAGAAAAAAAGTTATTATCTCTGTCTCTCTAGTTTTCATCTGTGTCTCTTCCTCTACTCGTTGCCGAATTATCAAAGTTGTCAAAAAAAAAAGGGTAGAAAAAATGGGACGTAATTGATCTATTCAATTATAATTAACCTTTCAAGAATCAGTCTTAAATTACAATATTGACTTTAGTTGAAGGGTACAGGTTGCATATACCCTTAAACAAAATACAACTAATAAGGCTGACTTTTTTTAGTTACGCACTTTGTTAAGCACTTAAGCGATTTCGCAAATACTGATTGAATTAGTCTTATAGCGTACAATCTAAATACTATAAGTTTCATTGAAATTCTGTAAATTTTGTTTGAGCAATCAGGTTGCAGAGACAACTTTGTAAGACTACAGGGATAAAGTTTGAATGAATCATTCAAAAAGCACGTCAATAAACCTTTATCTCTTTTACCTGCGCCCGAATAATGGTCGCTTCCTCGTAGTACCGAAATTGCAAACTTGCCAATAGCTCTGCTGAAAAATCACCACTTTAAAGGATACACGTTTTCTATATCCATCTCTCTTGTACATATATGAAGACACCCTGTGCATGCGCCTTCAGCTTTATATCCCTCAATCTAATTCCACACGTATACTTTTTCTCTTCAATGGCACCCAGCTTTGCACTGCACTTTGGGGACAATTTTTCACAAATTTCCATTTAAACACTAAACACTCAGACACCTCGTATAACGTACTTCTTGAAGCAGACGAACGAACTGATGCCGAAGCGTCCCATGAAAATTTACCCTCCGCTCGTCGTACCCAGGGTCAAAGTACCAGGGGGGAGTGAAAAGCAGCCGCCCTGGCCCTTTGTGTTCAGGTAGAAAATCGATAAGCAGGGCTCGGTCTGAATTTTACCCCTCGCTAGGGAGAATTTTTATCAGCTTCGATTTAGGGGTTTAGTGGTGTTTATGGGTGGCAGTTACAATCTTTTGGTTACAGATTATTTAAAATGCTAGAAAAGCAAATAATAATATAAAAAATGCTTTAAACAATAAATAAATTTGCCAATAATATAATTTTTACACAAACAATGAATTCAAAGTCAACAGAGTGTTGATCCACTTCTCCATTTCCATGGAAATTATCTTATTGGGAAAGTTATCAGGGCATGGACATATTGACACTTAGTGTAAGCTGGAGTGAGCTTAAAACAAAACCATTGCTGTCAAATAATCTCCCATTAAGAGCAAATTATTAATGTAAACTTTAACTATAAACTGATCACCATGTTAAAACAGGGACAGGAAAAATGCTTTTATTTCAACACCCCAGTGCAGTTAGATAAACAGAACTTTAATAATTGGGCCTCTAATAATAAAGTTTTTAATGTATTATTAAAATTCGGGTTATTGAGCTCCAAAATTTGTATTAATCTCACAGAAGGTTGAAAACGAGACCTAAACGTTAGGTACCTATTTATTATTTAACAGCAACGCATTTTATATCAAAATTTTAGTCTCACCTCAACTTTCAATTTTCAATTTTAAAAGCAATGGGTGTAAACCATATTAGGCTACCCACTAGATTAATGAAACTCCAAGCATCTCTTTATACATATGTAGTTTCGCTATATACCATATTGAGAATAATCCATTACTTTCCAACATCCCTTCCTTCAGATTGGCGAAGAATGCACCGGCATAGAGAAATCTTCCAAGTATTCCTATGTATCCTTTGCCTTGAAGATTAAATAGTTACAATACTCTGTATTATAGCTGTTCGGTAGCTATTGTGTCGCATTCTAGAGAAACATTTTTCTTAATCCGATAAATATTAACTTTAGTTTAACCAACTCCTGGTTAGCAATAACAGTAACATTAACCCCAGTTTTATATACAATATTTCAAGACATACTACCACCGTTCCCAATCGTTTAAACTACTAATAACTAACTTCTAGTTAGCACCCAAACACATTGATTCAATGACGTTTAACTTAATTGTATACACAGAATGAGATTTCTCAAAAATACTAATATCTACGGACACTGAAGGTAGCAGATTTACTGTCTGAGAAATATTAAATTTATAACAATATATAGAGCCAGCGGCGTTTGAACTAATTTTTTCATCTTTTTTCACCATTTCATGGCTGTATCTGTAAATCAACCTTATTTACAAATAAGAAAAATGAAAATAAATGTCTCACAGTGTTTAACGTCTACTTTCCCAAAAAAAAATGGGAAAAACGATGCTTTTCAACATCCTGCATTTTCTGGGAGTTGGCGAAGACGCGTAGCCGGTGCGGCCATGCAATTGAGTGTGAAATACTATATTGTGCCACTGGTGCAGAAAGTAGCACTTTCCAAGTATGTCTTACGCGCGTGAAAAGTAATTTTCGCACATGTTTCACTCTATACTTTTTCTAGGACTGCGGAATCTGTGAAAAATTTCTTTTTGATTCCGTTCAGTTTTGTTCCAACTTATTAAAGATTGGTGCGGAATAAATTTGTTAATTTGATAAGAAAATGAGTTTTTTAATGTGAGAATTAAATTTTATAGGTGTCCAGCTTTTAACTTTGAATTAATTTCTGTTGAAACCAAGAAAGTTACCAATATCTAGGTTCTATTTGGATGTTTCTATGAAAATTAGCCGGAAATTTAAGCTAACAGCATATAAATCATTAATTGCCGATTAATGCCAATCCACCAGATTCGGCTTCTTCATATCTGCTTTAGTTTTCGACACCGCTATAAACAAACCGTATAAAAAATTCCTTCCTGCATATTGACTTTAGCTTATACCCCAAAGCTATGATATAAATATTTCTGATATAACCCCTATCTGTATGACAGTTACAGAATGCTGACTACATCAACCGCTTGTATGATTGGATCTAAATTTTTACGATGTTTTAGACGAACAAAGTAGTCTCCAAAATAGTTCATTTACTAAGGTTGTTATACAGAGTTTGTAAAATTGTTTTCCATAGTTTTTGAAAATTACCCAAAATAATCTAAAATATTACACTTTTCACACTTTCAACATCTGGAACTCGCCCACGGCTTGAAATAGAACAATGTATCCTTCCGTTTTTCTGCTCAAACTGTAATTCAAGATTTTATTAGTTCTTGCATTTTTTCTCTTTTGTCTAATTTCTCTGTATTCAAATTGATAATTTACTTTCATTATCAAATTTTCCTTCATTGGTCAATTTCTTCTTGCATTTGACACCAACTTCTTGCATCATTTCAGTACTCCCTTTGAAAATTTAAGTTTATTTTTATTTCACAGTCCGGATAAATATTTTGTGCGGATTTGTAGCCAGTAAGTCGAGCATTACCATACCAAGATATTATAATGGTCTTGGTAAGCAACCTTACTAGACTATAACGATGAATTTATTGTTTGACAAATTGCTGTCGTTTCCACAACTATTCTCTTAATGTAGCCATAGTTTCAACATCAAATTAATTTGAAATAATATAACATTCACTTCACACTTTTCACATGTAAATCGTAAAGTATTTTAAAAATAAATATCAATCACGTTTGATACTGGCAGATATTGACAAATACCTAATTACATTTAACTGCGGTAGTGACAAACGTATACTGCCATATTTTCTAGTAACATGTTTGCTTTGACCTGCAACACAAATCCTTTATAAATTTGTGAGTGAAAATTAGACGTACGAAATAAAATATGTTATACACATCCATTGTGTTTTTACAGAACTCGTCGATATTATCCAGACTGGGCTCTTCACGTTGCCTCGTCCAGAAAAAACATGTATTGAAACAAGTCTACTGGTCTACTACTGGACTTGTGACGTAAACAACTGTAGTAGAATTTAATGGATTTTTTACATTAGAAACTGAAATTTCCTGGAGGTTACCAAAAAAATACTGCATTTCAGCTATTAACTGGCACTGGAAATTCAGATTTACTAAGGTGAATTTCATGTAAGTTTCTGAAAAGGTGGTACTTTAGTTGGTGTACCAAGCTTGGGTGCCGATTTCCAATCTAATATCTCATTTGACACAAGTTTTGGTTCAGCATCTAGAAAGTGTCACCTTGACAACAGGGATTGGATCGTCATTGGATTGGGCTGTATTTAGATCTCTTAGCATGACACATTTCGTACATTTGAACATACTTTCCCAGGTATCAATCAACCCGTATACTTTTTACTAAAACTGTATATATTTGATATTAATTAGTTCCAATGATATTCCCACATACCTACCTAAATTTTGAATTAAGAAGCTTCGTATATCACCCATTAAAAAGTGTCCCCTTTTTATTGATACGCCTAGTTTCTTCAAAAAATGCAGTGTCTCAAGCAACGAATTCATCAAAGGCGGAGACAATTCTTCAAATATTAAGGTCTTGTTTCTTTAAACAAAAACATTGTCTCCGATCTTGGTACAAATTCTATAACGCGACCATTAATGTATCCGATTGTAATCTATTAATTAGTGAGAGTATTCGAAAATTCTGATTTAGTTTTAGAGAGCAAAAGGTATATAATATTTTTCTTAATGAATTATTTTTAATATTTTTTTATCTAACTGCGTCAATACATAAAAATTGCGCAGACACCCAATACAAGACAACTTTTCACAATCTAATAACACGTGGGGTAAAGTGTGAAAAAGTGAAAAGAACTTCAAAAATTTATGTTGGAGATGTTAGTCATTTGATACCTTCCATCATGAGGAAAAAACAATGCGAACTGTATTATCAGGTTTTTAAATGGCGGATGTAGTAAGTTATCTCCATGCTATATACAAGTCGTTTTTTAGATATAAGATTGAGGATTGATAGAAATATTGTTAAAAATACCTAAAAGAGAAATTACCAACATCCTAACTTTCAAATTAAAAAATTCTTTTGCCATTTAGATAAAACTGTAAAATAAGCAATGGTGTCTGCATTATGGTATCAAGCAAAGGCTTCCTCAACCCTTTCACTAGCCGTATATATGGTGATTCAAAAGAATTTAAATGCCAAACAAGTGAATTCTGTTGAGACACTGTACAAAGAAAACTGAGAATTACAACAATTCTAAGAAAAATAAAACTGATTAAAAAACCCAGCATATTTAAAATATGGTTTACTGCTAACTACTTTCTGCGTGCATTTTTTTTTTTTAATTTCATAAGGTTTGGCTATTAGCAGTTTACACGAAAATTATGAAAAATAAACTGGAATGTTGTATATTAATTAACTACTTCTGAAAATAGCAATCCTCAGTTTTCACACAATCAATATCCAATATACAAACCCATTTTCGCCCATTATTCCTCAATTAGCCCAGAAGCAGAAGAGACCCAGCCACCGATAAAAACAGCCAGAGATCATACAGAACTATATTGTAGTCAATATTTTTTACACCGAGTAAATACGAGTACATATGACTAGACCTAACTTTTTTTTGGTATATTTACGCACTAAAACCGACGTGAATGGTGGTAACGATTGACTAGAGAGATCAAACATAAGATATGTTCCCATTGCTGAACTAAAAATGCCCTTTTGTGCATCACTTTATATACTAAAATTCTATTTTCTCTTCAGACAGTAAGTAAACTATTCGTATAGTGCGCAATTTTTTTAAACAGTAAACAATTGTCATGGAGACATGAATTCCGGTTTGTAGTACCTTGTCAGCTTTAAACATTAAGTTCACGTGAAATTTCCACGGAAAAGTCACACCGTTACACTATATTATAACACGATACAATTGAAATCGTAATTCAAATTTGCCACGAAGAACGTAGCGAGAGCAAAAAGAGTACAAAAAGTTCAGCAATAAGAACATACCTAATATTATACCGTTGAGGAAAATCCTTTGGATAAGCCTTGAACTAACCTAAACGGATATAGTAAAACTAAAAAATATGGCACTCAAAATCTTTGGTTAAAAAGTTCCCTTACTCTCCTAAACCTTAATACTAACATGAGTCACAGATCAAATGAAATATGAAGTCTGATGGCACGAAAGGGTTCCTTAACGGCAGATGAGGTGAGAATGGCAAACTGCAGGCATTGGAAGAATTCTTATAAAAAAGGGAGCTACGGAAAGCAAGAAAATCGCCAAAAACGAAATTCGAGATTGTGAAGCGATTTTGTACTGAAAATGTCGGGAATACAAAAATTGCATTAGAATGATGGAGGCCAGATCTCTAGTGGATCTTGATGGACTTCTTGGCTTCTGCTCAGGACCCAATTTCGCTTCAGTGCATTTCAAGTGGACAGAAATCCGCTAACAGTAGCTAAAACGTGTAGTAGACTGAAAAAACATGCTCGAATATGTTTTCGAAAAGAAATCGTAGTGACTAGCACTATCGCTACTTTGAAGTAGTAGTATTCTCGCAGATACGAAGCTTACCGCAGCATCTGGCGACTTAGTAAGAAGTAACAGAGGAAGGTTTTGGGGTTCTATAAACAGTGATACTTTTACTAAATTTAGGCAGAGTGCTCGGCAATGGGGGTGAATTTTGAAAAGTAGCGCTTGCGCTACCTCCGGCTTCCGCGCATCTATGCTTATTTTCAAAGTGCCTTTTAAGATTGCTTTGTTGGTGGAACTTTCTATCGCAAAACGAACATTGAAACATGGCTGGTTTACCGCATTCGTACTGCACGTGCCTGCGCATGTTTCCTCGGTGTTTGTAGACCTTCCCACAATTTTGACAAGGATACCCGATCTCCTGCTCGATTTTTCTTAGGTACCACGAGCCATCCTCTCCTGGAAAAAGGGATTCTGCTGTACTGGGTACCAGTTAGTCTCTCACAAGTTTGCTTTTGGTCTTTTCGCTATGCAAGGTGTAACCCCTCGGACTCAAAGCTTCCTCAAAACTCATTATCTTCAATTGCTAAACGGAAGCGGTAGCCCGGAGGGTGGGGAGCTTCGCAACAAAAACAATCGAGTAACAGAAGGTAACAATTCTATTGTCAATCGGTTTTGTAAAAACAATAAATTATGTCAATTGAAAATTTGTGTATGGATTGACCCCGTCGATGGCCACCGCGAAGATTCTGTAACAATCGAGAAAGAACTTTGATTAGACCATTGGCGATTGCGTAAGAGAGAATTTAGGGCACTTTATTCGCAAAAGAAGCGAACAAAATGCACTTAATGACGCTTCCACGAAGTAGTTGGAAACGTCAGAAATGTCCAGATGTCAACTCACCTAAAATTCCACGCGGACAGTCTGGATTCCGAGGTTCTAGTCCGGGCTTGGGTTGGCGTCTTCGTGTCCTCAGCAACGGAATAAGGGAAGGACAATAATGGGAGATGAATCATGGATTTAATGCAAAAGGTTTCTAGGGGAACAAAGAAATTCCCAAAGGAAAAATGGGTAACGGAAAAAATCTTAGGTACCCCCCACCCCTTTTCACACCCCTGAATCATCCCCCATTAAACCCTTTCACCCCAACAAAAAATGTTTCTTTTTCTCATGAACCCTCAAAATATCCCTTCTAGTGAACTTTTTGAAGCAAATCCCACAACTGAATTGGCGATCAACGCCGCATTCGTATCTCAAGTGTCTTTCTAGCGTGTAGGCGACAGAGTAGCCCCTACCGCACCTCGTGCACACATAGGGCAAACTTTCTGCAACAATAACCTTCCGTCAAACCTTTCTCTCACCCTTGTCTCCAACTTCAGCTCCAATCCTGCTTCCTAGAAGCTCCCAAACAAAAGCGGCTTGGAAGCTAGGAGGCCGGATTGTAAAGCGTGAATTTTGAAGGGTATAAACACGCAAACAAAGGGCAACATGCGCCCCTTTGTAGGTTTGGCTTTACCGGCGAGTTTGGGTAATTTTAAGCGAGAAATCAGCCTCATGTTTAAGTAGCAGAAGAGATTTTTCGCTTAGAATTACTTGGGTCATGCAGGAGACACGCAAAAACGAGGTAAAAGAAACCTTAAGGGGCTCGACGTTGGCCCTCTACTCAGATACACAATATTGCAGAAAGCTTGCCATAGGTTGTTTAATACTTACTACCTCACTGCATAGGACAGCACGATTTGTTGATTTCCTTATTGGGAAAGTCCCTGAAGACTAGCCCAATAAGGACTGCAATTTTGATTCCCCTAACTAAGTGAAAGAGTCAAAAGTGACTTACTACATACTAGCAAACTTCAATATTGGGCAAAGTATCAAACAATACATTACCCTGTACACCGATGATGGATTCAAAGAACTGCAAAAATTTACATTTCTTTTCTTAAGAGACAAAACAAAAATATTTGTATTGCCCCCAGGATGCAACACTGCTAAATTTAGCACTGCAGCGTTTTCGATCTCTCTCACTCTCTCTTTCTCTCTCGCTCTCTCGATCTGACCCAGCACTCCTCATCGATAAAAAAACCTAATCGAAAAGGAGGGCATTCAGACCGTACTATTGGGGACTGCTATCAGAGGCGGACAAGTATTCGACACTGATAGCAGAATGAACACATACGTCAGGGCTAAAACTAGCCATGCCGT